>NC_142032.1:72350119-72708453 GCF_982192425.1 Myodes glareolus
TGGAACTTCAGGGCAGATAGAGTAAGTAGCAGGAAAAAATTTAGGCTCAAAGAAGAAAGAAAAGGAGATGGCAGGGAGATGCCAGGAGTCAGCCAACCAGCTAAAGATGGAGGAAGCAGGAAAGTAGGGCATACAGAATAAAAGAAAAGCAAAAAGCCCCAAGGTAAAATGCAAATAAATAGAAACAGGTTAAATTAAGGTATAAGAGCTAGTGGGGCAAGCCTAAGCTAAGGCCAAACTTTCTTTCTTTTTTTTATTTTTTCCATTCAAAAATTTACACTTCCTCCCCTTCTTCCAATCCCCTCCTGCTCCCCCACTCACCCTCCTCCCTCCCCCTCCCTGCTGGAGAGAGAGCAGGGAACCTACCCTGTGGGAAGTCCAAGGCCCACCCCTCTACATCCAGGCCTAGGAAGCTGTGTATCCATATAGACTAGAATCCCAAAAAGCCAGAATATGCCGTAAAAACAAGTCCCAGTGCCTTTATCAATGGCTTCTCAGTCAGCCCCCATTGTCAGCCACAGTCAGAGTCCGGTTTGATCACATGCTCGCTCAGACCCAGCCTAGCTGCATTTGGTGAGCTCCCATTAGAACAGGCACACTGCCTCAGTGGATAGACCTGACTTTCTTGCTCGTCTTCTCCCTTCTTCTGCCCTTCAACTGGACCTTGGGAAGGCCAAACTTTCATAATTAATAATAACTCTCCATGTCTTCATTGGGGAGCTGGTTGGCAGCCCAAAGAAAACCCCAACTACGGTGCTTGCTGTGTAAGCCTGAGGACCCGGGCTAAGACCACAGCACCCACATAAACGCCAGGAGTGACGGCATGTGCCTGCAACCTCAGGCTGTCCGTGGAAGGAGACCTCCAGGGCTCACTGAGCAGCAGGTCTAGCTGGAATGACAGCCTCTGGGTGCAGGTGGAGAGTGATAAGACACCTGGAGTTGCCCGTGGCCTCCATATGCACACAGACAGGAGAACATATCTGCAAATACATCTGTGGACACGCAAGCATGTGCGCACATGTGCGTACACACACATGCACACATCTGGTGCTCTTACCACATCAGGACAAGAAATGGCTGTCTCCAAGCTTTCCTGAATGAGATAACTGAGACCTCCAGAAGGGGAAGGCCTTGCCCAAGTTCAGCAGACGCCAGCCCCTCACCAACTGAATTCCTCCATTTCTTTTCCCTTTCATCCCAAGTGTCTGGATGAAGCCATGTTCAGAAACCACAGCCCTTAACTATCTGCTTAAATCATAAGATTTAAGGGACTCAAATTGTTTATTCATTTTTTTTTTGCCAGCACAAAAGAATGGAATTGATTACTATCGTAACGAAAGTATTGTCTCTCACACGTGGCACTCTTCCAGGTAGCTCTAAGTCACCACCTATTTGAATGTCTCAATCATCTTCCTAAAGCTGCCTCTCTCCACTCAGAGGAGCTTGATCTGTTCTTATTTTAATTCTTGTAACCCAGAAAGTAAACGCACGCCAATGGAATGAAATATTGCTACCCCTGTGAAGCAGGCACAGTGTGGAATCCCTTTTAAGTGTGTTTGTTGAAAGCCACGAAATTCAAGTAGCTTCAACTGGCTGTAGGACAGAGCTGTTTCCGGGCCGGAGAGACGGCTCAGTGCACCAGAGCTCTTACTGCACAAGCCTGAGGACCTGAGTTCAAAGCCCTGCCCTCACATAAGAAGATGGGTGTGTTTGCACTGTTGCCTGTAACCCCGGGACTGCGGACCAGGGAGAGGCGAGAGGATCTCCGAGGCTTGCTAGCTTCCAGTCTCGCTCCAAGTTCAATGCAAGACCCTGACTCAGGAGAATAAGGTTCAGAGTGATAGAGTAGGAACCTGATGCACTCCTGTGGGTCTCTGCAAAGACAGCTGTACAAACATGCACATATACATGACATAAAACACACAAAATTTTAATGGTTTTTTTTTTAAATTATTGTAGCCCAAATGGCAGGTATCTGTGTCAGAACACCTAGGTGTGTGTTGATTCCAGCAATCCTTCTGTCTCAGTTAGGGTTTCTATTGCTGTGGTGAAACACCATGACCAAAAGCAAGTTAGGGAGGGAAGGGTTTATTTGGTGTACACGTCCACAGCACTTTGTTCATCATCAAATGAAGTCAGGACAGGAACTCAAACAGGACAGGAGTCTGGAGGCCGGGGCTGATAGGAGGTCATGGAGGAAAGCTGCTTACTAGTTTGCTCCCTGTGGCTTGCTCAACCTACTCCTTGTAGAACCCAGGACCACCAGCCCAGGGATGGCACCACACACCCTGGCTGGATCTTCCCCATCAATCACTAATTAAGAAAATGTCTTACAGATGGACGTTATGGAACATCTTCTCAGTTGAGACTCCTTCCTGTCAGATGACTCAAGCTTGTGTCAAGTCGATATTAAAACTACCCAGAACACCCTCTGTTCCAGATTGTCTATGATTAGCCTGGCCTACTTGCCTGTCTACAATTTGAGCCATGTGCTGCCCACATCTGAAAAGCTACTTGTTGGGTTGCCCTAAGTATCAAGGGTAGGTGGGGAGAGGGCAGGCTGGAATGTAGTGGTCTCTGGCTAGAGGGATAAGGGTTAGGGATATTCTCCAAGATCCGCTTTGCTAGGTACCCTCATCTCCATTTAGTCCCTAACAATACTGACCTTGGAAGACAGATATAACTAAGCAAACCTTATCTTCTGAGGCAGGCAGCCCAAGGGATGCACGCACTTGCCTGCTGAAATACAATGATCTCCTAGCACCTGGGGAACTTGGGGAATTAGTAATAGGTGCCTTTACAGGCAGATGCATTACAAAAGTCTCGGCTTCTTGAAAACTTGTAGACCCTCAACCCCAGGCCTCAACCCCAGTCTGTGCAACAGACTTCAGTGTTTAGCATCCAATCCCACCTGCACTCCATTGCCAAGGTGCCCGTGATCTGGATACAGTTGGTATTAAAGTGTCCACTCCTTCCCTGGTTCCTCGTATTAGTTATATTTCTTGTTGTTGACGAAGGAAATTTAGGGGGTCAGCAGGTAAAGATATTTGCCTCAAATGCCTGTCAACCTGAATTCAATCCCCAGAAGCCATAGTGGAAGAAAACTCCCGAAGGTTGTCCTCTGACCTTCACATGCATGTCCTGGCACACATGCCTACACACACACACACACACACACACACACACACACACACACACACACAGCTAAATATTTTTAAGGAAAAGGAAAAACTTAACAGCAACCAAAAAAAAGCCACTTAAGAAAGAAAAGGTTTACATTGGCTCACAATTCAAGGTGATACAGTCCTTCATGGCGGAGAAGTCATGACAGCCAGAGCAAGAGGTGACTGAATACACTGCATCCACAGCCAGGAAGCAGAGGGTGAAGAGGAAATAGGGTTGGGCTCTAAGACCTCAAGGCCCTCTTCTGCTATTCACCTGCTCCAACATGGGGAGTCTTATAAGCTTGCAAAGCCTCCTTGCAGCCTGCAGGTGAGAGTGTTTCATTTGGGAGGCAGCAGTTACACTGTGGGAAAGAGAGAGGGGAGCAGGGAGATGGGGGAGGGAGAGAGGAGGGAAGAGAGGGAGGAAAGGAGGGAGGAGAAAAGGAAAGGAGAAGAAAGGAAAGAATAGGAAGGGGAGAGGGGAGGGAAATGTACAGATAGCTTATAGTAAAGAGACCCTGGGAACAGGGGAGCCCACAGAATGACATTCTCATGAGAACAAAGAACTTTCTAGATTTGCTTCTCAAACACAATCTTTAAAAGCTAAAGAATCTAAAGAGTTAAATATAAAATTAGAGTCACAGATGGAAAAGCCCAAACTAAGATCTTATGACTTCCTTGGAAGAGTGATTTTTTTTTCTAAACTCTGAGGCTCTGGAAGAAATCGACAAGGGCAAGGTTGGCAAACCCCTGTGCAACATCTGGAAATGTCTGTGCAGAATGCCCTGACAAACCCGAGGAAAGCAAGCAAGCTGGGACTGGCGAGCACTGCTATACTGATCGTGCAATGAATTTCCCAAATGAAGACACAAAATCCGAACAGACAGGCAAATTGGGATAATGTGCCATACAACAGAGCTTGCTGTGTGCTTCTTTTAAATGGGAAGAGTAACCGGGGCATTTAAAGAGCACAGATTTCTCCCAGATTTCCTTACATTCCAAACCGCAGTACAGTAATTATACCTAGGTCCCCAGCTGTCTGGGCTGCCCACAGGCAGGGGTTGGGACCACACATAGTGTGTATTTGATGGCTTTGGAAGGAGAACTTGCCTCTAAGTTGAGGCGCTGGTGAGAGTTCCTGTAACTGACTGCTGTTGAGTTCAATTTGACACAAAGTAGTAACTTAGAAGAGGAACCCTCAACTGAGGAATTGCCCCCATCAGATTGATGCATTGACCTGCCTATAGGCCATTTTCTTGATTAATGATTGATGTGAGATAGGCCCAGCCCACTGTCAATAGTGTTCCCCCCCACCAGGGATGGTGGTTGTAATTTGTATAAGTAAACAGGCTGAGCAAGCCATGGAGAGCAAGCCAGCATGCACAGCTCCTCCATGGACTCTCCATTGGTTCCTGTCTCCAGGTTCCTGCCTTGAGTTCTTGCTTTGGTTCCTGGATGACGGATCATACTCTATCGACTAAGATAAATCCATTCCTTCCCAAGTTACTTTTGGTAAGTGTTTTATCACAGCCACAGAAATCAAACCAGAACACTGGCCCAGGGCAGAGTTTCTTGAGTGTAAAATAGGAACAAGGAATAGGTACAAGAAGCAGGGTAGCATTCACCGCTCTAGGAAACACTTGATTTCTCTGGGACTCCACTTTCTTTTTTTTTTTAATTATTAAATAAGTTTTTTAATGAGCATATATAGAAAAATTCAAAATATATACTTGCAAACTGAATACAAGACAAAAAATAAATATATAAGTCAGTAAAAAAATACTACTTATATAAATTGAGTCAGATGATATAAAAATTATTTTCTCATCTCAATACATGCATTAAAGGTCTTTATTATATTGTCCTTTATTTCTACTGGACTTTGATTTTTTAGTTGAATTTTTATTTTTTATTTTTAATGTGTTTTTAATTATTTTTAATTGTTTTTATTGAGCTATATATTTTTTCCATTCCCCTCCCTTCCTCTCCCCTCCCCCTCCTACCCTTTCCCATGGTCCCCATGGTCCCCATGCTCCCAATTTACTCAGGAGATCTTGCCTTTTTCTACTTCCCATGTGCATTAGGTCTATGTATGTCTCTCTTAGGGACCTCTTTGTTCTCTAGGTTCTCTGGGATGGTGAATTTTAGGCTGCTCTTTTTCCCCTTTATGTCTAAAAACCACTTATGAGTGAGTACATATGATATTTGTCTTTCTGGGTCTGGGTTACCTCACTCAATATGATGTTTTCTAGATCCATCCATTTGCTCGCAAATTTCTTTTTTTTTTTTTTGAAAGCAATTTTATTAAATTATAAAAGTTTCCATTTACGCCCCTCTTCCCAACACCCTCCCACTCCCCCCACTCCCTCTCCTCCTCCCTCTTCGTCCCACAGGGCAGTCAGGGTTTCCTGCCCTGTGGGAAGTTCAAGTTCCTCCCCCCTCCCTCGAGAGGGTGCCTGAACCGGCCTTGGCCCATAACCATACTGATGAATATTTTGCTTATCACCATAGATCCTTCATCTGGCGATGGATGGCGATACAGACGGAGACCCACATTGGAGCACCGGACTGAGCCCCCGAAGGCTCGCAAATTTCAAGATGCCATTATTTTTTTCTGCTGGGATTCCACTTTCTTGTCCTATTTGTCTTGATTCCTCAGTTGACCAGGAGGGTCGAGACAGCCATGTGCTAGAAACCTGTGTTTTGGTTGACAATGGGAGGGGCCTCCCCCGGGACTCTGGCCCTGTAAGACTGTGATAGCACTGAAATGTCTCACCTGCTAATGTATCTGCAGTAACGCCGCAGTGCAGAGCAGTGTTTGCAACGGCGCTGTGTAGAGAAGCCCAGACGCCTGTCACAGGACAGTATAGAAATGGGGTACCGCACACACACTCTACTATACCTGACAATGAAAGACCGGATTTCTGGTTTGGGCGTTTGCTATAATACGCTTTCTAAAGCGCTGCTTTAGAACGTAGGTCGACAGGTGGGGGTGTGGGGGCACAGGGCAGACCTCAGTTTTAGTTGCCCCTTCCGCCTGTCTTTTGTCCTACAGGGTCTTTCTCTAGGTTCTGGCATCCACCACTTTGGGCAGACTGACTGTCTAATGAGCCCCAGGGATCCACCTGACCCTACTCCCTGAACACTGATGGTTCAAGCACACTCAGCCACACCTGGCTTTTCAGGTGGATGCCGGGAACTGAACTCGGGGCCTCTTGCTCCTATGGCAAGCACTTTGCTAACTAACGGAGCTCTCTAGTTCATTCTTCTACTTACTAAAACAAACAGATAACCCAACAACAACAACAACAACAACAACAAAGGTGAACAGTGTATTGTCCTCCATCAGTGTGTGTTGCCCACTTCTCTTGATTGCATCAGTGAGGCGCATGGAGGGACCCACGTACAACATCTAAGTTGTTTAAGCGGTCTATGGTGTTTGTGGAACCATGAAACGAGTAAGTCATACTGTTTTTGAAGCACACCCATCATGATGGGATGCTGGTCCTACCCTGTGCCCTGCAGTTTCCCCAGGGCCTAGCACCTTATCGGAGCCTGCTAGAACCTTGAATTTCCACCTTGCAACAAACAAATCCTATTTCTGTGAGTGAAAGGCACGTGTAGTGAAGTATATGAGTTTGAGGTGAGTTAGGCCATGAGGTAAAGGGTGCACAGCCTTAGTCCATACGTTTAATGCACCAGACCCTGGGCACCCCAGAAACTCAGGCGCAAAGCTTGGGGTGGAAGCAAATGTAGCTAATGTTAGAGGTGGGCTGAAGTCATCTTTCACCCTTCCCTGCTGTGGTCCTTGTCGGAGCCTGAGTGACTGGTGGCTAGGAGTTCTTATGTACTAGGAGCTACGCCTGGGAAGGAGTCGGGCATTGTGGGAGCTGAGCTTCTCCTCTAAATGAGATGCTACCCTTCTTCTCAGGGCTGGACCCGAGAGAGAGAGAGAGAGAGAGAGAGAGAGAGAGAGAGAGAGAGAGAGAGAGAGAGAGAGAGAGAGTTACCTCATACCCATCCCAATTTACCCAAATTGTAGTCCCTCGGCCAGCCCAAAGCATGATCAGGTGGCTGCCGGAGCCCAGGGGTTCATCACCATGACAAAGCTATCCAGCCTAGCTGAAGAGTAGCAAGGTTTGGCCCTAGATAAGGCAATCCTGAGCTATGCCCAAGCGAGGAAGAGGGCAGGCATGATCTCCCCAGGGTCACAGCATCGGTAAAAACCCTGAGGGACACAGACCCAGTGACAGACCATTCTCCCAAACAGGGACTCCGATTGCAAAAGGCAGCCAACTCCTTTGTGTGTCAAAAAAGAAGACTTCTACCAGATTGCTAAAAATGAGCAGCAGATAAAAATACAGTTCTGGTCCCTGGAGCCACGCATCCTGGCCATGCTGCAAACAGCCTGCAGGGAGAGAGAGAGAGAGAGAGAGAGAGAGAGAGAGAGAGAGAGAGAGAGAGAGAGAGAGAGCGCGATCCAAACTTGACATTCTCTCCGAGGCGTGGTCTGCCCCCTGGTGGTAGATCTCCTGTATAGACACCCCACCGCCAGAAGCTGGGGCAGCAGAGCAAGTTTGAGTTTTGGACAGAGACCCATGGAGGGGTGGGCTTTAAAAATGAAGGTTGACTTTCTTCTTCTTACAGACTTCTTGCTCTAATGTCTGAAGAGGGAATGTCTCCTCTCCCCTTCGGGTGCAGCTGTGTTTTATCGAACACTTCCTGCCTTTTCATTAGTTCAGAAAATCAGGAGGACCCACCTCAGCAAACAGAAAAGATGCTAAACCCTAGAGGCAAAAAAAAAAAAAAAAAGATAGATTTGTAAAAACAGAGAAACCCCAAGCTGACTCAAATGCTTGCCCTTTGATGAGGTTATGGGGCAGTAGTGGGGGAGGATCCCTGAGAGGCCGACACTCAGTCCCCAAAGTAGAAGCATAGTATAGAGCTAAGAGAATGCTTGAGTTTGATTCCTCACTCTACCTCTTACTAGGTGTGCGGCCTTGGGGAAATTGTTTTATCTCTCTGCTATGTTTAGATGCAGTTCAAGCATGAGACCCGAGGCTTGTGTGTTGGAATTTTGATTCCCCACTGGAGTGCCACTAAGAAGTGTGGAACTTTCCAGAGGCTGGACCTAGAAGAAATTTCGCCTGCCCTTAGAGATGAATGGGATGGGGCCCAAGTCCTTCTGGGATTCTGCATTTGTTACTCTTCTTATCACTGTGACCCAATACCTGGCAAGAAGCAACAGGAGGTTGGAAGGATTTACACTGGCTCCCAGGTTCCCAGGAGGGAAGACAGCATGGCACCTGGGCTCCTGTCTGTGGCGGTGGGAACTTGTAACCCACAGTTCTTTGCACCTCAGCAGGTCATGAAGCAGAGGCGGTAACTAGAGTTGGAGGCCGAGCCTGCCTGTAAACCTTGTGTTCCGCCTCATTCCCCTCAAAGACCCACTTTCCCCAGTGAGGCCTTGCCCCCTAAAGGTCCCACAACTTCCCCAAACAGCATCATCAACCAGAGCCGAGTGTTTCAAAAAACAAGCCTGTGGGAGACATTTCACATCTCCCCTTTTCTGTTCCCACAGTGGAGTCCCCACCAAAGCCAAAGCAGGAGAGAGTCAGCACTGCACCCTTGACTCAACGGACCTCTTTTCATAGGCATGACACAGCTTCGGGGGTTTCCTTTTAGTAATAGAAAACAATTCAGTACACTGCTTTCTTGTCTATCACACTGGTGTGCAGATAGAATCTGTTTGGAGTTTTCTGAGGGTTTGGGGAGTTAACGAATGTCGGGGAGTGTGGCTAATGCTGGATACACGGCCGGAGCTGCAGAACCCTCAGGAAACGTGACGGCTCGCCCCATCTCTGCTCCGCTCTTGTTCTTCCAGTACACAAGCTCAGGCCACTGTAGATTTCACTGCCAGGTAAGGAGTGGGACAAATACTGGTCCCATGTAGCTACCAGGTCCAAAGCCCTTTCTGTCTGGGAGCTAGAAGAGTTCTAGAACCATCTGCAGACAGATGGGCTGAGACCAGGAGACCCCACTCAGGACAGGAACTCTGATTGTGGGACACAGAGAAGCAGGAATAAAGAGGAGAAGGGTGATCAGCAGAAGTGTGGGTTCCAGAATTCTTCAGCAGGAACAGCAGCTAGCCAGGGAGAGGGGACAGGAGAGGCATCTCAATCTAGACCTCGTTGGGTCCTGGCTGTCAGTCCCTGTTTGCTCTTTCCTGAGTCACTCCGTTGTCTGCCCTCATTGGAATCTGACAGCTTCAGTTGGTCAGAGCCAGTTCTGGTTGCCTCTGCCCAAGGATCCTGACTGACACAGAGACAGCGTGTGGCCCGCTCAGAGTCACACAGCAATTGTGTGGCTTGCCCACTCTGGCCCTGCACCTGGAGGAAAGAGATCCACCATAGCAGGCATAAAGGACAGCCTCAACTCCCCAACTGCTGTGGGACTGAAGACTCTCAGACAATAACTTCCTTGCTTGATGGCTCAAGGGCTCCCCTCAGTGGTCATCCTGCTGACAGCAGAGATCCTAGAGGACTTTACAGAGGCTATCACAGGACTCCCTCCCTTCCTGTAAGGAGAAGCAGAAGACACAGTACCATGGCCTCTGACTTCTGGATAAGGAGCCAGATCAAGACCCTGAGGAGAGAGGATGCTGATCCCAGACTCACACAGAAAGGGGAAAAGTCAACCCAATATACTCCTTTAAACCTGGTACTTGGGAGACAGAGACAGGAGGATTACCACAAGTTCGAGGCCAGCCTGGGCCACACAACAAGTTCCAAGGGGGGGGGGTCAGTACTACATTTTAATAAAACTACGAAATTCTCCCACAATGAAAGAAACCTCTAGGGTTCATCCCAAAGTCACTTGTTGGCTCAGTTATTGCCTGGATCAAAAACCCAGGCTCCCAGGGTACTGAGCTCAGTAACACAAAGGAGCTGAGCATTCCCTTGTGTGCCCCACAAACAGCTAACATGAAAGGTGAGGTGTGTGTGGTTCAGAAGGTCCATGAGCATCACACACACACACACACACACACACCTCTACTACCATCGGGCAGTTTTGCTAACTCAATCATCCTGAGCAAGCCCTGATGTTTTCTTTTTCTTTTGGGTTATTTCATCAGCTGCTTTGAGCAAGCCCAAACTAGAAATCACAACTTTGAAACCATACAGGTTACAATTGAAATGTACATGCTCCATTCCCTTTCATGTGGCTCTATTTTCATCCTCCATACAATGGAATTTAGGGTGGAAAAAGCACTTTCCAGGATGCTGTCAGGGCAGGGAAGGTATTGTGGCCAAGTTAGCAATAAAGAGGAAAGTGCAGGCTGGAACTTTCAGCAGCCAGGCCCCACTTCTGGATTAACCCAGCAAACCTGGACACCTCACCTGGTCACTCACAACACTAAGCAAGATGCCTTCACCACCTCAAAGAAGCTGTAGTTAGATGTGAAAGTCAGGCATACAGGCATCCGCAGGCTAGGCCCAGGTCCTGATAGGACAAATCCATGACCCTATGTGTTGAGACCAGGCTGTGCACTTCCCTAAGTTACTCTACTGTGTAAAACAGTGATTTTGTTCAGACTGTGCCTTGCCTGGAGAGACTCCATTTTACAAGCAGCTCCTGATGCCATTTTGAGGACGGAGGATGGCCCTGCACCTGGATGGACATGTGAACAGTGCCATCTGTCCTGCACCAGCCATATGGCACAGAGTGATAAATGACTTATTCCTGGGAGTAGGAGGAATGCCTCTCCTCTAATTATTTTTACAGGAGGATGTGAGCTGGGACCATATGAGCACAAGGGAATTTTTTAAAAAATCATATCAGGAAACTTAGGCTTGAGAACCTATTAGATACATCAGACCAAAGATATAGACACTGCAGTGGCCTGCTGACCAGTCAGTGTGTGGTCGAAAGACTGGTGCAAGGCAATGCCTGAATGTCCCAGGGACTTCAGCTTGACTCGGTCCCCACTGTTCACACAGCCTCCTTGAGTTGCAGCTAACCTATTCTATTTGCCCATCTAGACCTGCTGTCCATCTATCTGCCTGCCCAGACCTGACCATGTGGAGGGAACGATAACCTCCGTGGTTCAGAACCTTTCCTCTGCAGTTAACTCTGAAAATCTGCTCAAGCCTGTGACCCAGCAGTGATCTGGCCCTAGAGTAGCTTCTGCTAAAGACCTGTATCTAACCTCTGACCCCACACACGTACTATTTACCTCTCCATCATCTTCACTGCTTCTCAGGTCTCTTTGTACTCTAACCCTTTGTAACCATTTGGTAAAGTACATAGATAGATAACATATAGATCGATTTACCTTGTGATGCACAATATGTGATCTGAGAGTTAATATTAGTAGTAAATTAGGAATAAAAGAACCCTTTTATGTTTGCCTTCACAGAGAATAAGGGAAGAGGTTCTGCTTGGTAAGTTGCTGCCAACAAAACTGCCATCACTTGTGAATTTAGTGATATTCAATGAATCTGGTATTGCAGAAAAGTACAAACATGTTCATCTATGTTCCTGACATAGCATGTTCATGGCAACATGGGATCAAATGGTCAATAGGACGGTGAAACAGTATAAGGAAGATGGGCCTAAGAGCAGAGTGTGGGGAAAAGTCACATATGACTTGTCTGGAGATGGATGGAAGGATTGTAGATGGATGATGGATAGATGGGTAGATGGATGAATGATGGATGGGTGGATGGATTGATGTATGGATGGATGAATGGATGGATGGAGAATGGGTGGATGGATGGATGAATGGGTAGATGGATGAATGATGGATGGGTGGATGGATGGATGGATGGGTAAGTAGATTGGCAGATGGATGGATTAGTTGATAGGTGAATAAAGGGTGGGTGAATAGATGGACAGATACAAATATATACACAGCATACTCACGCATATGCTCTATTTATAAAATTGATAGTGTATTGTGCATGTGTTTGAATGAGGAGCTGGGTATTCTGTGTAGGGAGAAACAGAGACGTATCAATGACAACCAAAGTTTTGTGTTCAGAGAAGCTGAAAGGCACCTCAGCTCATGAGAAGAGAAAAGAGTGACCAGGAGAGGTTGGAGGGCCAGAAAGACAGAGCCAAGACCGAGTGGTGGTTGCCAGGATGCTAAGAGATGAAGAAGCTCTACGTGGGAGGAGCAGTGAGCAGAGAAGCTAGGCAGGGCCTCAAATCAGCAGGGCATGAAGAAGGCTTGAGTGGGGAGTGGAAGAAAGAGGGATCAGGGTGGACCCCTCTAGGAGCTACATAGGTCATTTGGACACTTGAATAGGACTCTATACCTGGAGCAGAGATACAAGGATGGAAATTCTTTGGCTGGTGTGAACTCATTCATCCCAGTGACCAAGCCTTAGGTTCTTCCTGAAGAGTTCACATTGCCTGAGCATGCCTGCTGCTTGCTGTCTTAGGTCTCCACTTCCTGAGAACATGTGTAGAGTCATTTCCCAGGCTTCCTTATGGACATTTTGATCTGACTAGTAGGATGCAAACAGAATCAAGATGGACATTTCAGACATGCCCACCATGAGCCTCCCAGACATGGGCCTTCCCCCTACTGACGGACTGGGTAGAAAGGACTCCAAGGACTGCAAGCAGGAGGAGTCACAAGATGTAAGGGACTTGGGCTGTTGAATGACTCCATAGGGCAATGTGTCCCCACCACCACCCGTGGCACACTGACGTGGGCTAAGCTATCAAAGTGCTATGTGTGTCACACAAAGTACCCTACTTTGATTGTTAGTAATTTTGGTTCCTCCATCTCTGTGCCTTTGGGCTCCCTACGGATTCCTTCCAATATTCTTTCATACTCATTCTGTCTCCTGCAATCAAAGTTTAACTATGATCTATAAGTTGGAGGTGGCCTTAGAGACCATTTCCCAAAACCAAGGTCCCTAAACCACTACACAGGTGTGATGGTGCATCCAGGCCTAGAAGTCAGGCCTCGAGCTCCTCCACTTGGCCCCTTTCTATGGCTCTGGAATCTGTCTTGTACAGAACATAATAAATCTGGATTACTTTGACGGAGCGAAATGCACAGAGTCACCTCCGGGCATTGATTTTACCCAGAGGACCCCCACACCAGCCCTGGGGGCTCAGCGTGGGGATCGATGGTGGGGTCTGGTTCTGTGGCTGTAAATTTCAGCACAGAAAGGCAGGCAGACCTGTTCACTGGCAGTAAATTCAGCTCCAGCTAGCAGCCCTGATTTTCTCCTTTGGTGACTCCACCTCATAGATCAGATAAGAGAGAGACAGAGAGAGAGAGAGAGAGAGAGAGAGAGAGCTTTTGTTGCATGTATTTGTCCTCAATAGTTTAAATAAAGAAATGTTTAATTTTGAAACAATTTTAGAGAGAGTTGCCACAACAGTAAGGGGAGAGAGCCACACACTCTGTCCAGGGTCCCCTGCTGTTAACACTTTATACAAGCCAGTTATCAAAATAGGAATTAACATTGGTACTGCCATGAACAGAGCTACAGATTTATTTGGACTGCCTCGGTTTCCCACTAATACTCTCTTCTGTTCTACCCCAGGATACGGAGATCATTCTACCTTCTGCTTGTCTACCAGTCCCTGGAGTTTTATAGACCGCCCTTCAGCTTGAGTGTGTCTCTTGATGGGAGTGTGGCTGTGGGTTCGATGGGGAGGAGAATGCAAAGCCAAAGCATTCTCTCCGCATCACCTCCAGGAGTGCACAGTACCATGGTTTATCACTAGGGGCTGCCCCTCACCTTCTGGAGAACGTGGTGTCTGCCTGGTTCCACCACCGCAGGATTCAGGGGTCTCCCTGGTAGAGTGGTATCCTGCCCAGCGCAGCTCAGGGACCCTGGAAGAGAAGAAGAAGCCAGGGTAATTTTTGATGATTTGTCGTCACCTTCATAGGTGCTCATGGACAGGAAACAGTGGACAAAGAGCCAGGTTCAGAACTATCTCTTTAAAAAGAAAATAACAACCATTTTAATTGTGTGTGTGTGTGTGTGTGTGTGTGTGTGTGTGTGTGTGTGTGTGTATCTCTGTGTGCCTATGCGTGGGGGTGTGTACACATAAATCTGTATGTCTGTGTGTCTGTGCATGGGGGTGTATGCACACAAATCTGTATGTCTGTGTGTCTGTGGGGGGGTATGCACACAAATCTGTATGTCTGTGTGTCTATGCGTGGGGGGTGTGCACACAAATCTGTATGTCTGTGTGTCTGTGGGGGGGTATGCACACAAATCTGTATGTCTGTGTGTCTGTGCATGGAGGTATGTGCACATAAATCTGTATGTCTGTGTGTCTGTGCGTGGGGGTATGTGCACACAAAGTGCAAGAGCCAATGGAGACAAGAGGTATTGGATCCCCCAGAGGGGGAGTTGGATGCCATTGTGAATCACCTGAAATGGGTGCTGGGAACGAAACTTGGGTCTTCTGCAAGAGCAGTATGCACTCTGAACTGCTGAGCCATCCCTCCAGCCCCCAGCTGATCTCTTTTTAAGCACCCAGTGTAAGCTGGGGGCATTGGAGGTCATCTACTTCCTCCTTCTCTCTGGAATCGGAGAGAAAGAGGGACAAGAATCCCCACACCAGACTTCTGGCCTTCAGAGGGAATAGGGACTTTGTACTTTTTTGTTCTGCAAGGTACAGGATAAAGCCAACAAGCAAAACAAAGTGGCCAGTGTGGACCAGGGCCTTTTGTGTTTGTCATTGGACAGATGCTGGAGCTAGATACTCCAACAGTGGAGGTTTTGTTTGATTGGTTTGGGGGGTCCTGAATGTGAGACAAAGGGCCTTGAACATTCTAGGCAAGTGCTCTACCACTGAGCCCCTCTCCAATATGAAACCTCTTTAGTAAGTAACACCCGGCAGAACAAAGCTTCCACTAAAGAGCAGCTTGCATTTTGGGGTACAGGTTAGGGGTACCAGTGTGCCTGGGAGAAGCAACATCAACAGACGGAGGCTGGATCCAAGCTCCGAGCTCCAGCACACTTACTGTATTAGCCACCTGGCCACAAGCAAACAGAGGTAGCCGGCTCTGCTTCTGGAACAATGTTCTTAGCTTTGGTTGTGTGGTAGACTCTCCAAGGGAACATTACAAACACAAACTCCCTAAGCGCTGGCCTGGAAGACAACTTCATTTGTGTTCAGGGGCCCAGGAATGCAGCAGTATTTAAAGCTCCCTTGATGAGAGTTCTGTTGTATTAACATTGCAAACCGACCAACCAACTCCTTGGAGTGAGGTTCTCCAGCAAACCCCCAGAGACAGCGAGAGAAGCCTGGGGTTGCCACACCCTGCTCCAATCTCATCCACACATACTTCCCCTTTCCTCCTCTTCTCTCTTCTCTCAGGTGGAATTTTAACCTACCTTTGAGGTTCCTCCTCTGCCAAGACTCAGGCCAACCCACCTCTGGTTGTAGGTGGAGTGGCCAGCAAGGAGGATCAGACCACGATAATTTTACTGTTTCTGCTTTCTATTACTCTTGGTGGAGAATCTTCTGAGATGTTTTAAGGACAGACCTTCCAAGTTCATCATGTAAAGTACATTTCTGTGCCTATCGTGTGTTTGAAGAAGCTGTAGATCAGAGAGGGTAGGCAACCTGCCCAAGCTCACACAGCATGAAGTCCGTCTGTGAGGCTGATACTGGATGACATCCTTCCAGCTCTGAACTCTTTCCCTGTCATGGAAACTGTGTTTGCCCTCTGCCTTTCTCTCCTATGGGCTTCTTGTTTGTTTTTGTTTCATTTATTATGCGTGTGTTGTGGGTGAATATGTAAGCACACGCATGCCATGACACACGTGCTGTGGTCAGAGAACTGTGTGGAATTGGTTCTCCCCTTTTACCTTTATGTGGGTTCTGCAAACCAAACTCGGGTCATCTGGATTTCCGGGCAAGCACCTTTACCCACTGAGCCATCTCGCCAGCCCCGTCCTCTGCTTCTGATAGAACCCAACCTGATTAGATTTTTACTGAAAGTGAAAAGCAATGGAGTAGTGCTATCTAAACCCACAAAGGACTGAGAATCAGCAGGACTCCCCTAACCCGAGGGCTTCCTGGGCCAGGCCTGGCACTGCTGGCTACCTGCCTGGCTTTGCCATCAAGTCAGTGGGGGTTGGAAATAAGCCCAACTCCCTTGGGAAAGCATCACAGGCTAACCCCCTTGTATGGCTTCTCTCCACGTTGCCTAGACTAAGTTTTTCAGACCCTGGTGTCCTTCCTCAATTATCTCCAGGTGCCACCATCCAGTTTCCCTGCTCCTACCCTGGGTACCACTAGTGTTCCACTTTCCGCTCAGACAGCCTGACGCTTGCAAGATGGGAAGATCACCTTGAGGATGGAACCCAGGCCAGAAACCTCCAGATCACAACTCAGGACCAGGGCAGAGTCCCCATACCCATGGCATGTTCCCAGGGCCAGTCTGGGCAAATAGGAATGGCAGTGAGGTGTTGAAGTAGCTACCGTTCTGGGTCTCCACACACATCACCCATAGAACAAGGATGAGGGCTACCCAGTGCTTCCCCTGGACCAGCCCAGCAGGCTCACCTGAATACTGCCTGCATTCATTTGAAAGCACCCACTTGAGGGGTGATTGCAAGGTCCTCAGACCAAGGGCATTGACAATACACCCTGAATCTAAGCAAGCTCCCAGGCACCTTTTCTCGCTAGAGTTTGAGAAGCACAGCCTGAACCCTGGGGTTTCTGTAAAGGACCTGCAGCTTCAGGCTCACCTGGAGGCTTATTCGAAAGGCAAATTCATGGGGTACACTAGCCTCTCTCAGTCAGAAGCTCAGTAGAATGTAGCAACCTGTCTTACCCAGGCTTCCAGGGGAGAACCCTGCTGGGAGCACTTCCTCTGCTTCCACATAGCCTGCTATAACTAGAGAATTGACTGCACCCCACAGTTGTCAGTAAGATGAACATCCCCACCATGGGATCGAGACCAGTCTGGGAGAATCATCCTCTGCATAGGGACCCTCAGGACCTAATCAGGAAGATGGGCATCTGGAGGCCATGCTGAAACCCACACCAGGCCTCAATTAACTCATAATAACTGAGAGTTATCTGAGGGGGGGCCACCAGAAACTAGGAGACCAGCCAGGCTCAGGACATTCCCTAGCTCCTTCCAAGGTCCAGCATCCTGGAGAGCAGCTTGGCTAGGAGATGTGACAAGCAGTGAGCCTGGGTGTGCTACCAAGTGACAGGAATCTGGAAGGTCAAGTGACTAAATTCTCCAAGATCTGAAAGTCTATGCCAGGACCTGTGGAACCGTTCCACAGTGGCCAGTGCTCATTTAGCATCCGTGTGTGTGTGTGTGTGTGTGTGTGTGTGTGTGTGTGTGTCTACATCAGTAAAGAAGACTCAGGCCCCAGGTTAATTTACGCTGAGGTCCCAACACCTAGGAAGCTGATAGCCACAGCTGTTGAGACAGAATCTTAGCAGGAGACGGCCTGATACTCTACCAAATGCTCAGGAGGCCACAAAGTTGGTCTCCAAGTCCATCTGGCAGCAAGCCTGAACCCTTCTCCTGGTTCCCCTCTCATCCCAGAGACTCACAAACAGGGCTTCTGACTGAGAATGAAGGCTGGAAGAACCAGACTTGAACAGGCCTAAGCAGATGGCCATCCTCTGGTCTGTCCCTGGCCACCCTGTGTAGATTGACTGTCCCCGAGAGAACTGTCACTACCTATGAACCTATGGCATGTGTCCCTGCAGCCCTATAGAAGTGAGCACAGCTTTCTCCTGCTTGTTGATCTTGGCCTCGGTGACATCAAACGGAGGGGGCCAGGCTCCCTAGGGCCAGGCTCATGCCAAGCCCTTTGATCAGAAAAGGACCAGCTCTCACAAATGTATGGGAGATGAAGAAGGTAAAACAGCCCAGTGCTCTCCACCCTCTGCCTCCTGTGCCCCTGCAAACACATGGATGAGGTGTCATGAGACTATTTCAGGACATAAATATCCTCCCGAAGCCTGTGCCCTGCCGCTCAGCTGGTTACGGCAGTCTTTCGCGCGTCTTAGCATCTGCTGTTCAGAATGTTTCAAACCTCGAATAGAGAATGACGTTTGGGCATAAATCAGCAGTGGAGCCCAGCCCTGCCTCCTCTGGGCCCTGGGCTGGGCTGCCTCGCCTGTGCTCACTTGCTGAGCCAGTCGTTATTTTAAGTGCCACTTGCTTTAAAAGCCTGGTGACAGATCGGTGACTTTTCTGTAGGTGGTGGGTCATTTGTGTGACTGATTTTATGACTCGCACGCACTGCCTGCTGAAGGACAGCTCCGGACAGGTTGAAGCAGCCAGCCTTAAGGTCAGGGGGATGGCAAGCAGTGTGCCGAGCCCATAGAGAGGCTCTGCATACGTTGTTTCCTCCCAGCTGCCTGTCAAGTAGCTAGACCTGACCAGCAGATGATAAAAGAGGAACATTGGGAGAGTTAAGTCTTTCCCTCTGGGTGTGGAGTTTGGTAACTAACAGCCACTGGCTGACAGACTCTTCCAGACAGCCACGGGCTGCTGTTACAGCTGTAGCTGCCTGGGGCCTTCCTGTGCAGTCCTCCAAAATGGCCAAAGGAAGAATGAAAGGTATCGCTGCCTTGTTTCTGCAGCTCACATAGAGCCGCCAGGCCTGTCGGAAGCCTGGCTTAACTTTGTCACTCCAGGGGGACAGGCTGGTGTGTGCCCCTGGCGGGCAGCATTTGCTGTCAGAGTGGGTGTGCCCAGGGCCCCTGTCATGAACTGTGGACACTGGGACAGAGGACACACCCTTGCTCCAGATGGGAATGGACCTATCCAAATTAGCGTACACATGGCTGTCACTGTTTCCATTACCTGGTTATTGAGCACCCCTATGGGCTCTGACCACGAGTTTTCCATTTCATTTTCATCCTAAAATGGCAGCGAAATGACAGGAACCATTCCAGCCAGTGTCCCATGGAACCATTTTCTCAAGAGGACCCAGTGGCCTGTCTGCCACCTGTAGAGAGATTCCGTATGGTCCATAGCAGGGCCCTGTTATCTTCCATCCACAGGAACTGAGAAGATGCTGTCTTCTGGGCCACATACTGAGCACCCTAACACCACAAGGACTTCCAAGGCTCTAACAGAAGGAAAACTCCCTAAGTTCAGCCCCCACCTCCCTCGATGAGGGTGACAGGGTGGAAAGGAGCCTGTGACCATTGGTGGTATTCAAGATATAGAAGGTACTGATGGACAGACAGCTGCCCAGTGGGAAAGATGCTTTGTGGAAAGCTAAAAAGTGTCCCCATGGCTTTTAAAACATCAAACTTAAAACGTCATGCTCAACCCAAGAGAAAAGACAAATTGTGGAAATTCCATATCACGGGATATACAGTGGCAAAAACCATCGGACTAAAATTACATGTATTGATTCAGATAAGTCTATGGTGAAACATCCATCACGTTGGGCGGAAGAATGGATAAAGTATGATGTCACACTGAAAACCTAAAACCCAAGCAGAGAGGACCTTGCTTTCCCTGTCCCAGCTGGTGAGTCACTGAAGAGTACAGGAGGGCAGCAGGGTGATGGGGTTTCAAACTCTGTTCTGAGGCCGTGAGTCTGTCCTTAAAGACAGGACTGTAGGAACGGGGCTGTCACCCTCATGCTGATGAAAGACAAACTTGTCACTGTTATAAGTGAATCTTTCGGTCCCAGCTCTCCTTCTGTGCCCTTGGACCAGCTTCCTAACTCGGGAGAGCATTTCTACAGAGTGAGGCTGACAGTTGCTATTGGTTAATGATGAGAACTGGCCTTTGAAGAGCCAATCAGAGCACCCGGTGCACAGCGCCTACCAAATTCAATAGTCAGAGACATCCAACGTCGATGATGTCATCCAAAATAACCAAGAGTCAGCACAGTAGTCTCCAAGTAATCATGGGATTTACTTGGGAATAGCAGAACATGACAGCAGGAGCCCATAAGTTGCAGTAAAACAGGATTCTTTAAAAAGGCTGAAGCGAATTCATAGAAACAGGAGTTGAGATATTTGCATCAGGAATTCTGAAACTGTCACAGTGATAAATACCAAGGATTCCTCTAGTTTGGGGGTAAGCAGACAGTGGCCAGCAGATACCTTGGCACAGGAACGTATTACATGAGGCTTTGGTGGCCTCCGTGTAGGCATTCACTCCCGTGGTCTTTTGTGATATTAGATAACTGTGCATACAAGCTCTTTCTTGTAGCCTCCTGGCTTTGTTGACTTAGTTCTGATGGGGAGACACAAGGAACTCCAGTTTTAAACCTCTTGATTTTTATTCTGTGTGCATGAGCATTTGCCTCCAAATATGCATGGGTACCACATGAGCGCTTTGTCCAAAAGGCACAGAGAGGGGATCCAAACTCCTGGAACTAGAGTGACTGGTGGTTGTGAGCCACCGCGTGGGTGCTGGGAACCGAAGTTGGGTCTTCTGCAAGAGCAGATGCAGCCCTAACCACAGAGCCTTCTCTCCAGCCGCCAAGGAACTGCTGTGCCCCGGAGGAAGTTCCCATTTCTCTCACGATGTGTAAGAAGTGACATCTAGGCGTTGGTGTGTGCTATGGAGCTGAGGAAGGCCAGAATCCACAGTGCTTAGAATAATTCTGTGTCTCTAAGCACCGTAGCCAGAAGGTCTGGAAACCCTGAGGCAGTGCTGGCGAGATCATCTGAATCTGGAGTTTGGAAAGTCAAGGTGGGAGATGTCCCAGGTCCTGAAGACAAAATGCCCCCTTCTCTGCCTTTCCCTCCTTTTCAGATATCAAGGGATAGCTGGGCTTAACTGAATCGGATTAGGAAAAATAAATGAATCAATCAAACCCCCACGTGTCCCTCCCCACATAGCTACCTTGTCAAACCCTTGCATGGCTCCAACACGAATGGAAGGAGAACTGAAGGGCTCTGTGGTTCCAAAGAACCATAGAGATCTCAACCGTTGACCCCAGGCTGCGTCTCCTCTCCTGCCGCCCTCATGACCCCAGTCATGTTGGCCTCCTTCATGCTCCCTGGGCAGGATATGCTGGCACTGCCTCTAGGTCCAGTGCTTGCTATGCCATCTCCCTGGACTGCTGCTCCTTACATGTCAAGGTGGTTCCCTCCACTCTTTCTGTCTCTACCCAAATGCCACCTTTGCCGCATACCTGCCCCCTGGCCCCTCTAATGTGGCCCCTCCCTTTCTGCTTCTTAGCCCTTTCCTACTCAGTGTTCATCTTAGCTCTTTTTTTTTTTTTTTTTTTTTTTGAGAAATGAGGCCATTTCCTTTCTTTCTTGTGCATGACTTCAGGAACCCGGGCTATGCATGGAAATCGGAGAGCAGAATAGATAACCGCTGGCTGGGTAGTGTGAAGCTGAGCAAAGACCCTTGGCCACACCTGAAGGGGCTGTGTGGAGTCTGCACCTCTCAACTGGCAGCTTCCACAGACCCGCCTCAAGGCCAAGGAGCTTCAAGAGTGACGAGAGAGGGGTGTGTGCAGCTCAGTTTCTCCACTCAGGTATAGTACGGAACCCCCTGCCTAGGCAATGGTGCCACCCAAAGGTGGCCTGGGTCTTCTCACATCAATTGATTTAATTCAGATAACCTCCCACAGAACAACCCAACGTAGACAACCTCACACCGAGACTCTCTTCTCGGGTAATTCTGGATTGTATCCAGTTGACAAGTAAAGCTAACAGCTCTGCACCCTCATCCTTGTTGGGGGCTCTGAAGGTGGAAAGGGTCCAGGAAGAAAGAGGGGAAGAGTAAGTAGAGTCCAGAAGACGCTCCAATAACCTGAGTAAGTGCTGCCTAAGGAGCACAGAAGAAAGGAGACCCCAGTTTTGCTGCGTATGGGGTGCAGAGCCGCTGGGATTGAGAGATTGAGGACTCCCTAACCAGCTGTGTCTTGGGAAGACTCCCAACCTCTGTGCCCTGAGTCCTCACTAGGAATAAGGCAAACAACACAGATGGGAATATATGGTGCCCAAGGGTGATGCTCGGTGGGTAGGCAAGGGGATTGCACATGTGCCTAGTTGGTTTGGAAAATGCTAAACACACCAGCACCACTTTGCCTCCAGGGTCTCATTCACCGGGTCAGGACAACCCAGGCCCATCCTCTTGGCTCTTTTGCTCCCTGCTGCTGCTCAACACCACCCAAGCCTTTATCCATAAAGAACTCAGAAAGATCTTTCCAGTTGGTGTGTCAGGTGACGTCACTTCCTCTGCAAACCTTGCTGGTGTTCCCGCACTTCAGACTGGAATGCTGGATCCTTGAAGTTCCTCCAGTCCCCTCAGTGACCTCCTCCCCTACTGCTAGCCCAGTGACAGCCCTGGGGACAGCTGGCTTCTGGGCATGGAGACCCTGGCACCTACCATCTTTAGATTTTGCCCTTACTATTCCTTCTAACTGGAGCAATTGTTCCTCCAGAGCAGATGCCAATGGTTCACCACAGAACCTCTCCCTGATACCCCCTCTTATACTCCCACTTCATATTTAACCGTGCCTGCTCCCCTTTCTCCTGATTTGTCATCTTTGTATGTACTGGAACACAGCAGACTTGAGGCCCCTTGTTTACTTTGTCTCCCCACCAGAATACAAGCTCCACAAAGGTGGGGGACTTTATCTTGGCCATCTTATCTTGTTTCCAGCACCCAAAATTGTGGCACAGGTGTTTACACAGAGGAACTGAGGCTCAGTGAGTATGTATGCCTACCAAGAATTCTCAGTCCTGGGGCTGTCCGTGCTGGCAGATGTTAAAGATGCGACCCTCGAGGAGCAAGGTCCTGACTGTGTTTACTGGTTTTCCTGATGTAAATATTATCAAAACGGATGGTGCCAAGCTGTGGTGTGCCTGGTGGGCTGAAACAAAACCTTGTAAGCTGACACAAAGCTGTCTTCTGTTTGGTAATTCACTGTAAAATCTCCAGGCTGTGTTGTAGGCACTACCCCCTTCGACCACGAGAGGGCAGCCTTTCCCCACTGAAGACATTTACTCTCCCATCGTCCTCAACGCTATCGCATGGCAGAGCAGAGTGGACCTGTGGGCCCATTTGGTTTATGAGTTACTGATGGTGCCCAGTCTTGGGTAGTTGTCTGCTGGAAGCATGTACTGTCTGCTCAAAAGTGAAAAAACACAACAAAACAAACAGATTGGGACTTGAATGGGTCTCTGGTGACCCCTGGAGAGTGGAGAGTAAGTGGATAGAGGACTAAAAAGGACTCCCCCCCCCCATGGAAGCTTTGGAGGTGACACTTCCCAGCTTGCTTTAGGCTCTGTCTGGGATCCTGGGCCCTAAAGGCCGGCCCACTCTCCCTCAGAGACCAGCAGCACCAACCTTCTATGCTCTGACTGTGGGTCCTCGTTTAAACCTAGCCTGCTGGACCTTGTGGAAGAGCGCCACAGGCTGCTTCTACCTGACCTGATACCGCCACACACCCTCTGAC
This sequence comes from Myodes glareolus, assembly GCF_982192425.1. NCBI lineage: Eukaryota > Metazoa > Chordata > Mammalia > Rodentia > Cricetidae > Myodes > Myodes glareolus. The sequence goes on from NC_142032.1 coordinate 72,373,695, forward strand.
ATTCACTACAACAGAGTGGGGAGGCTTGGGCCCCTGCCTGGTCTGCACCAAAGTGACTCCCTTAGTCTGGTTAAGAAACACAGGGCCACTGGGCGGTGGTGGCACACGCCTTTAATCCCAGCACTCGGGAGGCAGAGGCAGGCGGATCTCTGTGAGTTCAAAGGCCAGCCTGGTCTACAAGAGCTAGTTCCAGGACAGACACCAAAGCTACAGAGAATCCCTGTCTCCAAAAAAAAAAAAAAGAAAAAAGAAAGAAAGAAAGAAAGGAAAGAAAGAAAGAAAAGGAAAGGAAAGGAAAGGAAAGGAAAGGAAAGGAAAGGAAAGGAAAGGAAAGGAAAGGAAAGGAAAGGAAAGGAAAGGAAAGGAAAGGAAAGGAAAGGAAAGGAAAGAAACACAGGGCCGAATGAGGTACCTGTGTTTCCCAGCAGCAGGGCGCAACATTCCTCTGCTGTGCAGCCCAAGGTACTGTGTGTCCACTGGGCAGGGATCCCTCCCACCCAAGGCCCATGGAGCCTCCCAGTGGGAGCCTAGGGCCCCTACACTGTTCCTCTTACGATATTGTCCCCCAGAGGTTCCAGAAGATTCCACACTCACAAACGACAAACCTTATCACCCTTGTTCTCTTCTCAGGCACCCCTGAGGGCCTTTGCCCCAAAAAGCCTCAAACACACACAGTGCTGAGGTCTGGCAACGAAGTCAGGACCCTCCCTCAGGAAAGAGTGTGTGATGTCATCCCACCCCAGGGGGCGGAGTTCAGATGTGACTTCAGGAAGTAGTTCAGCTACTGAAGTCTCAGGGGGAAACACCCAGCCTTTTGGCCACAGCTTCTTTGGTTGGTCAGCTGGGCCCAAACAAGACTGCCCCAGGAGTCCGCGAGAGTCACGATCAGCCTGAGCATGGCGGCTGGGCTTGTAAGATCTGTGATCTGCCCGAAGGGAAGCTGTAGCTGTGTCTCCTGGCTGTGAGCCTGCCCTTGTCATGTCAGAGGTGAACTGTGGAGCAAGACAAGGAAAGCCTTATCTTCCCGGAGTTCTAACGCTGTAAGAACTAAGCCAACTGTTCGCTCTGAAGCAAGAACTGAAGGCCCTGGTGGTTGGGAACACAGGCGGCATCTTTACAAGAACGCTAGCTGGCTTAAAGATGGACTTGGTGACAACAGCTCACTAGAGTCCCTAAGCCAACACCTGGCCTTTCTCCCACTTGCAGCCTGTGGTGTAACCACCACTTCCCTGGCGGGAAGGTGCAGCTCTACTCCGTAGCCCTGAGGCCCTGGGGTGAGGGCCTCCTGCTCTTTGCTCTCCTGCAGTCTCTCTTAATTAGACCACACTGGATGTTAAAGCTGATTTGCTTTTGGTTTCTGCTTTCCTGTTTTCGTTTTCTCCTCTGTCCAACTCTTTCACGAAAACAGGCAGCCTTCAGAGCAACTGAGGCCGGTGATGAGGAACGGCCATGTTGGGCCCGTGTGGTCGAGTTTTAGGTCATGGTTCTGTCACGTGTGGGGCGGTAGCTACTCTGTGATGCTACCAGGGCTCTCCTGTGGCGTTTGGTCACCCTGTCGTGCCAGAGATCTCCTAACTGAAACCCAGTGACAGGGCCAGCGGGTCTGCCAGGATAGCTCTACCCTCACCTCCAACCTTGCGGGCTCCCAGCCAGGGAGTCTGTGGTTGGGAGTGTCTAAGTGCGTAGCTTCCCAAAGGAGCACAGGTGGTGGTACAAAGATGGTGGGGGTGGGAGTGTAGGGGGACAGCTAGCATACTCCTAGGTGTCCCTGCCAAGCCAGAGCACTGGGTCCCCCAAGAAGTATTCCGGTGCTCAGCCCCTGGACAGGCCCCGGGCCTCTGAGATACCTGAGACACCGTCCCATTGGGGAGAGTCAAGTGCAGAGCAAGCACCTGCACAGGTGTTTCCAGGCCCTGTGCCACGCCCACTACCCCTGGATAAGGGCACGCTGAATGAAACTGGGAAACTTAACTCCTGCTTGTCCCCCAGTGAATGGGAAGCCGGGGCTCTGCTCACAACTCTTCAGGGGGATGGTCGCCTTGCAGAGGAGGGACATTGCGCAGGCCCGGGTACCAGGCAGCTGGCCGGGGTTCTCATCATGTTCAGGTGCACTGGGGATAAGGTCTCAAAGGACCATGGGAAGATTAGGATGTTCTCAGAAGTTTGCATCCCCCCAGGTAAGCCGGTCATCATCACTGGCTGTTCCTGGCCTTCAAAGCGTTTCAGGCATGAGGTCCCTCCAAGGGGCAGGCTTGTCAGCTGCGTCTCCATGGATCCCCTTTCTCTCCCATGCTTCAAGACTCCTCAGGCCCAAGGCCCGCAGTTCACACCTGAGGTCAGTGCATGCAGCCCCACTCCCACCCCCATCCCTACCCCCGCTTCCTTTCAGGCTCCAGTTCCCACCGGTCCCCCTCTCTTTCACTTCCCTCCACATCTCAGGGCTCTGGTAACTCTGCCACTTTTCTGCGAAGCTCCCTGTCTCTGGCCCCAGCCCTGACTGTGGATACCAGGTACAGTTGGTGGATGCTCAGTGGATTGGCAGATACGAGGCCGGCACAGTTCACCAAGGCAGCCGGGCCACAAGGAGGTGGGAAGGGTGGGCTTCTTGGTCAGTGCTGAAACTGGATGTGTCAGGAGGAAAAAAAAAATCTCAAAATAGTTCAGATTGTTATTTCGGGACTTGGGATCAAGGACAGGCAAAGGCCACGAGAGGCGGCTGATTCCGCTCTGGTTCTAATCCAAAGCCCAGTTCCTCACGTGCCTGCACACCGAGCGTCCCCAGACACGACATCACGCCCTCTCTGGGCCCAGACTCTGCCTTCGCAGAGTGGCATATGTCTCGGGTAGCTGAGCTGTGGAAATCCCACACGGAAGAAGATGTGACGCTCCACTTGACTGGAAGCTGGCAGTCAAGGAACATTAGCAACTACAGGCTCCCATGAGAAACCGGATCAAACCAGCTAAAGAAGGGCAAAGGTTGATGTATGCCAAAAGCTCCTGCATGCATTTTTGTTGGGAATCATAGTGTGGGTGTTAGGCGGAGGTTCGGTGCAATGGGTCACAGCCCATACTCTGAAGTCCTGTAGATCCCGCATCCTGACTTTATTACTCCAGCTCAGGGCCTGTAGGTGAGTCGGCGTTGTCTGCTTCATCTCTGAGGCAGCCTTGGACCCAGACTGCTGCCTGACCTCGGCAGTTCCGTGAATGATGGCTGACTTGAAGTCATTTGGAGTTACCTTATATCACAGGATCCCCTCTCCTGCTTCTACAAAATCAAAGTTAGACTTGAACTTGCCACAGAGAACGACTGCGGGAGCCGAATGAGAGGACACGGGCAGACATCTGGTGCCCAGGCCATGAGATGCTTTCCGAAGGCCCCGCCCACTTTGCCAGGCACAGCGCCTACTCTGCCCTGACCCTCAGCAAGCCTTGCGGGCTAAGCTTGTGGTTGCTCTATGAAGCACAGCAATCTGCATCCCGGTTAAAAAAAAAAAAAAAAAAAAAAAAAAAAAAAAAAAAAAGAAAAGAAAAGAAAAGAAAAGAAAAGAAAAGAAAAGAAAAATCAAAACCTGGGAGGTTTTGTCACAGTTTACCGACTCAAGGATAAGAAGACAGAGATGGAGGTTGGAGCTCAGGTTTGGGGTGCAGACCTGAGGCCCCAAGTCTGTCATGGCTGCATCGTGAATTCTCCTGCCTATTCCTTCAGGAGAAGCCAGCCAGTCTAGAGCTGTTCTCTAGCTAGGATTCAACTGCCCTCGGAAACTTCCCCTGGCTGCTAAACCAAGCGATGGAAAGAAAATTGAGGGTTTATGTATTTTTTAAATAAAGGGATTCTAATTCCAATAAAAAATAATGCCCTTCCATGGACAACTGCCATCTCCTCGGCTGCTTCTTCCCGTTTTAATAAAAATTTTTATTGTGTACATTAGGTTAACCAGACATAAGGCGGCCTCGCCGCAGCGCGAGCCACTCAAGGGGAACCATTCTGGTTCATGTCAGGACTGTGAATCAGGCTCCCTGGGAGGGAAGAGGAGCACAGGCACCCTGAAGAGCATCTCGGGCTGCTCTCCAGAGCAGAGGCTGGGAGGAAGTGAGGCTTGGTCCTCAGGGGACGGTAGTCATACAGATATACATACATACACATGTATATATACATACACACATTCACATACACATACATTTACATTCACATATACATTCATACACATTTACATTCACATACATATTCACACATATATTCACACACACACACACACACACACACACACACACACACACATTCACTTAGACGGAGGTGAACTATGCAGCCCAGGTTGGTCTTGAACTCCCAATCCTTCTCTCTATCTGATCCTGAGCTCAGGATTACAGGAATGCGTCACCACACTCAGCTAGAAACATTTTATCCATACATTTCTTTCAAAGGATGCTGCCTTGAATGGTATAGAGGCCATCTCATGTCCTGCCCCTCTCTGCCTGATTACCAAGAGCCAGGAGGAAGCTCACTGGAAGTTGAGGGTTAGAACTGAAGTTCCCTGTGCTGTCTGAATGCATTTTTCATGGTGATATTCCGTCTGCTTAAACAGACAGGAACATAGCTGGATCCTGGTACTGGCTTTTTTGGTCTGTGTTATCTCAGGCAAATTGATTAGCTTCTCTGTTCTCTACTTCCATTCATCTGTCAAACATGAACACTGACACAAGCCTCTGGTACGGTCATGAGAATCACAGGATGTTGTCCTGCAGAAGCCCCAGCATAAGGCTTGGCACAGATGATGCTCACTGTATCCATGGCATTCCCGTCCTTGCAACAAGACCTGATGGAAGTGACATAGAATGGAGAGGTTTACTTTGGCTTTTGGTTTAGAAGGTGGAGTCTATCATGGCAGAGAAAGCGTGGTAGCTGGAATGTGGCAGTCTTTGGTGAGAGCTTGTAGCATCTTACATGGCACGAGCCAGGAGGCAGAGTGCTCAAGCCAGAAGCCAGGCTACACTTTCCAAGGCCTGCTTCTAGACCTGCACCAGTCAGCTAAGCTCTATGTCCCAAAGAGTCCACAAAATAGTGCTACCAGCTAGAGACCAAGTGCTCCAATACACAAGCCTGTGGACACACTCACACTGTAACAGGACATAGATATTAAAGAAGGGCTTGTTACAGAAACGCGTCTTAACGACTGCCCACATCAACCTCCACAATTTCCTATCCCTTAGTAAGTGTTAGGTAGGTGGCTTGGTAGGCAGAAAGGTACATAAGTTAGTTCTTGCTGTGCAACAAATATCCTAAAACTCAGAGGTTTGAAATGCCAATCAATTCTTGTTTGTAGTTCCTGAGTCCAGGCTAAGGATTGGCAGATTGTCCTGGCACCGCTGACTTTCATCATGATGGGAGTTACTGGCCGTGGATGGGTCTAGGTTGTCTCCTCAAGGGATGCTGTGCCACCAGCCATGGCCAAGAACCAAACAGAACTGGGAAAGTCCTCCTGAGGCCCCAGCTCAGGCTGGCTCCCATTCTGTTTGGCTTGGACTGTGCGTCACACATGATCGTAAGAACAACCAGATTTGAGACATGCTCCAAAGCCACATGGCAACAAGTACAGTGCTGGAGGGAAGGAGTGAGCATTGGGACCACTGAGGCAGGCAAATCTCAAAGGATTTGCCAGTCCAGTGGGATCCAAGAGGAAAGTCTGGGAGAGCTAGTCTTTAGGAATCAGCTGTGCAGACCTGGATGTCGCCCTCAGCAGGGGTCTTGCAGGAGTTTTCCGGGCCTCATGGGACATACCCACAGCCCCTGGACTGCACAGCCAGATCTGCTGGCACAGAGTGTGGGAATAGCCAGAGACAGTCTCCCTGACTCTGAAGACTTGAGTAGGTGGCTAGGCAGTGAGGGAGATGATATACCTTTGCAGAGGCATTATTCAAGCCACCCTGACTCTGTCACCTCATGCTGCCCTGGAGTCCTCTTTGCCACCTCTCACCTATGCCTGATGCTGATTGAAGCTCTCTCGACCCCCAGCACGGTGTCCCTAAATAGCCCGGAGGCCTTGGTCACCAGTCCTCACTGGACCTGGCCCACCTGGTTCAGCTGCTCCTTCCTGCAAGAAGGTATCTCCTCTAGGAGTCATAAGAGACACCCCTAATCTCCTTGAGCTTCTGGGACTGTCATGGTCTTTGTCCATGCACATACAAAATCAGGATGTCTGGCTCATGGTCACCCGCAGGTCCTAGAGCCCTCAGGAACAAATATGATGATTGCCAGGCTGGGTGGGCATGAGAGAAATATGGTCACAACTGTGAAGGGACATATGGAGCTGACCATGGCTCTGCTTTGCTGTGGGGCAAAGGCAATATGCCATGTCCATACAAGAGTCAAGAGAACAGGGTGACTTTAGATTGGACAACTCTAGCAACCCGGCTCGGCCACCACTCCCCAGCTTCGTGGCAGAGACAAGTCTCTTGTCCCCACCCTGAGCCTCACACTAAAGATGGGGAGCCTCAGTAACACACTTAGAGCCGGTGGGCTCTGAGCAATTCAGGAACCATCACCCACTAACGAGAGAAGAGAAGTGACTGCAGCCAGCTTCCTTGGACCCTGCTGTGAACTCAGGAAAAGCTACAGTGAAGTTTAGACCTAGCCTTTGGGGTGTTCTCATAAAACCTGCTACTGCTTTGCCCTTGGATTGACTCCGTGTTCAGAATGACCTTTGAAATCCCAAATTGGCTTGTGTTCTTTTCAGCCCCATGCCCTTCCAAAGCCTGCCAACTGCAATAGACACACTTCTTATGTCTCTATGTGGGCCTCACCTTTGGCAGGACCGTTCGTGTAGTTCCCTTTTCCTGTGTCCCTCCGATGGTAGAGTCAGGAGGATCAAAGCCTGGGCCCTGGCAGCCATAGCAAGCTAGGCTCAGCTCCTATCCTCACGGGATAATTAAAGAGATAATTAATAATGAAAAGCAGAGGAAGGAGATCTAGTCAATGTAGCCACATTGGGAAGCGGAACAAATAAGGAGGTATACACACACACACACACACACACACACACACACACACACACACACGCTTTAAGCTCATCTTTGAGATCCTATCATGAGGTTTAGATTAAAACAGAGGGCATGAGGCATGCATGGCTGAGCATTTCCAGGGAAGGTGTGGCCCCATCCATCATCATCTTGGCTGTCCTACAAAGTGGTCTCATAAGTTGTCAGAACTGTGGAGACCAGCGCCCACTCTGCTGGTCTCCCACCATGGCCCCGGCCCTTTTTCTTCCCTCAGCTGGAGGTTTCTGGGGAACTCCAGTTCTTTGGAGTCCATCGTCTCAGTAATCCCATAGCTGAAGGGAGGGACTCTCATCTCTCTCTTTAGAGTATCTTAGCTCTTGGCAGGATGGCTAAAGACTCGAAGCTTCCTTGTACCCCTTGAACCTGCCACATTCATTTCCATGACATGGCCTTTGCTCTGGCTATTTCTTCCGTCTGGAGTGCTCTCCCTTTGGTACAAAACACTCCTTTACCTATGTCCAGTCTCCATCCAAATATCACTTCTCAGCAAAGACTCATCTAAGCTTGGTCCAGCTTTGTTTCACAAAGTGCTTTTCCCCCACAGAAATGATACAGTCCATTCATAACTGGTTGTGATTAATTATGGTGGGGCATTCACGTTTGTTTTCTGATGCTAGCAGGATACCTAGCACTCAGGATCTAGGTTGCCACCCAGGGCGTGCATGGACATAGTTGTGCATATACAGGCCGTGAGACTTGTAAGCTTTCTTTGTATGTGCGTCTACACGTGTGCACACCTGTGTTCATGTGTGTGCACATACGTGCACATTCACATGTGTGCATATACATGTTGGAAACCAGAGGTCAACGTCAGACATCTTCCTCAATCACTCTCTGCCATATCCCCCCCCCCCTTGCAGGGTCTTTCACTGAGTCCAAAGCTTATGAACTCAGCTGGACTGGCTGAGCAGCAGCCCCCAGGAGATCCTGCTGTCTCTGTCTCCATAGCACTGGATTATAGTAACCCGGGTTGATTTGTTTTTCAGTGCAGTTGCTTTGTTTTAACGTGGACTCTGGAGAGTTGAACTTGGGTCCTGGTGCTTGCATGGTAAGTACTTTACTGACGGAATCATCTCTCCTGCCCGTTGCAAACCTTCTGAAAATCCAAAGATGCCTCATCTGCCTCAACTAATCTTCCCAAGAATCCTCTAATACAAACGGAATGGTAACCCCATTTTCTGTGAGGACAGCAGAGCTCAAAGACCTGAAGAAACTTGCCTGGAGCCACATGGCTAGTGGAACCCAGGCTTGGACCAGTCCCCTTCCCACTGCTGTGCCTGCCCATGGAGGAGTGCCAGATGGCTTTGCGATGCATGACTTTCCTCCGGGTGATGGGGTGGCACTATGCCTGTGTGGCCCACTCAGGTGATGGGGTAGCGCTGTGCCTAGGATGGCCCACTCAGGTGATGGGGTAACGCTATGCCTGTGTGGCCCACTCAGGTGATGGGGCAGCACTACGCCTAGGATGGCCCACTCAGGTGATGGGGCAGCGCTATGCCTAGGATGGCCCACTCAGGTGATGGGGCAGCGCTATGCCTAGGATGGCCCACTCAGGTGATGGGGCAGCACTATGCCTAGGATGGCCCACTCAGGTGATGGGGCAGCGCTATGCCTAGGATGGCCCACTCAGGTGATGGGGCAGCGCTATGCCTAGGATGGCCCACTCAGGTGATGGGGCAGCGCTATGCCTAGGATGGCCCACTCAGGTAATAGGGCAGTGCTATGCCTGTGATGAGCCACTCTCCACTCAGGAAGCCTCGCACTAACAGCAATCGCCACGGACAGCAGGCGATCCTCACCGTGAGCCGTGTAAAAGTGGACAGTCAAGGTCACAGGGAACCATGTCGTTTGCATGCTAATGGCACGGCCAGTGTGGAAGGCTGGAACTGGAGCACTGGTTGGTACCTGACATCAATCATAGGCTTCATTCGGGGCATTTTGAGCTGCACACATCCTGACGGTGGAGTGTGGCTCTTCTCTAGCTCGGAGCAGATGTTAATTTGCATGCAGAGCCTCCATTTGTCGATGGTTCCCATTATCCCTATAATTGCCCCCACATACAGGGCTCGATAAAGTTATAAAGCTGTCCTTCGGGAGCTCCAAGTCAATAACAGGGCTATTGATCAGGGGAAATGGTCTCCCGGCACTCTTACTGCCCAGAAGGAAAGTCCCCTGTGGGATCGTGGGTCCAGGCCCCCAAGTCTCCCGGAACCTGCGTATTAGAGGGAGGCACTTTCCTTTAAAAAAATGAAGACAATACGGGGAGGCCACTGAGCACCAGGCAGCTTGTCCAGGTAGCTGGACGTTCCCTAAAAATATACCTTGGTAACCAGAGGTGGTGGCACAAGCCTATAATCCCAGCACTCTGGAGGCTGAGTCAGAAGGACTGTCATTGCAAGTTTGAGATGGCGTCCCAAGGTTATGCCAACAAATGAATGAATGAATGAATGAATGAATAGCAAAAACAAAGATCAGCCCTGGGTGGTAGTCCAGTGGGCCATTCTAGCCCATGTGTGGTAAGGACAGCCAGCATTCAGGGGCTTGAGGCTCATCTCTCTCCCTCTCTGGGCATGTGACCTTGAACAAGCCAATCTTTCTAAGGCCCAGTTTCTCTCCAGGGAAATGAAGGGTATGCTAATCCCTTTGCCTGTCTCCATAGGGTGTGTGGGGGGGTTAAAGTCATCAGCATCTGTGCAAGGAGCGTGGTCCCTTGCAGATCGTTCTTGCTCCAGGGTTCGGCCCCACACTCACACGCATGGACAGCACTGACTGGACTCAGTAAGTTGAGAGGGGATGGAGGGTCTGAGAGGAGTTGGAGGGACGATGGGAGGTAGATACGATCAAACTACATATTATACAAGCATAAAGTTCTCAGGAAATGAATAAAACCAGTAGATAAAAAGGTTTATTTCTGCTGAAATAGAAACATAAGCAAAGGGTGCTTCTGCTGTGTGGACCCCTTGGGGGGACCCCACACTGTGGCCTCAGCGGCAGCCCTTTAAAAGCTTGAACCACATCAGCTTCCATGATCCCACTGACACAGATCTCTGTTTGTGTGTCTGACTTCCTCAGGGACAGTGACAGAGCCGGCTAGGAATGACATTTGGAGTCACCAGTGTGTTCCAAGTCTGGCCATTTGTTTCAACCCTTGTAGCCTCGTTTTGCTCCACTGTGACCGTCCTGGACCCAGCGGGTGCCTGGGGAAAATGAGGGGAAATGGCAAGAACGAAGGCTGTTTTCTTTACTTTCCCCCATATAGTCCCCTGTCTCTGAGTTCTGAAGGGTTTTCTCCCATGGACCTATGAGTCAGAGGTCAGAGGTTGTCTTCCACCTACATTTGACTTTAGTGCATGCAAAATTATTGAAAGTTCCCAATCACCTGAGTTGTCATGTTGGGGCTAAGGCTAAAGTCACAGGAGTCCGGTAAGACAATTTCTGAGAGACAGTTAGCAGAACATGCCCAAAGCCTCTCTCTTCAGAGTCCTCCCGGGAGATGTCTGCAAAAACAGTATCAGCCAACAGCCCTCTCCACCATAAGAGGCCAGGGTGGGCTTAAAGCATGTGGCCAGTCAAGCCCCACCCCTGCCAAGTTGTCTTTGCCTCACTCACCCCCCCACTCCCTCGTTCTCTCTCCCTCAGTGCAAGTTTAATAAACCAGTATCAAAACCATCTATGCCCAGAGCTTTTCAAAGATTTAAGACTTTTAAATGTGAAGCACCTCATTATATCTGACTATTTTCAATAAAAAAAAGGAGAGAGTCCCTGATAAGGCTCTGATATGATACCAGTTATCAGCAGGATTTGTTTGACGTCGATTTGAAATGGGCACTGCTTGCTTTGGGGGTAATGGAATCAAACGCCTGGCAACTGCTCGGTGCAAGTAGATCGCTTTTCAGGTGTGGGCACTGAGACGAAGAGGCTGTGTTTGGGGTTTACCAAAATAGAGCTCCCTTGTACGGTGTGGCACACAGCGCTGGCTCCATGGACAATTGACTTCCTTCCCTATCAACCAGCTACAATGTTTACCTTCTTATTCCAACCATTTCCAAACCATTCAAACTAAGAGGATTAGCGTCATGTTTCAGCCAAGGTGTACTTTTATTTCAGCAAAGACTTCTTTCACTCTCAGAGGGATTAAAGGCCTAAAAGAAATGGTTCCTTTATGTGTCCTTCATGTGGCACTTTGTGTCACATAGGTATATATATGTATGTATGTATGTATATATGTGTATAAATATATATAATTTTTTTTTTATAAAAGACTATAGTGTCCTTATCTGGTAGTGAATTGTAAAACAGAGTTAAGTTTCTGGACAAAGAGCATAAATGGTGAAGAATCATCCAAAGTCAGAACCGGATTCTCTGCCCTGCGAATGCCTGATAGACAAAGGTATCTATCAATAAGAGTCCAGGAGGGCAGCGATTACCTCCACCCTGAGCAGACTTGCTGAACCACGTGGCTGGGATGGACCTTTCAGACGTGTAAGTGCTGAGATCCTGGATGGAGGAGCATGCCCTTGTACATTTGCCCACTCATGTGGGTCCTGAAACTCTAAGTTTCAAAACTTACTACTTTCTTCTGGGGCTTGTTGTCTTTTGAGACAGGGTCTTACTGGATTTTGGAGGCTGGTCTTGAACTCAACACAACCTTCTACCCCTACCCAAGTGCTGGGATTCGGGATCATGGGCATGTGCCATCACTCCCAGCTTGCTCACTCTTTCTTTGTTCCCTTCCTCCCTTCCTCCCTTCTCCTGTCCTCCCTTCCTCCCTCCCTCCCTCCTTTTGCTTCTTTCTCTGCTCCTCTTCCTTCAACTTTTATTCTATTTGCTATTGCATGTGATATGCATGTGTGTGCACACAGGCAGACATGTGCCACAGCATATGTGTGGAGGTCACAGAGAAGCTTTTGAGTCAGCATTTTCTTTCTACCCTGGGTCTTGGGGCTCAAACTCAGGTCATCAGGCTAATGTAGCAGCCACCTCTACCCACTGAGCTGTCTCGCTGGCTCCCTACCTCTTTATTTTTTTTAATGAGAATTTGATATAAAATCAACTTGAAAAAGCCATGACTGTGTCATGTCTCACAAGGCACATTCTGAAGTTAGATGTTCTTTTGATATCTGTCTTTGTTTATCTCACAGATCCTAAAGATCTACGCATGTGATTTATAAGATGCGGTCTCACAGCCTAAACACCAGCTCAGAATTCATCAGAAACACAAGCCCCCAAGACCCATGATAGAACTGAGATTTTGAAACTCAGGACCAGGGTCTTGGGACAGCATCCCCCAACCCCAGCTGACTCAGGGGGTTGAGAACTGCTGATTTAGGGCAAATGCCTGTTTGGCAGTTGTGTTCCCTAAACATTCATGCGAAACCCTAAACCACATTATTAGCAGAGGCCCGTAGAGATGGGGTCTTTAAAGACGGAACTGAAGTTCAATGAGGGTATGCAGGTGAGTGCTCCCAGAACTGCTGTCCTCAGAAGGAAGGGACATAGGACATAGGGACATATACAAAGAAGATAAGCCAGGTGAGGACCCAGCAAGAAGGGGCTGTCACAAGCCAAGGAGACCAATCTCAGGGGAATTCGATTCAGTTACCACCTCGATCCTGGGAATTTACAGCCTAAACAGCATGTGAAAAGACACATGACCATTAAACCACCCAGTCTGGCATTTTTGGAATGGTATCTTTAGAATGCTAACATATTCTCCTATCACAAAACACACACACACACACACACACACACCACTCTACTGGTTTGAATGAGAATGGCCCCCATAGACTCTTGTGTTTAAATACTTGGTCCCCAGTTGGTGGAACAGTTTGGGAAGAATTAGGAAGCATGACCTGGTTGGACGTGAATCACTAGGGATAAGCCTGGAAGTTTTAAAAACCCTTCACCATTCCCAAAAAGTCTCTCTCTCTCTCTCTCTCTCTCTCTCTCTCTCTCTCTCGCTCGCTCGCTCGCTCTCTCGCTCGCTCTCTCTCTCTCTCTCTGCCTCCTACCTGTGGACCAAGGTGTTAGCTCTCAGCCAACCCTGCTGCTATGCCTTTGCTTTGCCATCATGGACTTTAAACCATAGAAACTTGAAGTTCCAATATGTTGCCTTGACCACGAATCTTTGTCACAGCAATAGAAAATTAACTAAGGCAAAGACTTAAAGATTACAAGTGCTAGTGGCCTGCACAACAATGTCAAATGGACAAGACATGTAACTGAAATTTCTGGAGGAGGGAGACAGTGAAGGTATAAGGAACATTTGAAGTAAAGCCCTAAATATTTTCAAAATTTTATAAAAACTGTAAATCCATATATCTAAACATATCAATAAGCACAAGCACAAGAAACATAAGAAATATAGACCCAGTGGGGGCTTTGGAGTTGATAAACCACAAGCAGGTGATTTACAAGGAAAAGTTTATTTGGGTTCATAATTGTGGGTGCTGGCAGGGCAAGATCTTGACGAATGGAAGCACGTAACAGAGAGAGAACAAGAAGAGACAGTCAATGGATTAGTCGCTTTTACAGTTCCGTGAGAAGACACCATGACTAAGGCAACTTACAAAAGAAAGAGTTTGCTGGGGACTCACAGATTCTGAGGGTAAGCCTATAGCTGTCATGGTGAGAAGTCTGGCAGCAGTCAGGCAGGCATGGCACTGGAGCAGGAGCGGGGAGCTTACATCTGATCCTAAAGCTCGAGGCAGGAGAGCTAACGGAATGACGCGGGCTTTTGGAGTCATGCAGGACGGTGTTTGTTGGCTCACTCTCTTAGTCATTCTTAGCTAGCTTTCTTATTACACAGCCCAGGTCTGCCACCTAGGGCTGGTGCTACCCACCATGGGCTGGGGCTGCCTCCATCAATCATCTGTCAAAACAATATCTCACATGCATGACCACAGACCAATCTGATCTAGGTGATTTCTCAATTGCGGTTCCCTCTTCCTGGTTGGCTCTAGAGTGTATGAACTTGATGAAAGCTAACCGGCACAGGACTGAGACTCGGTAAACATTTTGGCAGGACAAAAGGAGAGTGAAACTATAGCAGAAGGCAATGGAGTCATGACAGCAGACACTTCATTAATGGAAACACTCTCTTTATAGGAGAAGCCCCGGATGGCTGTCTTGTCCCTTCTACCATGTGACTATGCAACAAAAGTTACTGTCAATGAACCAGGACTCTCACAAGACCTATTGTCTGTCAGCCTTGGATCTTGGATTTATGAGTCTCCAGAACTATAAGAAATACCTCTCTGCTGTGTCTAAGGTACTCGGGTTATGACTTTTTGCTACAGCAGATCAAACACAGAAAGGCAAGCTTCCTGTCATCATTCCCTCCTCTTCTTGTCCAGTTTCATCCCTATAAGGCTGAACCTTAGCCCAGGATCTGCCCAACAGAGAAGCCTCCTTGGGCAGGGGTGTGTGTGTGCATGTGTATCTGCATGTGTGCGTGCATGGGGAGTTTGAGTGTGCATATATGTGTGCATAAAAGTGTGTGTACATGTGCGAGTGTGTGTGCAAGTGTTATGCAAGTGTGCATGTGTGGGAGTGTGCATGTGAGTGTTGTGGGGAAGTGTGTATGTGTGTGCCTGTGCGTGCCTCTGTGTGTGTGTTTAATGCCCCTAAGTCCCATGCGGACAGGCATCACATCCTTTCTGTCTTTTTCTCATGATTATCACAGTGAATACACATAGTAGGTGCTCAGTAAACAACCACTGAGCTAAAGATGTGTCCTGATGAATTGTGGAGACCTCAAGCTCAGACAGCATGTTGCCTAAACATCAGCTGCCATCCCGTTGGTTAGGAGGCAATCTTGATCATCTTTGAATTCTTTTTTGCAGGAGAGTTTGGTTTTTTGAGACACGTTTTCTCAGTGTAGCCTTGGCTCTCCTAGAACTCACTCTGTAGATCAGGCTGGCCTTGAACTCACAGAAATCCACCTGCCTCTGCCTCCCAGGTGCTGGGATTAAAGGTATGTGCCCAGCATCTTTGAATCTCAACCTTTCCACCAAGACCTGGTCTTCAAAAGTGGGTGATGTAATGCTGTGTGTGCATGTGTCTGTCCTTCTATTCAGTGGGAAGCTGTGGAAAGTCAGTGCCCAGAGAAGGCTGAAGTAACGGTGTTCTAACTTTTTGTTGTAGTTGTTACAGCTACAGAATACCCTAACCCTAACCAAAGACAACTTAAGGCTTGTTTCGGCTCGCAGTTCTAAGGGATACAGTTCATCAAGATGGGGAAGACATGCCGGTGGAAGAAGGAAGCTGGGTTTTCATATCTCACCTCATACAGGAAGCGGCAGGGGGAAGAGGAAAAGAAGGAGGAAGAGAAAGAAGAAGAGAATAGAGAGAGAAAAAAAATCAGGAAGTGGGACAAGGTTATAAAACTTCAAGGACTGACCCCAGTGACTTACTTCCTTGTAGCAAGATTCTACCTACTAAAGGTTTCATAACCTTCCCCAAAAGGGTCAACAGCTGAGAACCAAGTGTTCAAAACACATGAGCCTGTGCGGACATTTCATCCAGGTAGTGTGGCTCAAAGGATGCATTGGGGTCAACAGTCCTGGCAATCACTCAGCTATGTGGCCACCAGGCAGGAGCTCACCTGCCTGATAGAACCCTGATAGAACCCAGGCATCAACTATGACTCATACACAACCAAGCTGTTACTGGATCCAGGAACCCCATCCCCATGTCCCTGTGTCCCCGGAGTTTCATTTCTTTAAGGAGTGACCTCCCCATGGTAATGTCACATTGAAACCCTGGATGTCTCCTTAAGATGCAAAGGTCATCTCACGTGGAACTGATCCCCAAGGTAGGAGAGGGCACCCCACTGCCACATTTTTTATGCCTTTCTGGTTGTGAGAAAGCTGTCCCCAAGGATTTTCCCTGTGTGGTTGGCATATTTCTCCAAGGTACCAAGTTAACGTCCAAACAAGGTGCTCCCCTCCCACCCCAACTGAAGAATCCCTGGGAGCAAGGAGTTCTAGGGTCTCTCCCCGCTACTTGCCAGGCCTAGGGACACTTCCAGGAGAGGACCACAGAAACCGCTCTGGAGCAGTCCGAGCTCCACAAGGGGCATAGAGGGATTTTATAATACAGGTGACCCACAGCTGCATCTGGTGGGGGCTGGAAGAGCAGAACAATAACAACTCTGTCCCCAGAGTGTGCCCTCATTTCGTTTAAGACCCTGCGGTCCCAGGCTAAATGCAGTGGTCTCCTCCACCTGAGTCAGATAGGAAAGGCACCTCAGCGGGGTCGCGCTTCTTTCTAGGGCATCACACCGCCCGGGACGAGAGTTGGTAGCAGTCTTCAGGTTCAAAGCAGGCACCTGTCAATCATGCCTGCATCCCTTCAGTCATCTTTCTACTGAGAGCCTACCCACGCCATGTTAGGTGTTGGAGAGACAAGGAGAGTGGAGCTTGCTCTTGGGCTGGTGAGACGGCTCGTGGGGAAAGGTGCTCGCCCCAAACCCGACGAAAGGAGGGTTACAGCTCCTACAGGCTGTCCAGCCTCTGACCTCAACGTGGGCTCCATGACAGGCGCACACCTGCACACAAATATATAGAAACCACAGTTAAAATTTTATTTTGGTTGGGAGGGGCTGGAGAGATGGCTCAGCAGTTAAGAGCATTGGTTGCTTTTTCAGAGGGCCCAGGTTCAATTCCCAGCACCCACATGGCAGCTCACAGCTGTCTAAAACTCAAGTGCCAGTGGATCTGACACTCTTACAAAGACATGCAGGTCAAACATAAATGCATATAATTTTTTCTAAAAAAAATTAAAAGGAAGAAATCCCATTTTGAAAGCCTGCTTTTATACCTAGGGAAAAAATGGAGTGAGCACCAACCACACAGGGAAATGTACAATTACACACTGTGACGTGGGGTGGGGATGTGAGCGAAAGGCCCTGGGTCTATAGCACAGGTGAGAAGATGTCTTCAGGGAAAGAGCACTGCACAGCACCGACAGTTTGCTCAGTGACCATGGGGTGACTTTGATGTGAGTCTACCAAGGGAGAAGACAGTTGGTACGTCTGTGCAAATGCCAGGGCTGTGAAGCAAAAACAGGGGGTGCAGAGAGAGGAACTGGCAGGCATAGAGAAAGGAGCCAGTGGGTGTGCATACACATACACACAGTGGCAGGGGGGCAGACACAGAGGAGCAGGCAGGCATAGGGAAAGGAGCCAGTGGGTTCACGGGGGCGAGGGGAGTGGGCAGGCACAGGAAGGAGCAGGGAGGTATAAATAGAAGAGTGTGGATATATACACAGAGAGATGGGGGGAGGGAGGGAGAGAGAAAGAAAGAGAGAGACAGAGAGAAAGAGAGAGACAGAGAGAGAGCAAAAGAGAGGAGGAGGGAGGGAGAGTGAGAGAGAGAGAGAAAGAGAGGGGGAGTGAGGGAGAGTGGGAGAGACAGAGGGAGGTAGAGAGAGAAGAGAGAGAGAGAGAGAGAGAGAGAGAGAGAGAGAGAGAGGAGCAGGCAGGCAGGCAGGCAGGCAAATACACAGAGAAGCAGAGCTCTGAGCCTGACAAGCCTCTGATTCTGCTCAAATGATAACTTGCTGAGGGAAATGACCTTGCAGCTTCCAGGCTTTTCATCTAATTGCAAACCAGGCAACCTTAGCCACAGCAAGATCTGCAGATAGCCAACACTGTCATCGCCTTGCCTGGCCTTGCTGGCACCTGTCCTGCTCCATACCCTAGAGTAAAGGCACACATGTGCCCTCAGGACACCCAGCTACCTGTGCTGCATTCAGTGCCTAGAACCCAGTGGGTGAGCACTGGGACCCCAGCAGGGAACATGGGTCCTAACTCAGACTCAGGCGGGAAAGCAGCCTAACATAAGAGCACTGTGTGAGGGCACAAAGCCCCTGGGACACCCTCCTGCAAGGCTCTGGGAAAGAGTCCCCAGTGCTTTTGTGGGAGTCAAGTGTGGGAACCACACACACACACACACAGAGAGAGAGAGAGAGAGAGAGAGAGAGAGAGAGAGAGAGAGAGAGAGAGAGAGAGTTTCAGAGAAGTCTAGGGATGTAGTCTGGCATTCGTGCTAGAAGGTGGAGACTGGTCTGTGTTATTTGCCATGCTGCGTTTCCCACCTACAAAGATGAGTGTGGATCCCAGGAGTTAGGGGAGGTGATGGGGAGGAGAGAGTCTGGACCGTGAAAACCTCTGCCTCTTCAGGCTCTTTAAGACCCCTCCTTTCTCCATTACATAAGATGTATATCATCTGTACAGAGGTATAGATGTTATATAAAAGACGGAAGGCACAAAGGATAAAGACAAGCGTGGCCCTCACTGGCAATCTCAAGGTGATTTACAAGGTCTCTCCAGGCCAGGCACACACTTACCCAGACACATGTACTTCTAGTCATGAAAACGGACCCTACTGTACCATGCTATGTGTCTTGGTAAAATGTAGTCACTTTACCTCTTTAGAATATACTTCTTCAATATCTACACATTACTATATAAGGTAGTGAATTCATTAGTCACAATTCACTTAACACACTCCCTGTTACAAGGCATTTAATTTATTTCCAAATTGGTTGTCCTGCAAGCTTGAAGCTAAATAAGTACATTGAAGGACTGGGGATATGGCCTCATTGGTAGAGTTTTTGCCTAACATGCACAGGATCTGGGTGTGGTTTTCACCAATGCATAAACAGGACATGGTAGCATGCCTGGAATCTCAGATCTTATGGGAAATGAAGGCAGAAGAATCATGAGTTTATCTACATAGGAAGCTCAGGACCAGGTTAGGCATGCAAGCATATATACATGCGCACGTATATACATCTATGTGTGTGCATGCACTGTGAGCCCTTTTTAGGAGTCCAGAAATTTAGCTACTAGTTGTATTAACTCATGAAAGGGCACAGTATCTATCCCCTCATTTAGCATGACAGTCACAGGTCTGAGTCAGAGCATCGGTGAAGTTCTAGTAGAGAGGCGTCTTTATTTTGGAGGTATCATTAACTCTCAAGGGTATTTCAGCAAAGAACCCTTCAGTTTAGTCCCTCATGAGCAAATTCCAGCATTAGCTCAGTTAGAACTGCCCTTGATTGACATGTCCACCTCCATCACCTTGCCAAGTAGCTATTGAGTGTCCCTGGGTAAGAGAAATGGCACACACATCCTAGTTCGGGCTGGGCAGGAGCCTCAAACCATTTCAACGCTGGCACCCATTACATCATAGCTAGCCATACCCTCATTTGTGTTTCTAGAAAGTTCTCCTTGCTCCTTTGATTAATGGGGCCAGACGTAGCAGCACAACTTCAGGCAGACTGAAAACTCTGTTTAATTATTATGACAGTGCTTGAACTTCCCTCTGTGCCCTTGAAGGTGATACAGCTGAGCAGGCTAACCCAGAGCCTGGAAGCCCCATGAGCCAAGACAAGGGTGAAGTTTAAATACCTAAATGTCAACTATAGAGAGAATAGCAAGACAAAGAAGAATCATTCTCAAAGGGAACCAATGAAGTGCCCAGAAGCTCCAATAAAGCATCTTGTGGAACTCAGTCCAGCTCAGGCTGACTCCAAACACTATCTTAAACTGAAGGCCTCCGCTTCAACCACCAGATGAAGCCAATGGCCCCCAACCCTGCAAACAGGGCCTGGTTTTTGAGTTAATGTCATTTCTTGGGGGTCTGTAGGGGTTCTGCAGCTCTCTTTGAGAAGTAGCAGCTGGTTATTTGACACACCACCACTGTGCTCAAGAAATGGGACAGGACACAAGTGACAATAAAGCTAGGTAGGAGGAAGGTGGCTGCGTCTCCAGGAGCTCCTGTGAGCTGGCAGGTTCTCAACTGAGGCAGAATAGGGGCAATGTCAACCTTGTGGACTCTAGAAGAGAAGACTGAGTCCATCTGGCCCAGGCCTCAAAAGAAATGCTAGCAGGGCTTTTCCCACTGGCTCCACGACCCGGGGTGAATTCTGTCTCAGCATCACAGTGCTTGTGATGTCTGAATGAGATGTCCCCCATGGTTAGGGCAGTTGAAGACCTAGTTCCCAGTGGGTGACTGGGGAGGCTTTGGAGGTGTGCCCTTTCTGAAGGAAGAATGTCACCGGGGGAAGGCTTTGAGGTTTCAAATGACTCGTGCCATTTGGTGTTTGCTCACCCTGTTTCCTGCCTGTGTTGGAAACATGAGTTCTCAGCTGCTGCTCTAGCCACTGAGATGCCTGATGCCTCACTTCTCTCATTCCCACCCTCACTTCCCCCTCACTTCTCTCATTCCCACCCTCACTTCCCCCTCACTTCTCTCATTCCCACCCTCACTTCCCCCTCACTTCCTCCCTTACTTCCTCCCTCACTTCCCCCCTCTAATGGTGATGGACCCTTACCCATCTAGAATTACAAGTCCAAAATAAACCTGTCCTTTTATAAGTTGTCAGTTGTCCTCACCAACTTAAACCATGAAACCCATTATGGACAAGTTCAACAGAACCGCCATATACAGGCTGCCCAGGTGTGTTTCACTATTGCCAGGGCATAAATTTCATTCTTTTAATAAGTTGCTTTGGTCATGGTGTTTATTACAGAAATAGAAAAGTAATATGGTGCCTGTTCTTCCAGCTGTGGGAAGTCCCTCTTCTGGGCCTAGCCTCTTCCGAGGAGACTTGATGATTTATAGCCCTCTCCAAGCCGTGTGACTGGCCGATGAGGTGACATATGACCCAGATCACTTTCCTCAATCCAGGAACACTCTGAAGGCCACTTGTCTTCAGAGAATGGCACAGCCCAGCTTCTCCCTCAACCCACCCCACTCTACCTCCCAGTACAGCTAAAAACCCACCCCACCCCTCTTGCCCCAGCACACCCGTGGTAAACTCCTTCTGAAAGCCCGTTTCCGGGAGGCCCTATGACTTTCTTACATGTCACTCCTTGATCCTACAACTTGCTAAGCATATGGTCTATTCTAACCATCAGTCGTCACATGGTTCTGCATTAAGATATTTTTCAATGTGAGGAAAAGCCCTAGAGAAATTAAGAGTTCAGTAATCTGTCCGAAGCCACAGAGGTGCATTCGCTCAGACCTGGAATCCAGAATGACTGTCAAACCTGATTCCCTTATATTACTTCCAACATACCCCACTCTCCAAAGCTGAGCCAGTGTCTACCCTCTTCAGGATTCCACCCAGATTCTTTTCTGTGCGTGGAAAAACTCAGAAACTTGATCCCAAGTTCATGTCCTATCATGTCTATAGCTGAGGCCTTGGAATGGCAACTGGACTTAGAAAGAGTGTGAAAGAGGGGCCTCTATTGTTCCTTATTGCCTCAGCGTACTGTGATGTAGCAAGGAACCTCTCGGCAGACGCTGGGCAGAGTCTAGTGTCTCACTCTTGTCTCTTCTACCACCTATAACTATGAGCCAAATAAACATCTATTCCTTATAAGTTACCCAGTCTCAGGTATTTTGTGGGAGCAATAAAAAAATGCACCAAGACCATCTCCTTATGATATTCTCTCTCACCCTCCCTTCCTCCCTCCCTTCCTTCCTCCCTCTCTCTTTCTTTCTCTTGTTTTCTCTTTCTGCATAACTTCTTGTTAAACTTCCCTATGACAACTGCATTCTGCTTTTTATATGAGTTCTAAGACCGTATCCCGCACATGGAGGGAGAGCCCACGTCACCTGCGATGCTGGGTCAGCTCTCTGCCCCGCCTGGCACATACCAGATGAATGGGAGATGCTTAGATTATTGAGTTGTTTAATTCTTCACACACATAGAATCTCTATCTTCTTAGAGCTTCTAGACTACACAGCTTATGAAAATATATGTTGTTCTGGGATGTGTGTGACATATTAAATCTTCAGCAGCCATATTATCAATGCAGTATCTAAGGATACACAAACACACTGGCTTCAACGTGGAGGTTTAAAAGAGACTTCTAGAAGCAATGAGAATCTTTGTTTTGATTTTTGACTGTGACTTTTAAAAAAAACATGCAAATAAATCTACAGACATTAAGTTCTGAACTAGAGAAAAGTCCAAAGGAATCCTTCAATGTAATAACAAAAACCCATCTCCTACCTTTGGCATCAAACTGCAGGGTCACAATTCACCTGACTGAATAATCAGTCTTCTGCTGGACTCTCGTGACTTATCTTTTCCTTCATATAACACCATGATTATATTGCCATTTTGCAAGGGTGAAAGAACACCGGCTTATTGAGAGCATTTCAGAGGGCACTCGGCTGGGCGGGAAGAGCAGTACAGTCTGAAGTCAGTGCCCCCATCTGCGTCCTGGACAGAGTCCTTGTGCGTGCAACCAACAAGCTAAGCATTGGTGAGATATACTTTGATCCTCCCTAAATAAATAAATAAATAAATAAGTGACATCACCAGTACCATTTTAGGAATAAAGGAATAGGCTATGCAAATTGCCCAAGTGATCACGTGGGAATTGAAAACCCAAGGCTGCAGCCAGACCTGCAACTGTGCATCTTCCCAGATGGACAGAATCCTGGAGGTCCACCCCAGAATCTGGAAGAGGCAAATGAGAAGCAAACAGTGAGCATCACAAGTGATCCTTGCTCCTAATCCTCTTCTGCCTCCTGTGGGAGAACTATCCTTAGTGGCTGGAAGTTTCTGCGTGTCCTAAGAGAAGGGGTCCCTAACTGTCTTGGTTCCAAACCCTTCACTATTTGTAATGCAGCTAGCCTTAGAAGGGCAAGAGCTCCACAGGCTCCACACGTAGATTTGACGACTGATTGGTAGAACTTCAGGGCAAAGTCAGGTAAGCCTGTCGTCCAGGATAAAAATTCCAGGTGCCCAAAGCATCCACTCTGCTTCTATAGTGTCACTCATGGTCTGCCCTGGGCAACCCTGCCCACATTCCACTGCCCTGGGAGAGCTACGGCTGAGAGATCCTGTGCACACACCCTAACTTGACATTCATGACATATCTGTGATGGTTCTACCTACCTGTGCTTCCTTTTATCTGTGGCTAACTGCGCAAGACCTGCATGAGGTCAAGCCAGGCAAAAACCCAGCATGGATGGGGTGGGGCCTCAGAGAAGGAGCTATTAGCATTGATGGTTTCTGAGAGAGAGACAGAGAGAGAGAGAGAGAGTGAGAGAGAGAGAGAGAGAGAGAGAGAGAGAGAGAGAGAGAGAGAGAGACTTCTCCTTTGGGAGTGTGACCATGGCAGATTGTTCATGCCCCAGTAGATGGTCCACACTTACATGCATATGGACAGGACTAATTAGACTCAGGGGATGGTTAATAATAATCAAAAAGAGACCAGGAGACCGAAAGGGAGATGGTGTGGAGGTGTGGAGTCACTAAGGGGAGTTGGAGGGAGGTGGTGGTAACTGGATATGATCAATATAAATGAATGAAACTTTCAGAGAATAAAACATGTTACTTTTTAAAAAGTCTTTCATCTATTTCCAATGTGGTCTGCTCTATCCACAATGCCTACATTGCCGCATTTAAGCCCCCAGGTCCCTGACTTTGCTATACTTTCTCGCTTGCATTTGTCAACTTCTCTGGTGCTGTATGCTTTGCTGGTGTGTTGTGTTTATTGCTTTTGTCTGCTGGCTCCAGCTGGGATGGGAGCTCTGGAAGGGATTTGTGTGCTCTGCTCACCAGTGTGTCCCACAAGGACAAAGAATGCCCGGTCCTGGTAGATCCTCAGTAAATAGAGGTTCAATAAAGGAATGGATGGGCTTGGCTTTGTGCATCTGGGGGAATGCCACAATTGTAGATCTCGTAGCCATCCAAATAAGAGCTTTGGTGATTTTCCGTGGCTTGAGCCATTTCTGAAATGCTGGGGGCTCCATAGAGGGGAGAACATTAATCTTCCTTTATGATTACCTGACATAGTCATAATTTTACTTTGCCAACTGTTTCAGCTTAATTTTATTTCTTAATCACTCACTCATTCATTTAATCAATTAAGAGTTTTCAAGGTCTCCTAGGCCTAGATACTCAGAGCTTTGGGAAGGGTTCTAGAAGATGCC
The DNA here is from genome assembly GCF_982192425.1 of Myodes glareolus. NCBI lineage: Eukaryota > Metazoa > Chordata > Mammalia > Rodentia > Cricetidae > Myodes > Myodes glareolus. The sequence continues at coordinate 72,397,715 of NC_142032.1, forward strand.
AGGGCCATGGGCAAACAAAGGTGATACTCAGTTCAAAGAAGTTCTTCCCTTCTGACACAAGGGGTCTGGGGAGGGAGAGAGGGAGACCAAGACTCTCCAGGTGGCTTCAGTTCTTCAGCAAGTAAGAAGTCCACAGAACCTGAAAATCCTCTGTGTCTGTGGGGTTGAGGTCTTTGAATACCCAAAGCCTGTGCCCTGACTTGTTTTCTGGGGGTGTGATAAATATCAAGACCAAGCAACTTGGGAGGAAAGGTTTTATTTGGCTTAAACATCCTGATCACAATCTATCTTGAGGGAAGCTAAGGCAGGAACTCAAGCCAAGAACCTGGAGGCAGGAACTAATGCAGATGCCATAGAGTGCTGCTTACTGCCTTGTTCTCTGTGGCTTACTCTGCCTGCTTTCTTTTGTAACCTGGAATGACCTGACCTGCCCAAGGTGGCACCGCTCATGGTGGGCAGGGTCCTCCCACATCAATTCCCCACAGAAACTCCCTTAAAGATGCTCTCAGAAGTTTGTCACTTAGGTGATTCTAGATTCGTCAAGTTGACAATCACGATCACCAGAGTCCGTATGTGGCCTGGAGGGATGTTGGCTCACTGGGTTCAGAAGATGCTCAATGAGTGGAGTATGAGCACCTGTGCTTTAAGGGAGAAGGATGGGACATACGCTGCTTAGGGAGGCAGTTGAGTTAACCTGGAGCTCACTTACTGCTTCATCCTTGGGAACCAGCCCAGCATGTAATGGGACTTAGTAAATATTGACCCAACAAGTAAATGGAGAACTAAAATGAGAGACCAGCCTGTCACACAGGAAAGCTGTGCGGTGTGAGGCCCTTCTGCTAAACTCTGACTCCCTAGGGACAAAGGCGGGTCTGGCCCTCTGCAGAGCCCTAGTGTCTAGTACCAACCGGGGGCCCTGATGGCTTCTCTTTGTACTTGTCTAGCTAAAGATACACACATTAAGGTAAGCTCTAGGGGGATGTGCAGCAGAGGGTGACTTCATTCAGAGGAAACAAGGAGGAAGCCAGACTCTTGGCTTAGCTGTGAGACCCTGAGAGGAGATGCACAAGTGTGATGGCCTTGGGCCACAAGACTACAGCGAACTGGACAAGGTTAGGGACCTGTGACATCGTCTCTGTAGACAGCGTACACGATGGGCCTTCTGCCCAGACTTCAGGTTTCCTCCTTCCAACTTAAATGAAGTAGAATCCCCACCCAGCTATGTTGGTTAAAAATGGACTTAAGAGAACCCCCAGTCTAGAAAGCAGGTCGTATCGTGTTCAACGGATCAGTGGGCTCTGGTAAACACATAACCTTGAACAAGAGAGGAGTGATCACTTAGGGGGTGCAGCAAATCTCTCCACCCACAAAGGGATATCCACAAAGGGATAGATGCAGGCAACTGTGGATGGGATTCCCTAACCCTTAGTTGGAAATAAGCTAATACTGTCCCAAAATTCTTTTTCCTGAGAAAGGGGGAGTAACAGGAAGACTTGGGCTACCTTGGCAGGGTTCTAATCCTGACCAGGCCTCAACCTGTAACCCTCCAGGGTCTGGGTGAAATTTTGATGCAGAGAGGTACATGTTCTACCTCTTAAGAGTAAATAGCTCTTCCTCCAGATTAGCAATATCAGGTGGGGCTGCTGCAGATCCACTGACAGGGGGAGCTAGCCCAAAGGTAGGAGGCAGTGGAGAGTGGTGGGACCAGAGCTCAAAGGCGTGGCATCCTTTAGGGACTGAGTTGCTACTTGGGGCACACTGTTAGGTCAGATTCAGGGCACCTCTAATGGGATAGCAGAGCAAAGCAAGGTATTTCCAATGCTTGGAAAATATTAAAGTGGGAAAGAGGGTCCCCATGGGTCTCTGGGAAACCAGGTTGAGTTTGGAACATGTGCTAAGGAGTGTTCTTGCCTGTTTCACTCACCTGCAGTGGCTTCCCCTTGTGATTTCCCATCTTTACTGCCTGTAATACATCATAATTAAAATCTGGGTCCTGATGAGGAAGCCCTGGGGCTGGGGGAAGTAGTAAGTCAGTGGCCTTCCTTTCTTGGTATTTATCTAGAATCAGGATAGAAGCCAAAGGTTCTGAAGATCAAGATAGGCGCAAGGCTCTCTGGGTAGGTGCTGTCCAGCACTATCCTATGAGCAAAACAGCTTCCGTTTTCATCAGGCCATTGGTGCCTGCTCGCAAGAGTCTATCATCACCTGGCTTCTTGACTCCCTCATAAAGGGGAGAAGTGGGGGACAGTCGTTGGACCCTTCTCTGAGATTCTAGATCCATACCATGAGTGTGCAATTCTACCCTGACTGCATGTGTCATGGGGTCTTGTCATGAGGTGACAGAGCGTATAGACTGGGGAGGTTAATTAAAGTGGAACTCCATCCATGTGACTCTAAGGAAGTCATCATCCATACTGGGGGAAGACCTTTCAGGGCAACTGCCTTGGGGCCTCCCATACTTCTACAGGCAACCTCTTGCCCATGCTCTGTAAGTCCCAAAACCTCAGTGTTCCCCATGCTGAGCTTTGACAGAATCTTACTGTAGTTTGTTGGGATCGTGTAGGAAGGGAAGAGTCATCATGTATGCCCCTGAGGGAAGGAATTCTTTCAGTGGTAGGGAAAATCATCATGAGGTCAGATGACATTTTCATTCCCCATTCCTGGGCCTTACTTCTCATAGGCACACAGAAGACAGTGGCCTGTGTCCCCATGGCCGCTCAGACTCTGGCACCATGCTCACCTCGGGTGGAAGCTCCATGGGGTTTAAGAGCAGGAACTCCCTTCTCCCCTCTGTTCTTTTCCCTCACTTTCTCAATTGAACACATATAATTTATGGTCTGTGATATACTGCCCTTCAGAATTGATTTTTGTACTCAACTGTTGTAGAACATTTTTGATGGACTAATGCCTCTGGGTGAGATATTTTTTTGTTATTGATGTATGGGGGTGGGTTTTCATCCCCACATTGCAAAACCCCGTGGCCAGAGGTCACTCCCTGGTCCCCTGTAGCATGAGCATTCAGCCAAGGGCAAGGCAGCCTTTTGAACTAAAGAAAATATTAATTTAAGACATTGTTTCCTCATGAAATTACAGGAACTTTCAGAAGTCCTCGTTAGTTTGATTCAGGGCTGAGCAGCATGGTGTATCTTAAGGCTGAGACTGGCCGTGGCACAGAAAGTTGGCTGACAGGGAACTAACAGAAGAATTTGGTCAAGGACTCTAGAACTTCAAATCCTCCATGGTCATTTCCAGTTGATTTGCCTGGGAAATCTCGTGGAGACAGGAAAGCAAAACTATCCTGTGTCTTATCTTTGATATCAGAACCAGAGAGGCACTTATCGGGTCCATAATTTCTGGAGTCGCAATTGGACCATGTGGTTGGCCACACTTGAATGCACTTACGGAGTTTTTGGAAGTGATGAATAATGACACATTCTGGAAAAATAAGAATCCCGTTGCCATCATATATGTGACATTCCAACACAGCTCCCATTTTTCAAGTGCCCCAAGAGACCTGGACTCATTTTACAGATGACAAGGGGTGGCCAAGCCAACAAGGTCATTCAGTTAGGAAGGGGGTTAGGAGATAAGAGCCTACAAGTTTCTGACCCCAACGCTCACACTGTCCTGTTGCACTGGGCTGTACAGGACTGGGACCCTGAGGTTAGGAAAGCCTCCATTACCTTGCCAGACAAGTTCAGGAGACAAAACTCAGCAAAGTTCCTAATCTCTTTGCTTCTTCTGGCTAATAATGGGTAGAGACTGGTCATCGAGATGCAATGCCAATGGTTGAGCTGTGGCCTCTGATGGCTGGTGACTTCTTATGGAATCAGTGAGCAAAACACACAGGTTCATGATGCACAGGGTTCCAGATGTGTATACATGTGTGTGTGTATGTATACGTCTGTGTTGCATACATATGTGTATTTGTGAACATGTTGTGTGGTATATGCACATGCACGCATACACAAGTAGACATGCATGTGGAGGTCAGAAGCCGACTTTAGATATTTTTCTTCATTGCTTTCCACCTTATTTCTTGCAACAGGGTCCCTCAGCGAACCTGAAACTTACCAATTCCACAAGGCTGCTGACTGACCAGCAAGCTCCAGGGTTCCTCTTGTCTTCTATGCCTGGCTTTTTACATGGGTACTGGGGATCTGAACTTAAGTCTTCATACTGATGTGGCAGTCACTTTACCAAGTGAGCTATCTCACCAGCCCCTACTTCTTAATGATCTGTGACAGTATTTTCTTTTCCATTTGTATTCCCCTTAAAATTAGAAAGAAAAAAATGAATATGTGAATCAATAAATTACAGATGAATAATAAGAAATCTAGCCAATACTGTGAATATATCTATACACATATCCATATATATCTGTATCTGTATCTCTATATCTATATCTATATGGAAGAAAAGCCTGTGAAGGCAAAAGTACCTGGGTCCCCCAAAGGTCCTACTTAAGCGAATTGGAGGTGTAGGGTTTTTAGACATTTCCACAATGCTCTATCTACCCCTGCCACCTTGCCCCTTACCAATCACACCAAGAGGAGAGGTTGACCTCGAGGGTACAAGCTGAGACAGGCTTCTAAGGGGTCCTATCTCCACCAGAAGGAACTTTATAGTCAACTCATAACTATCGCTAAGGGCTAACATCTCAGAGACCTCCCACCCCAGCCCACCATTTACAACTGCCAATGCCAATGCCCATAGGGAAGGCAGCCCAGCCACGTGGAGTTTTCCATTCATTCCTAGAGTGCTTTTTCCTTTTATATCTCTGCTTGCAGATTAGCCCCATGTGCTATGAATCCTTTGGCCACTGCTGCCTGGGCTCACCTGCAGATTCCCTGGCAGACAGCACACAACAAAGCCAGTCTCTGCCTTTCATCCCCTGCCTGCCTTCGGTTCCCTGCCAGGAGGAGCTCTGAGCCCAAATGCCCTTGAGTCTGCGTGGGGAACACAGGCTCTGGTGACATAATCAGGGACAAGGGACTTTCTCCCCAGGTGCCATTTATTTTCAAGCATCTGCTTGGTCCCTGCGGAGGGATGAAAACCATAGTGTCAACTGCCCTCTACTCAGCCCCATTGGAGGCCGTGGGGTCTTAACATCAAAGCACCCTACATATTTACCATTCCTCCCTCCGCATTAAGCAAAGACATCTGACAGGCACACAAAAGCGCCATAGTCTCCACTTGGACTCTAAAAAAGGCTTCAGTAAGTTCAAACCCAAGTTGAAAAATTCCCTCGAATAGGTATATTTTCTTTTCTGGGAAACTGGGGGCGGGTGGGGGGCGGATTATCACTTAGCATCCTCTCCAGAATCAATTTGCGTCCACTTAGCAGTCACTTCTGTTATAAAATAAAGGCGTTTATGGCCGGCCATGCAGGATTTAGTAAGTGACACCCGGGGAGCTCTGATGAGAACATTTCTGAGGCGGAGGGGAGGATAATAGACAATACACTTGGCTTTGGTCTTACTCAGCACCCCCTGAAGGGCGATCATGTTTATGCTTTGAAATAGAACAGGAACACATTAAAGTGTAGATTCAAGGATGATCTGACAAAGGGAAATATTCAACCCCAGCCTTGCTCAGCATCCTTAAGCTCCTTCTAAAAAGAAGATGGCAATCCGGAACGTTAGCAAGGAAGGCATGCATTTGTTCCTGGGAAAAGATCTGAACCAGAGACCTGCTGCTGTTCTGAGTGAGCCCGTTTCTTCTGCCCTTTCAAATGCTATCTTGGTTACTTGGGTCTGCTTGGCTACATGCATCAGCTTTGACTCCAGCAAAGGGCAAAGCAAAACCTATGTACTGTGGAGGGGGGTTGATTTTGCTTTTGTTTTTCAGTGCTGGGGAGCTCCAGTGGAAGGAATCCAGCAGGTGGAAACCCTACGAAGGGTCTCAGCAGCTCCAGCATCCAAGTGCTGTGCTTCAGTGCTGTGACCCCATCATCTGCTCATAACAGGGGCCAAGTTTTTCAGGTGATGGACACAAGCTCAGAGTTTTGTACAGGCATCCGGGTTCTACAAGAAAACTGACTTTAAAACCTTCCAGCCAAGAGCATAGTCACAGTGGCTCCTCTAGGATTGGTATTGATGGCCAAGTCTGAGTGCAGCCTTTTCCCATTACAGAGCAGAAGCAAGAGTTGGGGACAGAAAATGACCAGTTTCCCTAAGCTCAGCAGACTCTGCACCCAGCCCTATTCCATAACCAGCAACTAGAGACCACTACCAACCTCGGATAGACACCTTATAACCACCTCTCGGAGACCAGGCACATGTGTACCAGGCCCCGGAAGAAGACTTTCGTCAAAGCCTCAGCTTAAGGAGGCTGCAGGACAGAACTAAAGGCTTGTGTCTTTGGTGGGAGTCAATTCACTGGGCCCTGCTCCCCAAGGAGGTTCAGCCAGATGCTTGGCCCTGAATGAACTGGGATACAGAAGCATGCAGAGATCACAGAGCGGAGGAAGCTGGCACTCCACGGTTAGTTGTCCCCCATCCATGCAAGCCTGCGATAAGTGTCACCTAGGCCCTTGTGTAAAGGAGGACAGGATGTGGTCAGCCTCACAGATGACCAATCAGAGAAGACTAGTACATAGCAGAGAGGGACACTGAAGACCAGGCAGGAGCTGGAGGTGGGCGTGTTCTCCTGGGGGGACCCAGGGAAGGGTCTGAGAAATTCCGCACAGTTCTTCAGGGAGGCTGAGGGACAAAGGGTGGGGTGGGGTGGCTAAGGATGAAGGGAGTAACAGGATGAGGAAGAGGCACCCCAGAAATGGTGGGTGCGAGGGACCTCGGCAAGGGAGACTGGGCAAAGGAGATAGAAGAGGCACAAAAGTCAGGCGTGTGGTGACAGAGAAGTCCCCAAAGCACCGTGGCAGTACTAGAGACATTTTACCCCTCGGTCTAGGATCACACAGGGGGTCAGCCATCCCTTTTCCATCTGAGGCATGCTGTGGCCTCCAAGGTTTCTAGGGAGGCAGTCAGCTGTAAGGACATGTCAAACTCTAAACTGCTTCAGCCTGGAAGTGTCTTGCGTCACTTTCTCTAGTATGTCATTGGTCAGAGCATCTGATAAAATTCCACTCTAGCTGCAAGGGATGCTTAGAAATGAAGGGGGACTCCGTCCAGGCATATTTTGTGTGTGTGGGGGGGTGCGTGTGGGTATACATGTTTGTGTGAGAGAGTTGCACATGCGCATGGAGGCCAGGGGACAACCCCAGTTACTGTCAGTCCTAGGTGCCATGTACTTTATTTTTTCTTTTTTTGAGACAGTCTTTCATTGGCTTGGGGCTCACCAGGTAAGCTAGACTGACTGGGCAGTGAGTCCCAAGCATCCTCCTGTCTCCAACGCCCCAGCACTGGGGCTACAAGAGTACACCACACATACAAACCTCTAATTTGTTGGTTGTGGGGACCTAATTTGGGTCCGCATAATTACAAAGCAAGCACTTCTCTGAGCCTCAGAGAAGGAATGCCTGACCAAGGTCACCCTGAGTATACGTCACCAGGCCATGCTGCCCTTTCTATTCTATAATTCCTTTTGGACACCTGAGTGCTGGTTAGCAAGGACATTTCTCATTCCTCCAGATATATCAAAGAAAGTGAAGGTCTGTCCCACTGAGAACCGACCCAGATACAGCGGGTGCGTGGACCGTCTTCCCCCAAGGGAAATGGACCACGGGCTTATTTTAGTTTCCCAACATGTGCTGTTCTCACTTCTTCCCACAGGAGAAAGTTACTGAACGTTTCTGTACCTCTTCCCTTCGCCCATAAAATATAGTATCTTGTCACCTATCTTCTGAGAGATAGTAGCACAGGTAGCAGCGGTAGCTCCTAACCACCCAGCTTTCTGTGCGTTGGCCCTCTGGAAGGGAACTTACCTGGGTTATTAAGTTTGACCTTCACTTCATGCCTGGGGATAAGAACTTTATTAGCCCATTTTACAGACCTAATTAAGGCCTATCAGGAAAGGGGCATCCAAATTTGGAACTTGGACCTCTGTGGTACAAAAAGTTGCTCTTCTTCCCAATGGTGCTCCGAGACCTTGGCCCTGTCCCAAAAAGTCAAGATACTCTGGGGACTTGTGTCTCAGGTATGGGGCTTTGGGGCAGAATGACTAACCTAGACTTTCTCTGATGCTGAGGTCAATGACTCCTTCTCTGAGGTCTCAGTCTTTCTGTGTCCAGCCCCAGGTGTCTGGGCTTTTGTCCTCAGGTTCTTACCAAAAAAAAAAACCCTTTGGTGACCTTCCTTATTTTTTCCCATTGTTCCCCTACTTTGCTGGGCTTCACCACACCTCTTTACAATGTGCAATTACCAATAATTCCCTTTGTTGCACCCAAATGCGAACCACCACCTTAAATTATTAAATAGAAGTGTTTCTGAAATATTTTATCTTGACATGTATCTCCGGAGTCAAATGACCCCGGGCAGTGTTCATAATTAATTTTATCAAAAGGGGGGGAGGACAAAGTGCTAGCAAGGGACTCCCTGAATGACCTGTCCTGGAGAAATACAGCTGGCAACTTGCCTCTCCTCCTGTCCTCACCTTCCCTCCCATTTTCAGAGTTCTGGAAGGGACGCTGGCAGAGCAGGTCAGTCCTTGGGATCCTGGAATTGCAGGCCTTGTGGGAAACCTCTGTAGGAAACAGGACCTGAGAGGAATGGTGACCTGCCCAAGGTGGCAGACGCGGGAGACCACACTGAGCCTGCTGGAAGCCGGAGTCTCCCATCGTGGCCTCCCAGCACCTGCAGAGCCTGAAGCTACTGGTTAAGCCTCCTTGGGCTCAGCGCCCTTCAGGTCCACAGGAGTTCATTTAAAGGAGTAGGAAAGACAAGCCTGCTCCTTAACGTAGAAAAACGCCCCCGAAACAAAGGGCTTTTTGTGCCCCTCCCCCACATGCCAGAAAGAAAGAGAGATTAAGTTTGAGGAGTCACTCCCAATCAGAAAGCCACCATTTAATTACAATGCGCAGGAAATTACAGAATGAATGGGCAGACGGTGATAAGGGACTGCCTTAGGATGACAGGCCTGAAATCCAAGCACTTCATCACAGAGCTACGCAGCACAAGAGGCTGTCTGGAAGGCTGACAATCTGATTGTACTGTCAACTCAATTCATAATTAATATATTTATCAAATTAATTACTGAAAATATCTCCGCGGCGCTCACCACAAAAAAACAGTGGCTAGCTTCATGGAGGGCTGGCTTCGTTTTCTGCTAATAACCCTCGCTGTCAGTTTAATGAGGGTAGAGCGGCCTCTGTTTTGCCTGCCTGACAGACAAATTGCCCTCTTACGGGGAATGATCCCTAGAATTTAAGAGAAGAAAAGAAATATGGCATTGTTTGGTGACAGCCGCAATCGCAGGCTTGTCTCGGAAACTTTGCATCAATTCTAACGTACAAGAAAGGGAGGGTGGGGCTGCTTTTGGCAGCTAGATAAATACTTTATGAATTCCTGACTGGTTCCTTCATCAGAGGCTCCACTGCAGGGCGGCTTCTCTGAGCCACCGTCGGAATCTGCCGGCTGAGGTTTAGATTTAGGGACTTCACAAGAGGGAGATTCTGGCGGGCATTTTGTAAGGAAGAGAAATCCACACTCCAAGGATTGCAATGTGAAAATGAGACGCTTTTGATCAGCTCCCTCCACTGTTTGATCTCTGGGTGGAACGGTCACTTTTTTTCCTTTCTTGAGGCGAAGATCTAGGCCGTGAGACGATTCTGGGAGAACATCCCAGAGACTTCTGAGGGCCATCTGGTGAACCCTAGGTGCCCTCCGTCCGTCTTGGCCATGTGTTGGGTATCAGTCACGCTACTCTGTGTATCTGGGTCCACACCAGCCCTGGGCAAGCCTGGCTCTGGGACTCCTTACAGAAACACACCTGCCAGGGTGAGACAAGACAGGGAACCCAAGTCCTGTGTGGCCGGGGAGTTGTGGGAAGCCTGAACCTTAGCTGGCTATAGTGGTGATCCCAGAGCACAATGCTCATTCCTGTGGGACCGAATGAGAGTGAAATCACCATGGGGTCCACAGTGGAGACCCATAGTCTCCACATCCTGGTTCGGCTGGTGACTTTCTAGAAGAGTCAGCATATCAGGAATGAGCTGGGAGGTGATACTTGGAGGGGTGTGGCCCCCACACCATGCTCCTCACTCCTGATCTTTCCTCTAGGTGCCAAGTGGGCACCGCAGATGGGGCACTGTTAAGATACAGGAACAGGCCCCAACCGCCCTCTGACAGTGTTTCACAGGATTGTCCACTGAGGCCCAGAGGAGCCCTTTTTTCATTCTAGTTCTTTCTGTGTGTTCTAGAGAGCCACTGTGATTCTGGTACTGCTGCTGAAATCAAGGCAGTGCCAACAGCAGGGGTCCAGGACTTTCTGCTACAAAACCACATCTGGATGGAGGACAAGAATTCAAGTGACAAATATATGAATTATACAACTATGTTGACACATTAATTCCTGTAAGAGGTTAATCATATTTAAACCAGTAATCGTATATGTGTACATGCCTGTGTATGTGTGTGTGTACATGCATATATGTGTGCATATGTGTGTGCATATGTCTGCATGTGTGCATGCCTTCATATGTGTGTGTGTGGGGTGTGTGTGTGTGTGTGTGCTCAGTGAGTGTAGGCATTTGAAAGTCTCCAAAGGTTTCTTGCCAAATCTGAAATTGCAAAACTGTAGAAGGAAGATCACCCATGCACAAACGCAGCAATGTTTCCTGTTCATGGGGTTATTTATTGAACGCGTAACTCAGAAGGTTAACAGGAAAATGTGTCTTGCTGTTGTTATGAATTGGTTTTGGTTTTCTTTTGAGAGGTAGGTTCTTACTCTGTCGCCCAGACTGACCTAGAACTCCCTTTGTAGCCGAGGCTGGCCTCGAATTTGTGGCACTCCCTCATGTTTCAACCTCCCAAGGAGTAGGACTGCCGACTTACTGAAGCCACCGTGCCCAACTGAAGTCATTGTTCAGTAGCTTACTAAAGCCGAGGCGATGCAGGGCCTACCTGGCCCAGCCCTGTCATCAGCACAAGCCAATGACCACAGAAAGGGTCACCAAGGAACGTTCAGTGGCATGCCCTTAGAAGGCCTTTGGCAGCAAAAGCAGAGGATAATTTATGCAAGGTTTAAGTAGCGCTTAAACAGCCAGTTTTTCTTGTACAGTGACTGGGTTTCCATAAAACAGATGAAGCCCGCCCGTTTGTCTCAGTTTTCGAGAGGACGGTGCTGTAAAGTTAATGCACGGAGCAATGTATGACACTTTGGCATTAAATCCAACACGGGACATAAAGAATTGGACTTGCTTCTCTAAGCCCTGGCCGATGATTGAGCAATCTCTGTAGATGAAAATCATCCCAGTGAGTGGGAAAGAACTGGGAATGAAAGACCGTGAGGTAAGAGTCAGGAGCAAGAGGAGAGGGACGGGGCAGGTGGAGGCTCCTTTGTCGAAGGATTCGTGTTATAATCATTGCGCTGGGGCTTTGGAAAGCCAACCCAAGAGGAAGAAAGATGAAAAGGAAAAGGAGAAGTAAAAAGAAATCTGAGACAGTGACAGAGACCGCAGCAGTAAAAGGTAAAGAGAGAAGCGGCAGGTAGACCATCTGAGAGGGCAAGATGGTCCTTTCAGACACAAGTGCTTACAAGCAAGTGAGAAGGAATAGGAAGGGGGCAGAATATGCACAGAAGATGGCCCGGTGGCCAGGGGCTTTCCTTGGCTATCCTGTGACTGAATACAGACAAGGGTTTTCAGAGAGAAACAGTTAAGTCACCTGAGTCATCAGATAGATGGCCAGTTCCTTCAGGTCTCCTACCTCCACCCTGTGCATCTGAAGATGGGCAGTGAAGGGGAGCTAAGGGTAGCAACCTGCTCAAGGAGATGAATGAAGACTTGAGGGGCCAAGCGTGGGGTCAGGGGGCAGAAAGACAGTTTGGGAACGAAAGGGAGATGTCGCCTGCCTTGTCTACTCTAAGTGTGGGAGTATTGGCTGTGTTAACTAGAGGATGGAGGGGATGGTCCCAGAAGGACAAAGGCATTGCTGCCGTTGCTCTGAAGAAAGTCAAGGAGTGGCTAACGCACTCCATGGGTTCCTGTGTAGATGACCTCTTCCTCTTCGAGGCTCAAACTCAACACCAGGAATAACAAAGTGGATTTGAAGATGTGTAAGACAACAGATGTCCATCCCAGCTCATCACAGATACGGAAAAATTTATTAATGGGATTGTTCACTCCCAGCATCCCTGTTATTGCCTGTGACATTCGGGCATCCTGTCTCCCTGTCAAAGAACAGACGCAGAAACAATGGAAGCATAGAAGATCCTTTAACATGTTTTTATACAAGAGAGAAGAGCCGGGGGTCTTCAGGACTTGGACTCACTAGCTTCCGGGGAGCTAGATAGACAACCTGTTCATACTCTCTAAGTGTCTGCAGAATGGGGACAATGACTTCTCGAGCATGAAAGATTATAGTTCGAATGCCAGGGATCAGAACAATGCCAAGCACATGGCGGGGACCAGGAAGGCTTAATTTATCCCTGAACTGTGGAGTCTATCAGTCTGTGCAACAGTCAGTGGTTAGCAAAGAGTGAGTGTCTAGAGGATTCTACTCCCCAGTTTTCCTTCCAGTTACCCCTCCCTTTTCCCACAGGATAGACTAGAGGTATGTCCCTCCCAGAGTACAGGTTACTCATCCTTCAATGTTGCAGGTTGCAGGTTGCAGCAGGGTTGCAGGAAGGGAGTAATTAGAGTGGAACCCAATGGTAGAACTCTTGTCTAGCTTCCATGAAGCCCTGGGTACAGTCACAATACAGGGCAGCAATCACACACACACACACACACACACACACACACACACACACACACACAACACAAATGAAAGAAAAGGCTAAAGGCTCCATGACTGATCCCTACCACTCTGTGTTCATCTTTATACCTTCAGCCCCGGATTGCTTACCTTTCTTCTCATTTTGGATGTTTTAAAGAAAAGTTGAAATCAATGCCGGGGCAAGGAAGGTATGACAGAAGCCCTCAGAAAGTGACTTCACGAGATCTCTGGGTAGCCAGACAGTTCCTGATATAAAGGAATAGCCATCGTTACCATTCTAATAAAAAGACTAGGTAAATACTTTCTTAAAGAACCTCGGAAAGTAATCTGGAGGCAGATCATAAAATATACTAGAAATGTTGGTCACAAGTTGGGGAGATTCTGAGGCCTTTGCCATGAAAAAGAGAGAGAAAGTCAAGCACTGGGCATCTATCTGCTCTGTCTTTGCGTTCCAGCAAGGAAACCCACCAGTGATAACAAGGGGCTGCATTGCAAACCCTTAGCCAGAGAATTATAGCCAGAAGGCTAAATATACTTCCTGCCTGGGATGTAAATAAAGTTTTATTAGAACAATTTTTTTTTAATCTATCAGCTTTGGTTGCTTTGAACTTCCACTGGTGAACGTCAGTAACCAGGACAAGAGACTTTCCAGCGACAATGACTAGAACACATGATTTTTGTCTCTAACAGGAGTTGGTGAGCCTCGCTTCGGCTGTCAAAAGTGAAATACTGGTCCAAGGGTCTCTACTTAGAAAGGCCCTTGGGGGCAGAGAGTGTGCCACCATATCCCTTCATCTTTAGTTATTGAATGTTCATGGGTGTTTAACTGCACAGCAGGCTGCCAGCTCCACCTTGAGAACAAAAGCTGAGCACAGGATCCCTTTCCATAAGAAACAGGGTGATGTGAAAGAGGGCTGTGCAGTCCTGGCGCTGGAGGGCGGGACTATGTGAACCAAGGAGGCTCAGGGCTTGGGAGTTGGGTATCCTAGAAAGAGGCAGCCGATCCCACCTAGGAGGAGGCAGGGCAGTCTTCTGAGCAAAGATGGTCTCTGCCTTTAGAGAGTCCCAAGTACAGGAGAGCCGTGATTAGTATGGGCCAGCCTCGTGCTATCCATGCGGACCTATAGCTTTGAGTGTCAATGTTCTTCTCACTTTAGCGGGCTTCATCCTGGATCACCTCTCAGGTGGGGAAAGAAATGGTTGAGAGATAGAATGCATGAATGACAGGGTACCAGCACCTGCCTTAGGCGAGCTGCAGGTGACAGATGCCCTGGAAGCCCCTCTGCGAATATCGTCGGGGCACAAAGTCCAGTGAACAAGCGGGCCTTTGTCAATGGGCCTGGCACCTGGGCGCAGGCGGCAGCAGCATTTTCAGCTAAGGCGGGACATGGCAGTTTTGTGCTTGAAGGCACCCAACACCCTTTGCCTCGAGAGCACGCATACAACAGTTGGTGAAATTGCACACAACCTTCCTCCCCCCGCCTTCCATTTCCTAAATCAGAAGTGAAGAATTTTATTGCTGCTTTCATATTCCTGTTAAATACAGAGATAGTTCATGAAAACAACCCAAACCCCAAGTCCTTCTCCTCCCATAGCCCTGCTTGTGTAATTAATCAATCAGTATCTTTATTTGTGCCTAAAGGACTGATTTGGGCCTCTGTTGTGGAAAAAAAAAAAAAGGAAATTTTGAGGGGAAATGGGTTACAGGATAGTGGGGCCCTGAGCTCTGGGCATCAGCCTTGAGCCAGATACAAATTCTTGCTTTTGGAGACCTCTGCACCCCTCTACTGAAAGCCTTGCCTTCCTGCATCCGGTGAAGGATGGAATTGGAGCACAGCTGAGTGGTAGATGGTGCGCATTGAATGTAAAAGGTCTGGATTCTATAGATAGCATGCACACAAAAGGGCAACACACCTAAAGGTGGCACAGTCATTCAGCCCCAGAGAGTGCCTCAATGCCACCCTGAGGCCCTGCGTGGTACCTTACAGCTAAACTTCTGACATAGGAGGGTCCCCATTCTTCATCTGTAAAAGGGCAAGCTGGATCTTCCCTCGAGGTCTAAGGAAGCCCATTAAAGAAGATCCTTTGGCCTTTCTGTTTGAGACAGGATTTCTCTGTGTAGTCCTTGGCTGTCCAGAAACTCACTCTGTGGAGCAGGTTGGCATCAATCAGAGATTCCCCTGCCTCTGTCTCCCATGGTCTTTCTTATTATAAACCTTTTCAACCCCTCTGCAAAACAAATGCCATCAATGGAAGGAGCAGGGGACCCCCCCCCCCCCGCCCCACAACTACAGTCCTCAAGCAATGTGTAAGTGGGTCCAGACGCTATAGCTGGCAGTCTTCTGCTAACTTCCAACCAATAAAACCCGCATCAGTGGCTCCTTGCAAAAGGAACAGGCAAGAAAGGTGTCAGAAGTCAGACAATGCCTAACTCACCCTCAGAGTCCTGCAAGTCTCCCAGGCACCCATATGGTCACTCGGAGTGTTTGGTTTTGAAAATCTAAAGTATTTATTTACAAATCATATCTTATCAAGGGAAATATATTTCCACAAATATACAAAAACGACCTGGGAAAGTGTAACCTGCTGCTTGAAAGTTTAATCCATGTATCCGAGTCATCTTTGAGATCCTCCTCTGATGAACCCACTCCCATCTGCTTCCTGTCTTCAAGGGTGTCTTCCATGCTGCTCAGTTGTGGAGCTCAAAGCAAGGGAATGGGGGCCTTTTCCTTGTGGTGCTGTGTTCTGATCCTAATGTATTCCTGTTAGT
Source organism: Myodes glareolus (assembly GCF_982192425.1). NCBI lineage: Eukaryota > Metazoa > Chordata > Mammalia > Rodentia > Cricetidae > Myodes > Myodes glareolus. The sequence goes on from NC_142032.1 coordinate 72,413,321, forward strand.
CTTTGATGCCTATCCTGGGGAACCTCATCCATCTTGTTAACCTTGGCATTCAAAGCTCTGTCCCAGACTTTGCCTTTGCTGGCCATCAAGGATGCTCTAATCAAACCCAAGAAAGACTGTCAATCTTCATTTGACTACAATGAGTTTGAGCCATTGAAATGGTCACTGTGGGGTAAAAAGACTTTGTCAAAAATCAATTTCCAACAATTTGGTTCACATGCCAGGGCCAGTGGTAGATGCTAGGGGCAGAAATGAGGACCTGACTGGCTTTATAGCAACATCCAGAGAGGAACAAACAGCCAGATGATGGGGCCATTCTCCCAAAGGGGTTAGCTACTACATTAAAGGCAGAAGAGGCAGCTTGGGGACATGAAAGAGAACTATTGAGATGGATGTGAGGTAGGGGAGGGGAGGATTGCCATGCAGCAACCCAGCCCCTGGGGCTGCGAAGCAAAGAAGTGTGGGCATCGTCAGTGTTCTGAGGTATAAGGAGGGGTCTAAAGTGCCCAAATTGGGAAAGGGGGAAAAGCAAGTGTGGACAAAGCATGGTGTGGGAGGAGAGCGGAAAGGCAACAGATGGAGAGGGATCAAGACCCCAGTCATGATGGAGAGGAGCGGCTCTGCCCCAAGCACGCCAGCAGCCTCTTAGCACGCTTAATCTGACAAATGGCAAGACCGAACTGACCATTTAGAAAAAGAATTCCCAGTGCCAGTGTAGACCATTGATTAAGTCCAGTAAGAACTAGGGCGGGAAGACCAGCTGAGGGGAGAGAAGATACGGCCTGTGGTGCTGGGGACAGAGCTGAACAGATCCATTGATTTTAGCGTGGGTTCTTTTGTGGTGGAACCTCGAGATTCAATAATTGATTAGATGTGAAAGAGAGAGAAGAAGGCACCTGTCACAAGTGCTGGTTGCTTACTCAGGTAGAGGACCCAGGGAAAGGCTATACAATAGGAAGGCAAGAGCTCACACTTGGATTGCTGGTGCGGTGTGTCTGGAGTCATCCATGAGGCTTGTATAGGCAGGAGCTTTGTCTACAGATTTGATGCTCCCTGGGGCGGTCTGCACAGGGGTCTGCACCAACCTTGGATGAAGCCACATCACCTCACCCATCTTTTTTTTACTTGCTCAGTAAACACTTTACCAAACAAACTATCTCCCTGGCCCCAAGATGAAGCTTTAGTGTAATAGGGAAGTCCGTGAATACCAAATGAGGACACAGAGCTCAGGGTAGGAAAAGCGACGCTGTTGGGTACACGATGTAGAACCTGGCACTCCAAATTTTACATGCTGAGGGACTATAAGCTCAGAAATCTCAGGCTTAGCTCAACCACCAAGGAGCACTTCAGGGACAGGGCTGAGATCTCAGCCTCTAGCCATCTCCCTGTATCACAGGAACACATCTGGAGAAGAAGACAATGACCGCAGCTCTGGAGGCACCCCTAGGTCTCCATGCACAAAAACTTAGAAATCATGTGGTGGGAACCACAAAGAATGCACTCCTTTTTCTTTTAGCTCAAATGCTCTGAATGACCAAAGCAGTAATTTTGCAATAAACCAATATTCTTATTATATCTAGGGAAACTTTTCCCCCAGGAAGCATGTGTGGTGGAAACCTTGGGCAGCCATACAAAATGTGCCCATGAAGACGGAGGTGATTCTATAAGGGAGACACAAACTCGTCAGTGTGTTAGTTTAAGATTAAAGGCAACTCAGAAGACACTTGCGTCAAAGATCGTGGCCCACTGCAGTCAGATGTGGGGATGTCTGCCAGTTGCCTGAGCTGTAGGATGTAGCTAGGACAAAAGGATGTAGGCTAGGACAGTCACTGCCCCGTGTCTTCATTATGTGTCCTCGGTCCCTCTATTTGGGACGTGGCAGTGAGCAAACACCTACCTGACAAGAGCGACTCGGGAGAGGAAGAGGAACTGATTTTGGCCGGTGATTTGAAGGCACGGTCCATGGTGGGGAGGGAGGAGTGACAGGAGCAGCTTGTGGCTTTGACTACAGGACTGGGAGGCTGCTTGCTAGCCTCTCTATCAATCAGGAAAAACAGGGGTCAGGAAGTCAGGCAAGCTATAAAATTTTAAGGCCCACTTCCTGGTCACTCACTTCCTCCAATTAGACCCTACTTCTTTTTGTTTCAGTCTCCATGGCAATGCTTCTACTGGAACATTTGGCCCAGCCCAGTGCCTTAAGTAGCTACTCTGTTCTTCCGGTACCCAGGGTGGTCCCTAAGGTCAGAACCATGTTCACTGCCTATTGGGGAATGTTTTCCTTTGCCTTGAGCCTCTTGCCCACGTGTAATTGCTGAGCATTGTTGTTTAAGCCAGAGCTTGATCTTGGGAGTGAGGAGACGGCTCAGTTAGTAAAGGGCTGACTGCACAGGCATGAAGACCTGAGTTCAGATCCTCCCGACATACATGTAAAAAGTCAAGTGAGGTGACATACACTTGTAATTTCAATGCTGGGGAGTCAGAGACAGGTGGATCTCTAATCTAGTGTAATTGGAGAGTTCTAGGTTAGTGAGAGACCCTTTCTCACAAACAAGATGGATGGCACCCGAGAAATGACACCTGAGATTGACTATACACACACACACACACACACACACACACACACACACACACACACACAGTTAGTCTTTAAACATGGAAATGACTTCAGGATACTATCCCTAAAATAATTTAAGGAAAACGAAGATGGCTCAGGACAGCTCAAGCAGGGCGGAGAAAGGAGGAAGAAAGCCATCGCTATCAGGGTCAGGATGCAGGATGCAGGATGCAGGACACAGGACAGAGTGGTACGGAAGGAAAGAGCATCAGGAGCAGGCCCCTGATTTGGGATTCACTGGCTTGCATGCATCTCTTCTGATAAGCCGCAAAATCTAAAACTCCTTATTAAATGTCAGACAAATCGGCTCGCCTGGGGCGAAGCCTCTGAACGGACGGCGAGTGCCGCCGTCCAGTCCTCTGTAATTGATGGGCTCTGGAAAAGCAGAACCAATCCAGGCTGATTGCAGATGAAATGACTCCAGCCAGCAAAGTTCAAACAAGAAATATGTGAACTTTAAAGTACTTGAACACAAATCAAGACAGTGAGTTTTTATAAAAATCTTTACTAGCTCAAACTGCTGAAGCTCAGAATGACCTTTATTCTTTGGGGTGAGAAGCTGGTGGGGCAGAAAATGCACTCACCATATATCAGGTCGAGCCACGGGAGAAGAGCAGGGAGGGGCACCTGCCACCATCCCCACTCCAGGTTCTCCTGCACAGTACCTACAGGGACCTGGGGAGTGACAGTTTGGTGGAAACAGAACCCCCTCCTTCCACTGTTCTATCGGACCGGACCTTGTGCTTTTTGCAGGATGTTGGATGGGGTTTCCCACATGCTCCTTGGACAACAGACTCAGGACACTGGGCCACAGACACAGCTTCTTGTCTATGCTCAGACACAGTGATTCCTAAGCAAATAACAGTTAAACTCAGTAAATAGAATAACAGTTAAAACTCAGTAAAACAGACACCCATGGGCCTTGTAACTGTAAAACTCAAGAGGTGTAGATTTATGCCATGTACCATCCTTCACCATTCCAGAGAGGAAGTGTCCTTACATCCTTTTGGCATATAAGGGAATGGAAGGTTCTGGAGGGCTGTGGCTATGAGAGGGTAGAGCTGGGGTTTTGGTGTCATCTGTTGTTGGCTTCGGATCCCCTGCACATTCTTCCACCCCAAGTGTGTCCCTTCGAGACACCAAATGGGCATCATGTATAGTCTTATCCTACAGGGGGTCTTTCTTACTAGATTTCATTGTCACCACCAGGTGTCAGAACTAAGGCAGACAGTACAAACCAACCCATGGCCATCTGGCTCCAATGCTCAGGAGTCTGCCCACTAGGTAGTGCTGTCTCTGTGTGAGGGATGTGGGTATCTGAGGGAAGCAGGGATACTGGACTAAGGCAGTGTGTTCTGCAATTGATGGGGTTTGTGTTGGGAAGAACTGGGAGCGCTGTTTTGCTGGAGCCTGTTGTACAAGAAGGTTCAAATGTAGGATGTAAAGGAGCTGCGGAGACTGAGCCAGCGATCACTTCATCATGCATTCATTCATCCAGTCTTCACCAAGCAGTGACAGAACTCTGGAGATTCCACTATGGGTTTGGGCATAAATGTAAGTCAAGCAGGATAACTGTCTAGCACTGTCTAGATATTCCATCCTGACCTGTTTGTGGTTGTCAACAGCCATTGACATCCAAGTCCAAACTACATCTCTCAAAGGATGGATTCTGGCCAGGCATGGCATAGAGCACGTCAGTAATCTTAGCACTTGAGAGACTGAGGCAAGAGAAGCTTGAGTTTAGGGCTAGCCTGGGCTACAAATTGGGACTCCCCATTTCAAACAAAATAAACAGTGGAAAGGTTTGAGCAGGTATTGGGGGATGGAAGAGAGGAGGAGGAATAGGGAAGGGTCAACCAATGGTAAATGTGTACAAAATTGCTAGAAGGAATCGTGCTACTAAGTTAATTAAAATAATAGAAATCAAATGATAAAATAAGAAGAACAGCATCAAAATCTAGATTTAGATACTACTTGGGTTTCAGATAAGAAGCAGGTCATTTATTCAGTACGAATGTATTCCAAATGATAGAATGAATATACTTATGCTAAAATATCTTATTTGTACATCTGAGAGTCAGGTTTAATTAGGTATCTTATATTTTTATTTGCAAAAAAAATAAGTAAATAAATCCCATGTTAAACCTGAGTGATCTTTAACCTTTAAGTCTTTTACAGAAGAGTCTACAGAAGGGGCTAAGGGAAGGTCATCCGTAGAGCAGGAGAGACTCTGAGCCTAACAGTCAGGGCTCAGGGACCCCATCCAAGGCCTTTCCCACTCTCCAAGGCTGCCTTCTGTGAACCCAGTGGAAGGGCTCTGAATCTAGGGACAAGCTCACAGATGAATCTAACCATTTGGTTTCTCAGTCACCACAGATGCACTGAAATGAGGTAACCCCGCTGGCCACGCACCATCCTTAATCCTGGTGGGAAAAGGAAGGATTTTGCCAGCAAAATTTCCCAGGATTCAAGGCTACTCTGGCCCTAGAACCAAAGGCCATAACTAAAATAGGAAGCAGGCAAGCCCCAGGATGCTCCCTGCCCCACCCCCAGCCCATCCTTGGTGCAGGTGTGTGGCAGTCCCCATATGGGTAGCCACATTTGGTGAAATGCTTCAGAGAAAATCAAAAAGTAATATCGCCGCAGCTTAGGGGAAATCCCATTTCCTTTGCACGGCAGCCTCTCCAGAGACGGAGGCCTGTGTCAAGGCGCCTTTATCTGAATACATTCCATTTGGGAAGGAGCAGGAAGAAGGCCCAGCCTCCGCAGGTAACTCAATCAGATTCTTTGGCATTCACAGGGATATCTGTTACCATGAGCCTCTCGGGGCAGCAAGGGGATTAGCAGAAGGATCACCTGCCACTTACTGAGTGTCACCCAGAAAGAAATGGCCTCACGACCAGCCCTGTTTAATCGGGTACCAGAGAGCTGGTCTCAAAAGGAAGAGTTGACAGCAGCATTTCTAGGCATGTTTTAAACTGTCCCGCGTATCAGGGACAGGAACTTAGCACACAGAGACAGCAATGTCAACAGTGGCCACTGGAGGAATTTCTGACAAGTGGCTCTTTGTTAAATGGCCAGAGGGAGCTGGGCATGATAGGGAGGCTTCAGCCCCTCTTAAATAGCCCCCCAAGTCTGCATCTGAGGGCTCAGGATGAAGCTCAGAGACAGGGCTCTCGTCTAGCATGCTCTTAATTGCCAGCACTGTAAGATTTTTTTTTTAATTTTTAAATTAAAAAGTCCAGCTTCCACGGGCATTTGGGGTCATGACAAATTTGCTCATCAAAACTGCACATTCCAGCTTTGTGTCACAATTGGCAACAGGAGAAACCAAGATCAGGCCAGGCCAACTTCTGAACCTGGGCAGCCACACCAGGCCCGTGCTTTCCTCCCAAATAACGCAGCCTTCGTGGGAGCCAAGAGGCAGGGTGGCCTGAAGAAAGGACTGACCCTGAGTCCTACATATGCAGCCTACACCAGTAGTCAGCAAAATATGGCAAATGTCCAAACTCACGCCACTGGCTATTTTGTTAGTAAAGTCTTGGTAGCAACCATGTGGATCGTTTCTATGTTGTTTTCTGCTGTTTCCAACTATGCAGGTGGCATTGGATATACAGGTGGATTGCATGGCCCACCGACACCTTCCTTTATACAAAGAAATGGCTTGTCCTTGGCCCACACTTTTCCTTAGAGAACATTTCACAGTGCTGTTCAGACTCATCAGCTTTGTCATGGTTGGAGGTAGAGCAGGGTATCATGTCTTCAGGAACTGAAAATCCCAAAACATCAGAGGAGGAAGTGCTGAAGAGGAAGCCTTCAAATACAGACAGAATTCCAGGTAGACTTGTCTCAGCTAAGTTTTGCTTTCATAAACAATCCCAAGTTAGTCAGAAGGAACACTGTACCTGCTTTTATATTTAGTTTTCTTAAGAGTGGACTGCTTAGGACTAGAGGGAGAACTGGCAACTGCCCCTTAGCTAAACCAGTACATTCTATAACTACGTTCCAAGCATTTCCTTCTGCTCACAGATGGGTATAGTACTCAGTCCTCATCAAGAAAACCTCTTTTGTAATGACAACCATTACAACACACACACACAAACACACACCCTATCAAAATGGAGAGTTGTGGATCCCAGCCCCAATAAATACATCTACAACACAACTCCTGCACCTAAAGTTCAAGGATCATTTTAGAAGATGGTGGGGGAGGTGGGGGTTGTAAGAGCCAGAGGAACAAGAGATTTGCTGTGTCTCTTAGAAATGCCAGAGAACCTAAGAAAAAAAATTAAAAAAAAAATTTATTTCTCCCCATACCTATTTTTGTTTCTATGATACCTTTCATTGAATATATGTCTATATGAATAATGTTTAGATTTTCCACAATGAATAATACATTTTCCTGCAATAATCTTTGAAGTTTCCAGGAAGAAGAGAGGGCCCCCAACAGCGTTTCCACCTGGTTGATATGACGTCATGATGCTGATAGCACCACTTTAAGATCAGCTTTGGTCTACAAACTGCTCAAGATGATTCCAATTGGCTAGCTGAGATGGTGTACCTTCTTACAACGTTCTGGTCAGAACTTCAAATAAGAACTTCAGAAAAATCCAACCAACTACTCAGAGACTATCTGCAACTGTACCAGACAGTAATCTTAAAATTTAACCATCATTTTACTTTTTACAGGCTCCCATAGAAATAACATTGCCCCATGAAAGCTGGAAGTAATTCTAGGAAATGATGTCCCCTCTCCCAATAAAGTTTGTCCTCAGGGTTAGGGACATATATTAGGGGTTTGCTCTAAATGGTATAGGGTTAGGAGTGAAAATTAAGTAGGCCCAGGGATCTCTCTTTTGAAAAAAAAAGAAGGGAGGATTGGATGGGATGATAGGTAGATTAGTGTAAGCTTACTCACACAAATAATAATAGTGAGTAATAGTGAGAATACTTGTGAGCTATTATTTAAAGACAATTTATACTGATATAGATTCTTAAATATTGATATAATTTCAAATTATATTTGTTATATTGAATATGTTCCTATTTCTATTTGCAATATTTGTGTACCTATGCAAAGTTATTTTGTCATATTGTATGCATGCATGTTTCTACCTTGGCTTAAGATATTTTGTATATTGATGCAATTTTAGGATATATTTATCATATTGCACTATACATTTCTACCTCTGATCAAGATACTTGTACAATGTTCACATTTTGAGGTCATTGTCCTCATTTGCTACACATTTGTTTAAAGATTGTTTAATATTTTAACATGAAGCCTTAGTCTTTAAGCTATATAGGTATTAAGTATTATAGGTCAGTAGTCGTTCATGTTTGTCATAACACTTATAGTTAGACTAATCAGGTTCTTTAGAGGCATAGAGATTGTATTCTGCATAGATAGGTAACCTTCAGCCACTTCAAATAACTATAAACTATGGCATGTAAATCACTTAGGATTCTGTTGACGTGAGACACAATTGCTCCTGGCAGCATCAATCTATTCCCAGAAAAATGTTGGGCACCAAAGACACTCCAGTTGGAGCTTGTTTTCTTCTTGGCAAAACTGAACTTTGGGCAAAGAACTATTCCTGCTTTGACCACTGACAAAATGCATGGTGTCCAGATTGAACATGTAGGATACAAGCAAAAAGACTGCCAAACCTTGCCAAGATAATTTTCCTGCCTCTAGAAATGATCTGTCAGTTACTCTAGGCCTTAGCCAAAGTTGGTTGCCCCAACATTGCAAATGAGACTTTGGGTGATTGCGCAGGGAGCCAGCTGTCTCTGTCATTTCTTACACCTTTCAGAATTGCTTGATTGCACTTCCTGTTTACTCAAGTAATATTATTTCCCTTCTCAGGTCTTTTATGGGGTTGAAGACTAGATAACTGTAGTTACTTTCCTCTAATGACTTAGCCAAGCCATTTCTAATATAAGACTTGACTCTTTAGGATAGGATAGCTATCGAAACATTTAGCATATGTTTCTTGCTTGATGTTGCTCATGCTGGCTGTAATTCTAATTTTTACACTTGATATTTGTTCTTATTGTATATAGTTTTGTATTAGGCTTAGAACTATCTTATTTAGACAAAAAAGGGAGGTACTGTGGGAACTTCTTCAGCCAATAGCCTTTAAGATACTGGCCCACTTTGGGCATGGTCTCATACACAATATGTATGCAGGAAAAAAGTGTGTGCAGGACCCTTTGCTGGATTTGGTTCCAGTTCCCCACGCACACAGAGGACTGTGGATCGCTACTCTTTCTGTGGGTTTAACCCCTAATAAATAAACTTGTATTATATTCCATTCTGGGCTAGTGTGAAAAGTTTTCATACTACAACAAGCCTACACACTTGATGTCTCATCAGCATGGATACCTAAACACGACCTGAATAGGACAGCACCAACAGGCATGTTAATGTGGAAGGTGGAGATCCCTCAACCATAGACAAAGAACTATAGGCATCTAAGGATGCTGAGAGCAGGAGAAATAGTCTTTCCCAGGGAAGAGCATGCTGATTGGTTACCCAGTGCCAAATGGTCAGCCCTGAAAACATACACATACAAGTAGCATTATACAGACTGAGCAGGGTGTATTTACATATTTGGGAACACACACACACACACACACACACACACACACACACACCAATTAAAGTAAAACAAGGCCATGAATTTGAAAGAGAACAAGAAAGGTGGAAGGCTTTGGAGGGAACAAACAGAAGGAAGAAATTCACGTAGCTATATCATAAACAAAACATTTTTTTAAAAAATTAAATAGAATACTAGTTAGCCTCAAATCTCAGGTAATAATTTTGCTGTCAATGATGAAGAGAGGCAATTTCTAGCCTTGGATCTGAAACCACTGCACCAGACTGCCTTGGCTCCTCTCTCCCAGTTTCCCACAGGACTCCTTCCGTGCCACTGTCTTCAAACTTCAGCCAAAGACTGACACTGGGACCTCTCCCCACACCGTAGTTCTCCTTCAGATAGGGCAGCAGAGGTTCTATGAGCACACCTACTACCATGCTGTACCCTTCCTTCCTGTACACGAACCCCCACCCGCCATGTACGTGTCTTCTCCGGCGCATCCCTGTCTCTCCCAGTTCCTCCACGAAGATGGCTCCACACACACACACCGCCCTAGATCTCTAGAGCAAGGCTTCCAAATCTCCATGATAGGGCAGGTCAAATTCTACTTCACATCAGTGTTTTCTGTGGCTAGAAAAGGTGTGGAAATGGTGAAGACACTGAACTAAGGAGACTCTGTCTACAAGATCCTGGGATCACTTTCAACCAACTGCCTATAGACAGGTCAGTGGGTACCCCAAAATGACTCTCTCCCTGAGGCTTGGAGTAGACCTTCAGGGGCCAGAGTCAAGAAGAAATGACCATCAAAGGTGATAGTGGCTTCATAGTATCTGAGCCAAGGTGGTTAGTGGTGTATGGACTGAAGTGATGCTACGGGACGTGGAGCCCCAGTCTCTCACCTCCAGCACTCAGGCTTCCCTGACTGCCTCTGGTTGGGGAGAATGCCTTGGTGAAAGAAGTGGCTGGTTTGATGGGCTAGCCAGAATCTTCCATGGTTATCATAATTACTCCTGTGCATGAGACCTACTGAGGACAGAGCATGTCCAAGTAGCCCTAGAGTCCCCCAAGCCTAGCCCCCTTCATTCCCATTACCACTGAGAGCATCTCCTCCTGCCCTAGACTCCACCCTTATGCTCTTCTCCCTGGATAGGTAACTGTGGGGCTATATGGTGCTGGATACCAGAAAGCCCTCTATTTATCCTTGATGGAAATCCCATTAAGCTGGAGCCTGACTTCATAGGTTGCCATCTCTAGGAGGTGCTGAACAGGAAAGCCCTGCTGCCCATACTCCTCCCCCACTGAGGGTTATGTTTCAGACAGGAACCTCACCTTAGGTGTAAGCTGTTAACTTTACTGTTGTCTAACTGTTGGGATCAGAGGCACTGGGGTAATCTGACTTTCCATAAAGTCTACATCTCCTGATCCTGAAATTCCTTCTTTCTCAATAGCCTCATACCCCAACGCTCTGGAATGTCCTGGGGCCAGAATCAAAGCCAGTCATAGTCCAGTTCAGGCCTGTGTTCTAAACAGCCCGGTGTCTTTTCCAGAGGCTGGCCCCATCTGATGCTATGCCCAGGAAGCCTCAGGTGGGGCATCTTCCAAAGGACATTTTGAGGACTGACTGTTGACCATGAAAGGACGCTTTCAGCTCTGTCCCATAGCAAGAGCCTCTGGATGCTAGTGGTACCTGCTGGGGACCAAGTGACCATGGCTAACCTCCTCTGGAATATTTGCCAATAACAGATGCCGAGATCTGTCAGATTCACTAGGTCTCAGTACACACAGCCAAGGCCACTCCACAACTCTCTACATCTGCAGCCCATCTCTCACCTCCCTGCCTTCCAAGCCAGTCAGCCAGCCAAGCACATAGTTTTCCCAGTTGCCAGGAAGCAGAAAATACCTAACTTCCTTCCACCACTGTTTCTCGTTCCTTTCTCTCCCTCTGGTTCCTGTGCTAACCTCTGCCTTTCACAGGAACCATCATGGCCACCTCCACTCCACTGAGGAATTCAAACCCTTCTCTTTTGTGCCCTCCTCCTCCTCTTCCTCTTCCTTTTCCCTCCACATTTCTCTCAATTTTTCCTTTTTTTTTTCTACCCCGTACAGGTTATTGTGAGCCGGAGGGAAAGCCCTGGAGTATTCGGTTCCAAACACTGAACAGCAGTTCTCAGAAGGGCACAAAGGACCGAGGTGAATGTCACATTGAGTAGGCTCCAGCTGCACCTGCCGGCTGCCCCGGCCCCTCCGGTTCATCTGGGGGTCACCAAGCGCTCGCAGATTCTCGGATGGCAAGGAGCGCTACTATGTTTTCAGTTCACAGTGAGATTAAATCTACAACGTTTGACCCGTCTAATTTATTTTGTGGCTGACAGAGCAAGGGGAGACCATAAGAAGCCCTGGATTCATTCTTCCCTCAAACAAAACACCATGGAATCTGTAGGAAGCCGTCGCAGCTGGATACTTCATTCTGGGCCCAGACATGCAAACGGATGTGTAAGAATCATCAGAAAACAGGGCTTAGGCCATGGTCCAGCAGCCCGGGAGTTGGTGACCAACCCCTTGAACTATAGACTTGAGCTGATCCCCTAGGGTAGTGTCCTGGCCTATTTGGCTTTGAACGTTGACTTGAATCACCAACCTCAACAAAGTCAGACCATGACCTGAAGTTCATTCCAGTTTGGGTGGCTCTATTGTTTGTTTTGTCCCCTACTTCCTCTACCTACCTGTGGTCAAGCCACCTCTTCATCTCAGCCAAAGGTATCCAGCCCTCTTTTCCCCTCCTGCTCTATACTGCCCCTTCCTGCCAGTTAAGAAAGTGCTTGGAAATGGTACAAAGTTTGGTAAAGTAAGCTGCACTTAATTCTTGTCAACTAAATACCTCTATGAAGCATAAGGCTCAGTCCTGAGATCATAGGACAAATAGGAACTGGCCCAGTGTACAGGCTGGGGTGGGACCTGGATGTAGGCTGTGATCCCTTAGACCTCCCGAGATTTACCTTAGATCTCAGAATAAGGCTTTGAGAGCAGGGAGACCAAAGTGCTGGGTTCTGAGTGGGCAGTGGAGCCACTAAGTACTGATAGGAAAGTTGGAAGGTGGGAGGCAGTAGAACCAAGGCCTTCGGGGCAGGTAGGGCTTGTGGGGACCAGAACAGCTGCACAGATGTGTGGAACATTAACATGATCACGTGGTTGCAGAGCCCTTCACGTGCCGCAGAAGGACTGGCCTGGAAAATGGATGGCCACCTGAGTCACATAGAGAAAGTCTACTTTTTTTTTTTGTAATTTTATTAAATTATAAAAAGTTTCCATTTAGGCCCCTCCTCCCAACGCCCTCCCACTCCCCCCCTCCCTCTCCTCCTCCTTCTTTGTCCCCTAGGGAAGTCAGGGTCTCCTGCCCTGTGGGAAGTCCAAGTTCCTCCCCCCTCACTCCAGGTCCAGGAAGGTGAGCATCCAAACAGACTGGATCCCAAAAATCCAGTATATGCAGAGGAAACCAGTCCCAGTGTCATTGTCAATGGCTTCTCGGAAAGACTGCAGGCCAGCCACATTCAGAAAATCCGGCCACATTCAGAGAATCTGGTTGGATCACATGCTCGTTCAGTCACGGTCCATCTGGCCTTGGTAAACTCTCATTAGATCCGACCCCTTGTATCAGTGGGTGATAGTATCCCTCGCAGTCCTTCGTCATTTTCTTCCTCCTTTTGCTCCTCGTTTGGATCTTGGGGGGCTCAGTTCGGTGCTCCAACGCGGGCCTCCATCTGTATCATCATCCAACGCCAGATGAGGGATCTATGGTGATAAGCAAAATATTCATCAGTATGGTCACGGGCCAAGGCCGGTTCAGGCACCCCCTCCTCTGTCCAGAGAACAATCTGGGGATCTCTCCTTGGACCTGGGATCCCATATATAATCAAGTTTCCTGTAAACTCTAATATGACTCCCTTAGTTGAAATATATTCTTCCCTGATCCCACATTCATCCTTCCTCCCTTCCCCCCATCCCGGTCAACCGAGCTTTCTCCATTCCTCCCCTACTCCCTTCTCTCTAACCCTCTCCCCTTCCATCAACCCTCCCACCCCCCCCCCATGCACCCAAGGTTACCTGGGACTCTTGACTATTTCCTACCTCCTGGCGGATAGGTAAATAATCTTCATCAGGTTCGTCTTCTTATTTAGCTTCTCTAGGATCACGAATAATAGGCTCAAAGACCTTTAATTATGGTTAGAATCCACTTATGAGTGAATACATACCGTGTTCCTCTTTTTGGGTCTGGCTTACCTCACTCAGTAAAGCGTTTTCTATGTCCATCCATTTGCATGCAAAATTCAAGATGTCATTATTTTTTACCGCTGAGTAAAACTCTAATGTGTATATGTTCCACACCTTTTTTAACCATTCTTCTATTGAGGGGCACCTAGGCTGTTTCCAGGTTCTGGCTATTACAAATAGTGCTGCTATGAACATAGTTGAACAAACGCTTTTGTAGTATGTTTGGGCATCTCTAGGGTATATTCCCAAGAGAGGAATTGCTGGGTCCTGAGGGAGGTTGACTCCCAGTTTCCTGAGAAACCTCCACACTGATTTCCAAAGTGGCTGCACAAGTTTGCATTCCCACCAACAATGGATGAGTGTTCCCCTCATTCCACATCCCCTCCAGCATAGGTTATCATTGGTGTTTTTAACTTTAGCTATTCTGACAGGTGTAAGATGGTATCTCAAAGTGGTTTTGATTTGCATTTCCCTGATCGCTAAGGAGGTTGAGCATGACCTTAAGTGTCTTCTGGCCATTCGAAGTTCATCTGTTGTGAATTCTCTGTTCAGATCAGTACCCCATTTTTTAATTGGGTTAATTAGAGTTTTAGTGTCTAGTTTCTTGAGTTCTTTGTATATTCTGGAGATCAGACCTTTGTCTGATGAGGGGTTGGTGAAGATCTTCTCCCAGTCAGAAGGCAGCCTTTTTGTCTTACTGACAGTGTCCTTTGCTTTACAGAAGCTTCTCAGTTTCAGCAGGTCCCATTTATTCATTGTTTCTCTTATTGTCTGTGCTGCTGGGGTCCTACTTAGGAAGTGGCCTCCTGTGCCTATATCTTGTAGACTACTTCCCACGAGAAAGTCTACTTTTAAAGGCCACTTGTGAGACCCTTCAGCAAATGTGATGTGGCCAGGGTCATGATGAGAAATATAAGCCAGCATGATTGGTGGGCCGTGGACACTGACGCCTCCACCAGGATCTCTCTGCCAGAGGAGGGGAAGGAATAGATGCTGGGTGAGATGTAAAATGGACAGGAGACTAGCCTCCAGAGTCGTAAGGGACATGAGCCACTTGGGGATACTTCTCAGTTCCTGTGATGGCTATCCTTGGCTATCACCTTGACTATATCGCGAATGAACTAAATCAAGGAATGAAGGGTACAATTGTGATCTGGATCTTGAAGCTGGAAGACATAGCCTTTTAATCCAGCGGGAAGGCACATTTTTAATCTGGGCCACACCTCCTGCTGGGCATCTATCTAAGGACAATGGAAGAAGGAAGGATTGGTTCTTCACCTGCTTGCCCTGGCCTTCTCAGCACATCCATCCCTTCACTGGCATCGGAGCCTATGTCTTCTGGATTCCAGCTTATGCAGAAGCCCAGTCGAGACAGCCAACCTCGTGGGACTGAGCAGCTAGTAGATTCTTGGACTTTCCATTCACAGCTAGCCATTGTTTGAATGTAGCCTGTAAGTCATTCCAATTCCCATATATGTGGAAAGAGAGATTGAAAGAGATTCGTTCCTTAAGTTCTGTGACCCTAGAGAACCCTGACTAATACATTTGAGCAAAAGTCAGTGCTGCCCAAGACAAAAATAGAAGAGAAGGGGGAGCTTCAATAGAGTCCAGGAAGGGCAGGTAAGTGTGTGTTATTGAAAAAGGAGGGTGACAGAGAGGACAATGAGGACTCCCAGACTTTGCTGAGAATTGGCCAAGGCATTTTATGCTGCCTTGCAGCAACTAGGTGAGGTGGTATTGTTTTATCTTGCAGTTCACATATGAAGACACGAAGGTTAAGAGAGGTGAAAGAATTTGCTCTCAGTTGCAAAGTTAATGCATGAGGGTCAGGGAGTCGGCTTGGTGGTATGACTCATGCCAGAACTCAAAAGCCAGAAGTCATGAGATCACAGGCTCAAGGTTAGCCTGGGCTGTAGATCAAGAAAGAAACATCAATTGATTAGTTAATTTTTATAAAGCAACGGAGGTGGGATCTTTATTTATTCCTGATTCTAGACCCTGGGTTCTCAGTTACCACTAGACTCTACAGAAACACACTGATAGAAGTGAAGCCAGAGTTGCAAAGAGATTTGGGGTATCCTTAACTGGTGTAGGAGGTTCTTCTGTTCATGTGTTGCTTTTATTGGTTAATGAATAAAGAAACTGCCTTGGCCTTTTGATAGGGCAGAACTTAGGTAGGCAGGAAAAAACAGAAGTGAATGCTGGGAGGAAGAAAACAGAGTCAGAAAGAAGCCATGGATCCTCCACCTGAGACAGACGCCAGTTAGGATCTTGCCGGTAAGCTATAGTCACATGGCGATACACAGATTAATAGAAATGGGTTAAATCAAGATGTGAGAGTTAGCCAATAAGAGGCTAGTGCAAATGGGCCAAGCAGTGTTTTAATTAATACAATTTCTGTGTGATTATTCCAGGGCTAAGCTAGCTGGACGGCCAGGACGAACAAGCGGGTCCTCACCTTACAACACTTAACCTGTGCATTAGGTCCACAGGAACAAGGTGTTTGCAAAGATCAGTGACTACAAACCTCTCAAGTACAGAGAGAGCCTCAGACTGGCTGAGTCAGACCTTTCTCAGCCCCGGCTCCGGGGTTCCAGGGTCATGCACAGACACTCTGAGCACACTATGGATAGCATGAGCTACAGCCCATGAGCTGGAGCTCTGCTGAGATACATGTGCCTCCTGAGACCCACACGTGAATCTCAGCCCAGGCTGGGCAGCACCATGTATTAATTATAGCACATGATTATGACATTTCACTCAGGGGCATTCTGGAAAGGAAGGCCGCCACATTCTGTCCCCAAGGCTGTTCCTCTGGCCCATATTTTTTACCTGAAGTCGTGTCTAAGGAATGAAATTAAAGGCAGATCAGCCTTCACCCTGGCTGGCATTCAGCAGTAGGGAGGCCGTGCTATTACTGGCCCATTTTTAAAGTGCTGATCTATAAACTAGAGGATGGAACAAGAGCACAGAAGTATCCAAGCCAGGGATGTCCTTGGAACTGTATGCTCTGAAGAGGGTCTAATCACACACATGCACACACACACACACACACACACACACACACATACACACACACACACATAAATGTGCATACACATACACACAGAGACACACAGACACTGACACACTCACATGCACACATGCATACACACACACCATGTATGCACGTACATACACATATGCACATACACACACGAGGACATCCTCACAAAGGACCTGCACAGATATTCACTGGATCAATATTCCTAGTTAGTCAAAGAGGAAGAACAGCACAGATGCCCATCCACCGGTGAGTGGATAATCAAAATGAGGAAGTATCAATAATCCACAATGAATGGTCACTCAGCAACAGACAGGCACAACGTGCCAGACTGTCAGGGTGGGAGTGAACTGTGAAAACACGCTCAGCTGAAAACCCAGGGCTCCACATCATGGAATTTCATTTCTATGGGCTATTGAAAATGAACAAGTCCAGTGGGTCAGAAGGGATTACTTACTGTTTGCCAGGGACTGGGAAAGGGGAAATTCAAAGTATCCAGCAAAGCAGAAAGGTTTCTTTGGGATTGGCAATAATGTCCTGGAATAAAAAAAAAATCTCAGAATTGTACACTTTTAAATAATCCTACCTGGGCTGGGTCCTCGCTGCAGCAGATGACTTCTCAAATGTCATTGGTTGGAACTGACCCTCCCTTTTCAGGCTCTAGGCCTTCTGAATTCTTCTAGGTCAACCAGGATTTGTGCCAGGGCTTTGCCCAGAGGGGAGGGTACCAGAAACAAATTTAGGACAGGGTTAGAAGGCAGGAACATGCCTGGTTTGGGGGCCACCTAAAAGTGTCCAGCAACCCTGGCATTTGTGAAGATGCTCATACCTAGTGCCTTTCCCCAGTTCTCTGGGTGCAGAGGTCATCTGTGTGCTTCCCAGCCACCATCTGACAACCTGACATGACCCAGCAGGTACTGCTGGCTGGAGGTCCTTAGAGCACACAGCAGGAAACAGTTTCGTGAGGTTTAGAAGAACCTCACACTCTCCTGTAAGCTCTGCAGGAATACAGCTTCTCCCTGATGCTCCCACCTCCCCAAAGAGGGAGGAGGGGAAAAAAGAAGGGAGGGAGGGAGGGAGGGAGGGAGGGAGGGAGGGAGGGAGGGAGGGAGGGAGGAAAGGAAGAAGGAAGATAAGGAAGGAGGGCAGAAGAGAAAAGGGGGCAGTTAGGGGAAGGTAAGCCCTTCCTGCCCACCTCTCCTGTGCCCACAGGCATCCCCGACACATCTCCCTACATGGTAGCTGTCTCCCTGCCCATTTCAAAGAGGCGGAGACCGAGGCTATGACTGCTGGTAACTGCCTTGAAGCTGTGTGAAATAGAAGCCCTCTAAATAAGATCCAAAAGGGTCCTGGGTCAGGAATCCAGACCTGTGGCCCATCCCTTTACCCTTCATCTGATGTACTGAACTTCTGAACTAGCTCAGAATGCAATGGTTTTCTAGTAAAGAGACTTCAAGATCCTCACTACAATAGACAGGCCTCCTCTTCCTCTTCCTCCTCCTCCTCCTCTTCCTCCTTCTTGATCAGAAGAAAAGAAAGATTGCTCACTTCCCCAGTTTTCAAATTGTGTGCAGATACCCTACGGCCTTCTTTGCTTTGATGGTGTGTTTTCTCTGTCCTTGGCTTTGATGTCTTTAAAAAGATGAACAGAATGTAGCCACTTACCATGCATTTATTTGAAAAGGACAAACCTGTAGAACACATCCGGTTCCCTTTGCCCGAAACTTCATGCTCCCTGTTATGTTCCATAGACCTGTGACTGGGCAGAATTAAGGGAAGAGCTTATATTGACAGCCATGGAAATAGCCCAAGCATACACTACACAGGGCGTAATGGCTGCCACCCAGGAAATGCCCTCACCTTAAATCATTTCACCTACCCTTCCACCAAAAGAGAGTTCTTCCTTCCCTGTGGCTTCCCATGTCTCTCTCTTTTCTGCAGATCAAAATTCTTTAGGACCACAGTGTTAGGAGAAATCAATCAGCCTTTCTTTCTTTTTCAATTGGGATCTCATGTAGCCCAGGCTGCCCTCAAGCTCTGAACTCCCAACGTAGCTGAAGATGATCTTGGACCCAGATCCTCATGTTTTCATCCCCTGGGTGCTGGGATCCCAGGCATGCACCACCATGCCTGCCTTCCAGAACTCCTTCTGAGAGAAGAATCTATAAATCCTCAGAATGACATGCGAAGTATACCATAGTGGTGTGGGAGAATTGTCTGTATTCTGTCAATCATATTTTAATAAAACGCTGATTGACCAGGCAGGCAGTATAGGCGGGAAAGCCAGACAGGAAGTAGGGGTGGAGCAAAGAGACTGGGAATATTCTGGGAAGCAGGAAACTCCCTAGCCATTCCTGTGCAGACCACCGAAGAGGCAGCATGTAACTTGCCCAGCTGAGAAAGGTACTGAGCCCTGTGACTAACACAGATAAGGATAATGGGGTAACAAAAGTTATAAGAGCTAATAAGTAGCCTGACCTAATGGGCCAATCAGCTTTATAACTTATAGAGATCTCTGTGTGATTGATTTTCTCTGGGACTTGCCGGCTGTGGGGTACTGGGCGGGAACAGATACCCCAACAAGCCGGCCCTCATGTTACACCATAGTGTTTTTCCTAAGTGCATCACATCCACAGCCCTGGAGCCCTGATGTCTCAGTCAGTTTGACCTACTCTCTGGCCATGGGGAAATCTAGTTAACCGGATGACTGCAGCCGTTTTAGCTTCTTCAAAGAAATCTCCAGTCTAAGCTAGGACTTTGAAGCCCCGAGTAGAAGCTGTGAAGTCCAAGTTCTGAACACTGAGGTAAGGGCTATTTACTTTTGTTACTGGGACAACAATGCCTTCTATAAAGAACTTAAAAGGTTTATCTTGGCTCATGCTTTCAGAGGTGTCGCTTCATGATCACTTGGCCACAGTGGACCAAAGCCACTCAACTCACAGAGGACAGAGAATATGCCCTCTTCAAAGATAACCCTCAGTGACTAGTTTCTCCAACCACACCCGACCTCCCAATAATGCCACCATCAAACCATGACTCTGTCAAGGAGTGGATCCATTGAAGTTAGTGTCCTCATCATCCAACAGCACCACCCGCTGGAACCAACCTAAGCCCTCAACATGGGAAGCCCTTCTGGGGAATGCGTCATTCATTTCCAACCCATAACAATAACAAGGTGTAATTTATGCAAATCTGCCTGAGTTCATGGTAAGCAAGCTAGGATAGGAGACAGACTGTGTGGAGGATGGGCAGCTCGTGGATGTGAAATGGAGCAAAATGGCTCCATGACAGGCTGGAAATCATGGGGCCTCAGGTAAGTTAAGAGGTTGTCCCTGGACGGGAGATGTGGGTCTGAGTGTGGGATGCAGTCCTGTGAGAGCCAGGTAGGGAGAAGAAAAAACACCCTTATACAAAGATACGGTAAGTTAAATACTACTGACCAGCCTTAAGAGAGAAAATGTCATCTGCATCATCTCAATTGCCATGGCCCAAGGAGGGTGTGCATATGGGGAAACTGAAGCTCAGAGAGAACTGACTAGATCCAGGGGACAGCACTCGCAAATGGTAGAACCAAGACCCAAAGACTCAAAGGACCCAGGGCTGACCTCCTCTTAACAGGAAGTTGAATCGATACTTATTGGTGTGACGGTTAACCAATGATCCCTTTCCTCTATTGATCCAAAAGCTCTTCATTAGGGTGTGACCTCCGTGTTGACCTCTTGCTGACAACCCTAGATGAAGCAGGTATTCATTCAAGAGGAAATCCAGGACCCATTAGCTCCCACCATCTCAGGCTGTCATTTAGAGAGCGGAAGGTAGCTTTTCCATGAAGGTCTTTGTGCCTCCAGTGGAGAAGCCGCCAATTGCAGCATCACCCAGAGCAATACAATGCTGAAATAACTTGAGATGCACTGCACCTTGGACATATGCAAACCATGCCCAAATGACACACCTCGCTTTGCATCCTGCCGTTAAACTGTCACCGTAAGTAATAAATAAAGGTCCCAGTGTGCTGTTTGGCAATTAGCAATTATCTCTCAGCCTCTTTGGTAGCCACACACTGCTCTATAATTGTGAGATTAAAAAGCTATAATTCACATGGTTGGCTATAAGTGTGTGGATATCTTGCTATGACAAAGCAATTACCCAAGAGTCATTAGCCCCATAAAGTAATCTGCAATTGTATGTAAATAATGATTATGTGGCTGATAAATGCTTTATTATTGACCCTTAAAACAAATATCAAGATTTATCTTTCCATATGACCATAAAACATATACAGGGCCTATGTTACATATCCCAGACCTCTAGGATGGGTTGCTTTAAGTTAATAGGGCATGGTGGAGATTTGCATGGAACTCTGGAATCTACAAACTGGACCAAAGTGTTTTTCCTAACTGTCCGATGTAGTCACAGCCTAAAGAAACAAAATTCTCCATAGTTTACAAGGGAGGAGGTTGAGATCCAGAGAGGTTAAGTGACCCTGAAGAACAGATGGGACATTCCTGTCTCAGCTGTCCTTAAGAATGGGCCAACTCCGTCCTGATCCTCCCCCACACCTACCAAAGGTTCCCAGGCTGAGCTGCTAGGCTTAGCAGTCTCTATAGAATGCTGTAACTCCAGCCATGCCAATGACATAGCTGAACTGCTCTACAATGACAACCACACTCCCCAAAGTCAAAAGTTACTGTATACTTCAACTATGTTTTATTGTCTTGTTCAGCAGAGCTGGCCAAAGGTCATAATTCTTTCATTGTGTCTAGACAGAGCCAATTGGCTGCTTGAAAATGGGAAGTTAAGTCTGCTCTAGTGAAATGATTCTCTCTGTCTACTATGCGGATGAGATTGCTTGCCTCAGTTTGACTGATGAATACTATCACAGACCCAGAGCCACGGCTAAGGAGATTCCCCAAGGGTTTGGCCTACGGAAGCACATTCCCTGTCTGAGCTGTTCTAGGCTTTTACAGTCTTCGGATGGAAGCAAGGTAGGCTCATCCTGCTGTGAATGAATGGTCCTCAAACTGACCACTGAGAGCCTTTTTTTTTTAATTCTTCATTATTTTTACCTAGCAAATGTATGTGGGAGTGTGCTATGAGCCAACTGTGGCCCTGGGACCTCGAGAGTGAGCCTTTGGGAATTTGTGCAGGTGAACAATCTGTGGCCTTGGGGCTTGTGGGTGTGAACAAGCTCTGTCCCTGGGGCTTGTGGGTGTGAACAAACTATGTCCCTGGGGCTTGTGGGTATGAGAAAGCTGTGGCCTGGGGCTTGTGGGTGTGAACAAGCTATGTCCCTGGGGCTCTTATCTGTGAGCCCTGGACTTAACTGCTGCCCTGGACCTTCAGCAATGACCAGAAAGCTGCACTCTTCTCCTCAGAACCAGGCATCGGGTTCATCTGAGAAGAGCAGAGGTCTTAAAAAGAGGCAACGCTATGGTTTAGATGTGAAATGTCCTCACAGGCTTACATGGTGATTGCTGTCATTGTTGGGGGAGGCTTACAACCTTTAATATGCAGGTTTTTGAGGAGGAGGAGTATTATGGGATATAGTTGGGCCTATTTCCAATGGCACTACTCTGTTTCTTGGCTGACCAAGATGCAGGCAAGCTCTGCACACCCGCTCCTTCACGACGCCACTGCTATGACTTCCCACCATGATGAACTGTAATCCCTTTAAATAGGAGCCTAACTAAATCTCTCTTCCATCAAGTTGCTATTTTTGTCAGGTTTCCGACCTCAGGGACAGCAGAAGGAATTAATGCATGTGACAACCCACTTGAATAGGTGGTTCAAACTCACTTCAGATCCTAAAGTCCTTCAAACACAGAGATGAGTACCTACAGCCCCAGCATGCAGAAGGCTCACGAGTTCCAATCTGTCTTGAAAAATTCAAAACAGGGCTGATGAGATGGTTCAGTTGCCACCAAGCCTGATCACCTGTGTTTGGGATCCAGGACCCACATGGTAGAAGAAAAAGAGTGTCCCCCACAGGTTGTGCTCTGACCCCCAGATACACACATATCATGGCACATGCACACAAAATAAATACAGTCTAATTTAAAAGCAATTAAATATTAGAACAACCAAAACCCCAAAGCCTTACTAAGTTTTGTCTGCTTTTCTCTCTCTCTCTCTCTCTCTCTCTCTCTCTCTCTCTCTCTCTCTCTCTAAGTTTTGTCTTCTTCTCTCTCTCTCTCTCTCTCTCTCTCTCTCTCTCTCTCTCTCTCTCTCTCTCACACACACACACACACACACACACACACACACACAATGCTCTAGTCAGTCTATAGGAAAATGGGCCATCACCCTGGGGAAGCCATGTCCCAGTGGACCAACTTCTAGGTCACATGAACTTGTTCTGGTAGCCACAAAACCATATCTTCTTGATTACTTCTTTACATGCATTTATTTACACATACTAGGGAAGGGGACATACCACCCGGAACACTTCCTAAATGTCTTTTCCTTGGTGTAAAGCAAAAAAAAAAAAAAAGTCTTCTAACTTCCTTCCACGGTCCTTCTGTAAGACCATCCCAGGCCTCTTCTCCATCCTTTCTTCCTCTTCTGAGTTTGTCCCAAAAGCCCAAGAACCAAGAGCCTTCTGTGTAATAGAAGGAACCAGGGACAATTGGCAGGAGTACGGCAGTCCCTGCTAGAATGTCTATCAGCTGTATCCCTTGCTATAGATATTTCTAATCCAGTCATCTGAATCGATCACCAAAGGTGGGTATTGATGAAGACTTTAGGATAGTCCATTCCTGGAGATAATGGAGAGAGAGAGAGAGAGAGAGAGAGAGAGAGAGAGAGAGAGAGAGAGAGAGATTGACACCAGGGCTGACTGGAGCCATCAAAATATTTGTTTAACATCTGCTTCAGTCAGGGTGTCTGGAGCCGGTCACAATTGGTGGCATTGTTCCCAAGCTAATCTCATGGACTTGCCCCTTTCTGTACGTTTAATTGACTTGCCCTACAGGTAAATACATGGGGCCTTTTCAGTGCAGACACCCTGTGCACGGGTATTCCTCCACGCCCTGGATTCTTTGTGTGTCAAACGAAAGCTACTCCAGACCCCTGAAGTCCAACGTAGTTAATTAACGGAAATCAAAGGCGCCTTTGTTGCCTCCCCAAGCCTTCCTCTCTTCTCCAGATGGGGACAGATTCACCGACGATTTAGTTCCATTTCTGAGAATGGTTTCTCAGGTTTCTCTTGTCGGTGACTAGAAAGGGCCAGGTGCCATCAAGGACCCTGCTCCTGGGATTCTGCCAAAGGCCAAATCAAAGGAGGCAGACAGACCTCACTTCAGCAGCCTGGGACCTGGCCGGCAGAATGAGCCTTTTGGTGGGGAACCAATGTTGCAGAGGCATAGCCAGCAGAAAACAGTGCTGGGATGCAGAGCTGGGACTTGCTGGATGACCTTGGGGAGGGGGGCTGTCCACAGTAGAAACAGGGAACACAGGCTCTGTCACCCATCCATCAGAGACCTCCAGCCAGCACAGTCTGCAGCAACTGCAGTGCAGTCTTTGCTGATGACTTCACCAGCAGATTGGGCTCAGGGGTGAGGGAGGTGGGGTTGGGCGGGGGTGCTTTAAGAAACCCAAAAAGGAAGGGAGTTACTCGTAAATACACCCTGATGGGATCAGCCAAGTTCAAAAGAAACAGAAGGAATGCCATCTGTCTTTAGTAAAGCCCAATAAGTAAAGAGAAAAATTGGTAAGGTGTTTGCCCAGCATACCAAAGCTGAACAAGGGTTCAGTTCCCAGCACCACATAAAATAAGACATGGTGGTGCATGGCTATGATTCTAACACTTGGGAGTTAGGGGCAGGAGGACCAGAAGTTCAAGGTCGTGCTTGGCTACACAAGGAGTTCAAGAGTGCGGTCACAGCACCACATGGATTCCCAGCACAAGAAATAGGAGGCTCCCAATTGGAAGGCTAGCGTAGGCTATATGTGCTCTCTCTCTCTCTCTCTCTCTCTCTCTCTCTCTCTCTCTCACACACACACACACACACACACACACACACACACACACACACACACACATGCACACACACTCATACACACTCACACTCTCACACAGGACTAGTACAGAGATACAGAAAGCAGGCTACAGTTTCCAAGCAACATAAAGAATATTAGAAAACCCTGGTAGGCTCCACCTCCAGAATGCCAGAAGAAGAATCTCACACATTTTGTCTAAAGGGATGACCCCAAGTCCCTGCCTGGTAGATATTTACCAGGGAAGAACTGATTCCAGAGGACCACAGGGGAAAGAATAGTCATTATTTGGCTCAGTACCACCCAGATGGGATTAAACCCAAGATTCTAGAACATGCAATTTTCCCAAGGAATCAGGTGGCTCCTTGCAAAAAGCTGGGAAGCAGCCTTTGGAGCTTGAAGGAGACAGTTTTAAAAATGAAGGGTGGTTCTGCTTCATACAGTGTGTAATGAGGTGCCAGGGTTTATTTTAATACTGAGAACCGAGCATAAGCTGAAATAGAGATTCAAGAATATTTCCCCAAGCAGTGCGTTTTTAGAGGGTGCTCACAGTTTTTAGAGGGGCTTGGAGGCAGTGTATGGAGAAGGTTAAAGGGCAAGGGGAAACTGAGGATGGGAATAGTAAAAGGGCCTCCTCTCTTGACTCCTGTTGCCAGTGCATAGCATATTTTATCGCTATAGTATTTGTAAGTCTGTCCATCAATACAGATATGCTTCTAAGTATCTTAAAATCCCACTGCTTAAACATGCTTAAAAGCAATGGTTTTGGTGAATCCTTTGCATCTGGAAACTTGGTGCAGGTTTTTTACTGAGTGTGTGAGAGTAAAGAGGTCAGGGGCCAAGTAGAAGGCTCGGTGGGCACAGCACGTGCTTGGCACTGGCATCCTGGCACATGCATGCCTGCAGGCACATACACCCACAGTAATAATAATTAAAAAGAAAGAACAGAAAGAGCTCATGGCTGACCGTACCTTTCTGCTTCCAACCTGGCAGGAGCCAGTGGGTATTTTCAGATCCCATAGTGCCAGGGATGAGGGTGGCTCATTTCTCTGCAGGGGTCCAAGTGTCAGCGGGGATCCCTGAGGGGCAGCACGGGCCACTGTTGCTGGACTTTTCCCACTGGACTAAGTGGACCCCTCCCCACCTTGGGATACCATGACCAGCAGAGGATAACCGTTACTAGGGTCAGTCTTGTCCCTTGTCCTCCAATGGGCAGTCTGGGATCCCTTACACTCCTCAGCCCAAGATGATGGAAATCTTGACCCTCTCTTTTAGGATTCAGAGTAAGGGAGGTTTTGCTGTCCCTCCAGGGCCTCTGGGCTGCCTATGGGTATTTAGAGGGAGTTCAGGGCCTGGGTGTGTCCACACCATGAAGACCCACGGACCCTGCCCACTAGGGTCTCCCAGAGAGCGGTGCTTGCGGCAGAGGCACACACTCCCCTTTGTTAGTTTTACGTCAAATCGCTTGCCGTGTGCAAACAGCACTTTCTGAAATGCAATTCTCAGCGAGCTGGGAATATCAACCAAGAATAAATGTGCAAGAAATGAATTTAAAATGAATTGAATACAGAAACCAACTGACGAGGACAGGGGAGCTTCACAAAACATCCTTTTGAATTGAATTTACGGAGAATTTTCAGAACACAGCAAAGGACACCCACTGTCCACTTGAACTGCGGCACCGCCCTGGGCCACTCAGTCCTATAACTCTTCTTGACTCACAGAGATGATGTCTGCCACTTTGTGAAAGACTCAGTGCCAGGCACGGCTCTGCACTGGCTAAGCCCTGCCTTTGCCTTGCCCTCTTCCAACCTGGGTCCCATTAAGGGTCTTTCAGTCCTTTTGTCTCTGCACCACATTGTCCCTGCTCCCTCTTCCCTTCCTCCAAGCCCACCTTCCATCCATCTCCACCTCGAGGAACTCCTAAGAACCTCTATGTCGTCCCGGCATTCGTTCAGAATGCCATCCCTGGAGACTTTTCTCCAGCATCCAGAGGAGCAGGTACCCAGGGATGATCCCAGCAAGTTATCCTGAGGTCACGTTATCCTGCCTCTCTGCATGTCCACAGCCCTTTAGGCTGCTAACCCCCTGAGGGCTGCAACAAGCCTGCTGGTCCTCATGACATCCCTGGTACACTTCATAGGTCCTCAGTAAAGACTTATTAGCATAGCCAGTTCAGCAGTCCAGCTTCCTGCAGAAGAAGAGATACACCCACTGTCCAACCTCTCCTTGCTCAGAGGAAAAAGTGGAACTTCCCCTATCATGGAATTTTTTTTCCAAATTCATGAATAGAGCTAAAGATATTATATGAACTTTCTAGTAAGTCCTGTCCTTGCCATATATTTTTATCGTTACCCTGCCCCGTGTGAGTTTCTTGGCTTACAACAGGATAATCCAGTGGCCATGTCCCCTCCAGTCTGGCTTCCCTGCCACCTCTAGGGCATAACCACCCTGAGCCTATAGCTGGGAGACATCTATCACAGACTTATGGCCCCAGGAACCCCATCTCCATAGCTGTGACGTGATGGCTGTATATTTCACGCCTCTCAGTTTCCCAGCTGGGATTCGGAGATTTAAAGACACGGGGGATGTGTTTTTAAATTTATGAGAGGGCCATTGACTTAATTAATTGTGCCCAAAGAGCACAACCAATTGCAATAAGAATTCTTAAAGGCGAAGGGGACCAGAGGAGGGAGGCCTCGCACGGCTTGTGACTGTCAGAGCTGTTTCTGTATAAGGACTCTCGGCAGTGCGGAGAGTCTGACTGGGAGAAA
The DNA here is from genome assembly GCF_982192425.1 of Myodes glareolus. Classification (NCBI taxonomy): domain Eukaryota; kingdom Metazoa; phylum Chordata; class Mammalia; order Rodentia; family Cricetidae; genus Myodes; species Myodes glareolus. The sequence continues at coordinate 72,440,618 of NC_142032.1, forward strand.
TGGTTTCAGAGGGCGAGCGCCCGGGCAATGTTGCACCAAGAGCACCCACAACACAGCTGCCCTAAGGCTCTCCAACAAGCATGATGATCCTTTACAAAAGACAAAACAAGACTCGTCAGCCAGAAACTCTCCTCTCAGGTCATCCACCTGCTTCCCGCTGGCTGGCCAAGGCTGGCCAGGCCCCAGTCCTCCCACTCTTTGAAGCACGTTTTCCCAGGAAGCCACACTAAGAGACAGTCAAGGGTCCAGGACATCTACAACCTGCAGAGTCTGGCCTTATAATCTCATACGTGGGGAAACCGAGTCCCAGAGGATTTTCCAGGAGACGTACAATACAGAGTGACCCCCAATCTCTCAATCCCACTCAAGGCTCTTTCTGCTGAGGTGTCGGCCTGTAACCGGCACTGACCAATTCCCAACTTTCACTTTGCGTAGGAAAAAAAGGTTAAGAAATGTGCATTTTCCCTCAGAATTACATCCGCATTTTCTTACATACTTAGGGTGGCATTGAAACGGCATTGTTAATATCTTAAAACCTTCTGCTGAGCCTGAGTGGAGGCTTTGAGCCTGGTATGGCAACCCGGACCTGTAAACCCAGTACTCGGGAAGCAGAGGCAAGAGAATTACTTCAAAATCAAGACCAGCCTTGGCCACACCATGAGCCCTGATTCAGAAGGGCAAACAGCAACAACATACAACAGTAATCTGGGTATGGTGACATACACCTGTAGTATAGACACTTGGGAGACAGAAGCAGGAAGGTGAGGGGCTTAAGACTGGCTACAGAGCGAGTTTAAGGTAGCCTAGGACACATGAGACCTGTCTCAAAAAGTAGAAACAATAGATAGATAGATAGATAGATAGATAGATAGATAGATAGATAGATAGATAGATACATACATACATACATACATACATAGATAGATACATACATACATACATACATACATACATACATAGATACATACATAGATAGATAGATACATACATACATACATACATAGACAGATAGATAGGAAAGAGGAAGTGAGAGGAAGGAGGAAAGGAAGAAGGGTTGAAGGGTGAAGGGAAGAAAAGAGGAAAGAGGAAGGATGTGGGGAGAGAACTCTTTCATGCTGTTATAACTTGATCCACGAGGAAAGTGCTTAGCAGAAAACAAGTTCAGTGCACACCTGGCCTGAAAGAATGAACAACCTGAATGCCTGGACTCATCACTCTCTGGGGCATGGCCAGAAAGGACTTCCCATTACACGGTGGGTATCTAGGTTCTGAGCTTCCTTCAGTGACAGTGAGAATACGGAAGAAAACATGAAAATCCTGAGCGTTTGGTGGGGGGAGGGGGTGTCCTGGTCATTCATTCCTATTTAGGCTTCCTCTTAAGGCTATGCTTTGCAGACTTGAAAACGGAGGAAGGATATCGCGATGGAGCCTGATACAACCGTGAGGAAGTCCACTGCTTGGTGCACTGTGTTCCACTCAGGTGCTGCCTCTTGAAGGCTCCCTGGAAAGTGAAACTGAAGGCTTCCTGGTTTCCCTTGCCTTCTCTGTCCTCCTGGTTAATCTTCCCTTCCCTGTTCCTGGAATCAACCTGTTCCTCACTGTGTCTCACCTGTTTCACAGAGGAGAAAACTGAGGTCCAAAGAGGTTAAGTGGGAAATCAGGAGAGGACCAGAATGAGGCCCAGAGACCCACCCCCTCCTCCCCTGCACTTTTTGCAAATTATAAGAAAGCAATAAGGGTTAATCTGAACCACTTAGTTCTGCTTTCCCAGAGACATGCAAACTTCCCGTTCCGTGTCCTGTGTCTGTGCCCCTACCTCACGAAATCCTGCAGGGTTTTAGGCAAATGGCCTTTAGAAACTAAAAGAGGTGAGTGTTTGTTGTGCATTCAAAGATTCCAGATGGGTTTTATCTGCTGGGCCCGGCTGGGAGCCGCTATCAGATGGCTATGCAAATGACTCCACCCCAAATGTCTGGCAGAGAATGGCCCTGTTTCTAAACACACAGACATTTGCCTGGGCATTTCCCTAGCTTATTTCCCCTTTCCCTCCAAAGCAGCTAGGGCATCACAGTGTCTCGGCTTAGTGGAGTTCTGACAACGGGCAGATAGTGACCTGGACCTAGAAGCTTAATTACCTTGTAGCCAGACTGTAAGATGGGGACCAGCCCAGGCCCCAGAAGTCCACACTCTAACAAGAGCCCTATCTCATGCAAGAAAGAAGCAAACAGGCTACCAGCAGGGACCCCAGGGCGCTGAAGGAAAAATAAAACTTCTTTCAGGAAGGCTTTGGCGGCCAAATGCTTCCTCAATGTGTCCATAACAAATAGCCTAAAATGTTGACTTGGGAGCTTTTGGGGTGTAAGATTTCTCCCAAGCTCCAATATGCCTGAGGGTCACCTTCTGAGCTCCCAGATAGCCCAGGTGGAAGCAGCTGAGGCTTACACCACACATAACAACACATAGGCTTCCTGTCCTGGGAGGTCATAGCCAGGACTCATTTCAGTGGCCATAAAAAGATCTCATTTGAATCCCAGCTTGTGTCAGCCCTCGTAAGCCACCTCTACAAGCAGAAATACAATGAAATAATTGTTATGGGACCCAACTGCTCTACTTTTGGAGCAGGGAAAAGAAAAATACAAAAAACACTTACACATGGGTAGTCACAACCGTCTCCGTCAGCACAGCTCCAAACCGGAGGAGACCCAAGTCAGTGTCTGTGAACGTGGCAATGGATGACCGGTTGGCCATGTTCAAGCAGGGAGCCCTGCTCAGCTTAAAAGGGTGAATCTGATAGCTAAAAGAAACAGATGTCATGTTGCTGAGGGTGGCCAGGTACAGAGAGGGGGTGCTACGGAGGTGATGAGGGGAGACCGTTAGTCAGGTGATAGAAATAGTTCACACAGTCACACAGGTGGCCAAACAAATGCGTACGTGTGACAGGCTTTATCTCATTGCAACCTCGAGACCAGCAAGCTATATGGCAGGTGACTGAGAACTTAGCAATGGTGACTTCTGAAAGAGAAACGGCACGAGAGTTGAGGCCGTTTGTGTTGAATTAGAAAACAGCCTTCCTGGGAGGTTTCACTTTCTATGTGGAAAATGATGTACAAAACCCAGATGAGCCAAGACACTCCTTCAGACAAAGACTCCCTCCTCTGCTTGGCCCCCAACCAGCCCTCATTCCCATCTGGAGGGGAGAGCAGATTTCAAAGTCTACTTGTCTTGCTCAGTTCTGCCACTAAGCCCTGGGATGACCTTGAGAGAGAATGCTAAATTTTCTTCTCTAGGATACCATGAAAATAAACAGTATTTCCCAGGCTGGCAGGTGAGGTGCATGGTGGTGGGGTGGGTAAGACACTTGCAGGCAAGCCTGACAGTGAGGGTTCGATCCCCGGAATCCTAATAGAAGTAAAGGAGAGAATCAGCTCTGCAAAGTTACACACACACACACACACACACACACACACACACACACTAGGGGCATGTACACACCTCCTACAAACAAACAAAACAATAACAATAATAAACAATGGTATTGCCCAGGGTGGAAGCCACTCAGTGTCCTTTAACAGATGAACGGATGAACAAGATGTGGCTATTTGGTCATATAAAGGACTAATGTCCTGACACATGCTGCAGCCTAGCTGGACCTTGGTGACGCTGTGCTAAAGGAAGGAAACCGAATATAAACCTATGACTCTCTGTATCTAGAATAAAGGAATCCAGAAAAATAGAAGGCAGACTGAGACTAGGAGGGACCTGGGAAAGACAGGGAAAGGGATAATGGGGGCTGTTTGCTAGAGTGTGACAGGTGTGTTTTGGAACCAGGTAGGAAGGATGGTTGCAGAATATTCTGGTGTACCAGGCGTCACCAAACTGTTTATTTTAAAGTGGCTACTTCAGGTTAGGAAGATGGATCAGTCAGTAAGATACCATGTCCTCAAGTAGGAGGCTCGTCAACTGGATCCTCAGCACCCACCTGTGTGTAAGGTGAGAGTGGCAGCTAGCTCCATGTAGAGGGCAGGGACCGGACATGGGAAGATCCACAGAGCTCACTGGCTAGCCAGTCTAGCTACTGGGTGACAGTCGAACTCAGTCACAGATGCTGCTCAAAAGATAAAGTGGAACGTGACCGTGGAAGACATTCACGCACATATGCATGCTCATACTCAAATTGATTAGGAACAAAACTAATTTCAAACCAATTTTAAAATTATTCACAGTCTCTCCTCTCTCCTGCAAGAATCAAGACTGAAGGGTAGGTTGGGTTGGACCTTGTGGGAGCTGTCCACCACACACTGTGGTAGAACCAGACTCCTTTATGGTACTTTCTTCCAGAGCCTCTGGACTCCCGTGTCCTGGGGTCTGCATCTTCTGGGCAAAATGACAGAAGCTCCTGGAGCAAAAGTGACATCGGGCTATCCTACCAACCAGGGTTGGCCTCCTGACCTGCCTTGACTGTCCCTGGACAGCACCCCTCCCTCGATTCGACTCAGACTGGAAGATGAGCCACTTAGGGAAGTGACATCCCTTGTGTCACAGGACCAGCCCTGGCTCCAAGCGCTGACATTTGATCTTTGTCCCGTGACCCTGGCTATGACCCATGCCTAATCCTGCAGCCATGCAGCTCAGGTCTGTCGGAAAGTCGCTTCCCCAAGGAGGCCCAAACAAACCTTCACTCCTGGCTGCTTTTGCCTTTTGAGGTGGCCTGCGGGGCCTGGGAGACAGAGCACAGGCTTGATCCTCAGAGTTTGTTAATGGGCTTGAGTGGTGGTAGTTAGAGCCTGGTGAGGGTCTTAGTGTGCTGAAGAGAAGGATGCCCCGCCCCTGTCGGATCTTTGAGAAAGGTTCCCAGAGCCTACAACTGCATTTTCCTTAAGTCTTGTGCAAGGTCCCTGTTGCAAGGTGTTCTTCCAACTGCTGTGTCCCTCTGGATTAGAAGCCCTCTCTCTGGATACCTTAGCCCTCCCAAGGCCCACGTCTCTCAGTATTAAAGAAATTGGTCCACTGACCCTTCCCAGTAGCTGAACAGGCTTCTATGTGAGCCACCCTCAGCATTCTGAGACAACTCACAGCTTCCCCAGGATCTCTGACACTAGGTATCAGGGTCTAGGCTAAAGAGACATGGGGTTACCACTTGCTTATGGAAGATTAGGAAAGCTATGGCTCCCCCAGACCAGTACAGAGCAGCCCCTCTGAGAGGTCTCACAGAAAATACTGCCCAGCTTGAGTCTCCTGATCTGATGGGACTTGGGAAGCACTCCAAGTCTGCAGTTTCAATAAGTATTCAGATGGTGCTAACAGTGGGGACCAGATTTTGAGAGCCAGTGTGTTCAAAGGGTGAGGGGGCATGAGGCAGAAACAGCCCCCGGGGCCGGGAACATCCTTGCAGGCAAAAGAAATGGTCTCTGAGGGAGTGCATAAGAAAAAAAAAAAAAAAGATGAGAGCCAGAGAGGAGTGGATGTGTCCAACAGGAGCAGATAGAGTGACGAAGCAGAGAAGATCTCAGTGTCACAGACAGGCCCAAGGGAACCAGTGTGAGAGACTAACCAGTGAGACAAGGGATAGAGGGCAGCTAACAAGGACAAAGAGGAAGTTGAAGGGAACAGGGGCAGGGTGCCCACTCTGAGAGAGAAGGAAAGACATCTGCCTGGCACTGTGACTTCCTTGAAGGCCCAATATTTGAAAGAAACAGGAGAATCTTGAGTTCAAGGGTTAGCTCATGCTTCAAGTCAAGACTCTGCGTCAACTTCTCGAAAAGAAAGGGAGAGTGGGGTGAGTGAACGGAGGGGAGAGAAGAGAGGGGGAGGGAGGCATCCTAGTTAGGGTTTCTATAGCTGCAATGAAACCCTATGACCAAAAAGCAAGCTGGGGAGGAAAGGGTTTGTTTTGCTTACACTTCGCTGTTACTGTTCATCATCAAAGGAAGTCAGGACAGGAACTCAAAGTAGAGACTTAGAGGCAGGAGCTGATGCAGAAGCCATGGAAGGGTGCTGCTTCCTTGCTTGGGCCCCACGGCTTTCTCGTTCTACTTTCTGATAGAACCCAGGACCACCAGCCCAGGGATGGCACCATCCACAACGGGCTGGGCTCTCTCTACATCAGTCACTAATTACAGAAATGTCCTACAGACTTGCCTACAGCCTGATCTTTAGAGGCATTTTCTCAAATGAAGCCCCCTCCTCCCTGATGACTCTAGTTTGTATGAAGCTGACATAAAACTAGCCAGTAAAGGAGGGAAGGGAAAGGGAGAAAAAGAAAAAGGAGGGGGTGAGAGGGTAGGGGGAGAAACCCTGCTCCATCTAACTTGGTCATGCTTCTGATCTAGGTGGCCCCTGGGTGACATGAGTGCTCTGTCTTGACCCCCAGAAGATCCAGGCAACGGTGTGGTCCACAGAAGAGGGTCCTCAGGCTGAATGAGGCAGGGGGCAATCTTTTTAGGGTGCACAGAAATCAGAGGCCATCCGTCCCTACCCAGTCATCCCAATCTCACACCAAGGCCTCTTGGTGATGTCCTCACCTCCTGGCCATGTCCTTGAGAAGGGGACCTGACCTCAAGCTCTTTCCCTCCGCTTTTAAATGAGACTATTGCTGTTCACGGAGAATGAAGTTAGCTCCTACCGCTAAACTGCTCCACCTATGGGGTCACACCCCACTTTCAACATTTACTAACAGGCTTTGATTAAGGATAAACATGGGGGCGCTGAAAGCTGTAATGTGGGGGTTTTCTAAGTTAGTGCTTTTGGGCTAAGTGGTGTAGAGTGGAGAATCTATGTGGGACTTTCCTTCAGAGTGAGCCAGATGCAGCCAGGGGACAGAATGCTACAGGAGGCTTGGAGGAAGAAGACAGTAGACTGGGAGGGGCAGGAAGCTGGGCTGAGTCTCTATCACGGAGAATCAGCCAAGGATGCTGGTCAGTTCAGGAGGCACAACTTTCCCTGCAGACTGCCAGGCACCAGGGAGCCTAAGAGGTCACTGGCCTGGGATCCAGGAGCCAGATGTTATCAGGGCTGGCCAGTGAAACCCGAGCCTAGACACCCCGCTGGCCCCTCTCACTACAGATGACATCTACACTAGACACCAGGGAGTTGTCCCTGGGCTGGGATGCTAATGCTGCAGGTTGTGGAGTGCGGCAATCACCAACTCCCTTCACCTCTCCTACGTCTGCCTCCTGCTCCAAGGCACGGCCAGGTTCTGGACACAGAAGTGAAGTGGGCTGGTATAACAACCCAGGTTACCGTGGACAGTAGGCAGGAATGTATGCTAAAGACCCACAGACAAGACAGTCAGGTTCAACTCCGGCTAAGTTGCCCACCTGATTCCACACAGCCAGACTCATAAGGTCTCACTCTGCTGTACTCCCCCTGAGCCTTCTATGTGCCTGCTCTAGTTAGCACCTAGTGGTCTTGAGACTTCTACTCAGGGGCAGTCTCCTCTAGGAAGCCTCCGTTGACCTCCCTGCAGAGGCCCGGTGTCCCGCTAACTTGTGGTTGGTCCTATACACTTACCTCTGCAATGGCCTTACTAACACCCAACCCTCTACCACTGTGTAAGTACTGACACAGGGCATTGCTACCTTGGCATGCCAGCTGCCCCATAGAGTGAATAAAATCAATCTACTCCACACTCAGTAAGGATAATGAGAAGCAAACCCACGTACACCCATGAATCTGACTTGTGCCTCCCAGAGTCTTCATCAACCTGATTTGGTTTTACCTGTTGCCCAGGTAAGTACCTTGGTCGTTACCTTGGTGGTTAAAAGAATGTGCCACGGTCATACTATTCGGAGAATTTGTACCCTAAGGCACTTCGAGTCCTTATCTCAAAAATCCTCACCACACTGCTTCCACCAAGGCCAGATGGCTATAGCCCAATTCTTGCCTGATCCCAGCCGAGCCTCCCATTTTCTCCCACATTGAAACATCCCTCTCCCAAAGCAAACTTCAATTCTCAGGGAGTTTAGCTTTCTCCCCACTTCAAGGCATCTGAGACGCCTTCCGGAGGTGGTACTCTCCCTTCCAGGGAGCCAGGGAGCAAAAGGGGCTCTCAAGAGGTATCTGTGGGTGCTGAGCAGACAGACAGATGGATGAATGGACGGATGGTTTACAGATGGGGATGGAGAGAGGCGAATAGTTGGCTTTATAGATAGATAAAAGGGTAGGAGGGGATGGATGGATGGATGAATGGTAGTTGGATGCAGGCAGATACGGATGGACAATGCTGGAAGTAGTACTGAAGAGAGAATACATGCTGGTATCGCTAAAAGCAGGAAGTCCATCTGATCAGAGAATAGGTATTCTATCTGCCAGGAAACCCCCCATTGAAACAATAAAAGAGAAACCCTGACATAGTAAATCAAGAGGAATTCTTGACTGAAATTTGCAACTCAAAAGCATAGTTTGAAAACAGCCTTGGAAAGTAGAGTTGCCCACCCAGCCTGGGTAGGATGCATGTAGATCAGTATCAAATTAAATCTCCCCATTGAGCCTTCTCTGTGGTGGCACAATGTGATGCGGGTGGGGGTGGGGGTGGCACTGTCCCGTCTCCCTCTTGGCGGCATCCTTTTCAGCCTAAATTATACAGAAGCAAATAATTATCAGGGCCTTCTGTTTACCCTCCTTAGAAGATTTAATTTATCCCAATAAACATGGTGAGGCAGTCCTTTTTAAATTTGAAATGACATATAATTTACTTCTCACAAATGCATTGAGTCCAGGAGAAAGGCCATTCATCAGGCAATCTGAATCCCAGGCCGCTTACCAAAAGGGCCTTTTGTCTCATTGTTTTCCATTGCACACAGCACGTGGAGAGGAGATTTAGGCAATATTTCCAAACACTGTGAGCTCCGTAATGATTGTCCTCAGCAAACCTGGCCATAATGTGGGAAACACAATAGTCATTTATCTGCTCATCCCCCGTCCGCGTGGCCCAGTCCAAGTATCATGTGGTCAAGGAGGCATTTAATAAGGCTCACTTCAAAACCCTAGATTTAAATAATATTAACGCGGTGACCGGGGCCCAGCAAAACCCAGGATATCCAAGGAAGCCTGGGTGCTGTCCTTGATATCTGGTGCTCAGAGGGGGTTCGGATGACTGGGCTGTTACTCTGTCTGTTCTGGCCCTGGCACAAAAGACATCACCACCTGTCTCAGTGTGACCAACTTGCTGCTGGGGTGCGGCCCCTTGTTAGCCTGGTGTGTGATTCTCGCTCTTTTTCTCTCCCTTCCTCCATTCCTACCCTTCTCCTTCCCACTCCCCTCCACTCCTTTCCTCCCACCTTCCTTTTCTTCCTTGTTTCTCCACGCTTTCCTTTCTTACTTTCTCAACTGCAGAGGACCCCAGGGCTCTCTGCAGCAGACCTGGCTCCATTCTGAGCTCTATACCTTCATCCTTCCTTGTACTCTGACGGTACAGGGCTATATCCAATCCAGACTTTAGCTGCATTTGCACGGGGTGCATGAGTGGCTGGCTGGGACTCAGCGTTCCCAGCCTCTCAGACGCCCCAGTCCTCCATCCCCACAGATTGGATACCTCCTAGTTTGCAGACCCCAGTGTTTCGCACATCTCCCTATTTCCCAGGCCTGTCCTAGTTCCTGTCCACTGGGGGTCACGACCTTGGGCAGGCATTCTCTCCCTCTGTGTCGGTATAAATCCCCCCAGCCTGGTTGCCATTCTTGTCAAGACAGTAGAAATAAATACCATTTTCAACTCGCATGCCTGAAATACTTGAATTGCAGTCTTGGCAAGTAGAAAGAGACAGCTGTTAATGGCTTCCAACAACTTCCTGTTATCGCCAGGGTCAAGCTCAAGCGGGCCGTGGCTGTTTCTCCTTCAAGGGCCTCCAGTTATACCAGCTCTGCATGTCGTACTCACAGACTCAAATCAAAAACTTCAAAGCCAGAGTTTGTGAGGTCCCCAACAGCTAGGGAGCCTGCATGGGACTGACCTAGGTCCAGTGTGTGTGTGTGTGTGTGTGTGTGTGTGTGACGGCGGTGTAGCTTGGTCTGTTCGTGGACTCCCTAGCAGTGGGACCAGGACCTGTCCCTGGATCATGAGCTGACTCTTTGGAACCTATTCCCCATGCTGGGATGCCTTGTCCACCCTTGATGCAGGGGGAGGAGCTTGATCCTACCTCAAGTTGATATGCCATGCTTTGTTGACTGCCAATGGAGACTTTCCCCTTTCGGAACTGAGGAGGAGTAGGGGCTGGGGAGAGGTTAGATGGAGGGGGGGAGCAGGAAGAAAAGAGGGAGGGGAAACTGTGGTTAGTATATAAAATAGATGAAAGAATTTAATAAAAATAAATAAGAACACCAAAGCCATGTCCTGGGCTTCCGAGGCCACCATCTTAGAGCTCTGAGGTCAGGCTGTGCCTAGAGAAGGCTAGAGCCATGGTGATCATCTCCCGCGTCCTTCGAGCCCCATCAGGCCTCGGATTTGCACGTGGAAGAACAAGCTGAACGCTGTGACTCTTCAGATCACAAGACAAGGATGCCTCTGCCTCTGTGCCAAATTCTGCTGCCCTTCTAAGAACTCAAATAGGAGAAAAGAAACATGGGATGGAATGTATGGGGCCTGGGTTCCCATAGCTGGCTTTCTTATTTCTCAGTTTGGGTCACTTTAAATTAGTAGTGGAGATGTCACCTAAGTCTTCTGTGAGTGTTAAGTCATACCCTCCCTCTGCCCCCATGTTGTGGCCACCTCATCTCATTCCTACGTTCCCTACAGAATCTTACCTTCGCATCCTGGCTTCTAGAACCGCTGTCTGTTTCCTCTCTCCTAGGAAAGACTCAGAAAGCCCCACAATGGCTTCCCTTCTGGACATTTTTTCTTCCCCTTTCTTTTATTCATTCTTTCAACTTGTCTTCTGTCTCTTTTGTTGTTGTTTTGTCTTAAGGTTTTTTATTTAATTTTTAAATGTGTGTGCATGCTTTTGTCTAGGTGTGGATATGCACATGAGAATGCCGTCCATGTCCATGACGTTTGGAGAGGGTGTCAGATCTGCAGAATTGCAGGCAGTTGTGAGCCATCTGGCGTGGTGCTAGGAACAGAACTTGAGTCCTTTGCGAGAGCAGCAGCACTTTTAACTGCAGAGACATTTATCCAGTGCACGTGTGTATGTGCGCACACACACTTTGTTTACTAAGACACAGTCTCACTTTGCAGCCTAAGTGGGCCTTGAATTTTAAATCCTCCCATGTTGGGTACCACTGAATCTGGAAGTGCAGGTGGGTATCACCAGGACTGGAGACACTTTTTTAAATTCAGGCCTTGGTTGTCTATGTGCTCCTCTGCCTATTCCATGAGCTTTACAAGTACAGGGGCCATGGCTTTGCTTATCAGCAAAACCTGAGCCTCTGGGACACGACCATGCTTGGGAAGGTTTGTTTGGCCAGCTAACTGAATGCCAGCCTCTTTCTCTCTGGAGCAAGAAGCTTGGTCTTAGTAGACAGTCATCCTTTTACTATCTGTCTATCTGTTTGTCCATCCATCCATCCATTATCTATCTATCTATCTATCTATCTATCTATCTATCTATCTATCTATCTACCTATCTATCTATCAATCTATCATTTATCTATCTATCTATCTATCTATCATCTATCTACCAATCTATCATCTATCTATCTATCTATCTATCTATCTATCATCTATCTATCTATCTAATCTTTGTGTCCATCTCCATATCTCTGCTTATTAGAAATCCCAGCAGGTTTTTCTTTTGTCATATGGGATCTTTGCTATCTTTCTTTAATGTCCCACCTGCACAAATTGCTGTCATCTTAAAGACAAATATGAACACTGGCTCAGCCACAGCTGCTGTTGCCTTCCCCAGCCTCAGGTATGGGGCAATCTCCATGGGCTCTTCCTGGAGACCATCCACTGGGTCCCCTGGGGCATGCTGGACAGCTTCTTACAAGGCAGTGTAGGATGCCTCCAAGGTCTCAGCAAGTGAGATGGGACTGACAGGACACCCCAGGTCCAGCAGCTGTGTGGTCAGCACACCGCCACACACACCTTCCTTGCTTTGGGGTTATGAGTGCCCGTCTGCCCGTGTCCACCGGAAGGCCAGAATGAGCTCCTCCCAGTGGGTGGCTGCTGAGGGTGTAGGGCCTCACTTGACCCACAGGTCCTTCCTCAGAAGAGCTTAGGGACACAGGTACTACAGGGAGGAGGTCGAGGTACAAGGTGATGAGGTGACCTAGTCAAGGTCGCTAAGATGGTTCGTATGGACTTTCAGCTTCCCAGGATCTAGGATCAGCTAGGTGTAAGCCTCAAGGCGTGCTATGAGAGAGTTCTAGATTCGGTTCACTGAGGTGGGAGGACCCTCCCTAACTGCCTGACCAATTCAAAGAGAAAGGGACTGAGTATCAGCATTCATCATTCTCTGCCTCCAGACTGTGGATTTGGGGTGACCTGCTGCCCTCAAGTCCCTTTCTTTTCCCTACCACAATAGATTACTCCTTCTTTCCCTCCTTTCCTTCTTCTTGCCCTCCTTCCCTCCCTCCTTTCTGCTGCTTCGTCACAACAGTGAGAAAATCCACTACTGCAGTTATGCTGGTGGGCTGTGCAGGAGCTGGTACCCCCTGCCCTCAGCAGCTTCTTCTCATTCCTAATCACACCCACACATGTGAGGCCACTTCAAACCACTGCCCTTGAGCCCCATGTAGCTTGAGCAGCTTCTTTGGGTCTGTGTGAGAGCAAAGACATTAAAAGGCCTGACTCAGGACCCATCTCCCTAAACCACTTTGACTGCATTGCTCTCTGTGCACACACCATGGCCCCTTTATTTGCTCTGCATTCTCTAAGCACCCACTGTATACAACAGCTTCCCCACATTTGCCAAGTGCCCACTGTATACAGCAGCTTCCCCGCGTTTGCCAAGCACACACTATAAACAGTTTCCCCCACAGACTAGACTGGCCATCGGACAGGACAAGCACTGGTTTCTTTCTGGTCCTGCTCTGCTACTTACAAGCACTGTGACTTTGAAAGAAGGGAGCAGAAAGAAGGGAAAGGAGTGGGAGGAAAAAGGGGAAGGAAAGAGGGTAGTTTGTGAGCCAAGGAGGTGGGACAGTTACGCAGTTGCCTACTGGCAGATTCTGTAAAGCAAACCTGTGGGATGCCTTGAGGCACTGGCAGCTGGACTAGAAGCATGCTCAGCCATTTCAACTTTTCAGCCTTTGGGGGAAAGCATACTCACAGAAGATTCTTCACTGTGCAAATGAACACGGTTTGGGTCCTAGGGTCCTAGACACAGAAAGAGTGGGAACTTTGTCTCACCCAATACCAGTTCTCTTACATGAATTGATGTCTCAGATACATCCAATTTCCTCCTAGTGGAATTCACTTGAATTCTCCAAGATGGAGGCGGGGGGACCTCACTACCCACAGAGCAGTCCCTGGCATGGTAGGCATCATTTTTGCAAACTCTCTCTTTTTCATGTGTCATAGATGGGTCTGTACCCCCATGCCCACGATAGCCTGTGAAATTAATGGGCTTCTGGGGTTTCTTCTCAACATTAAAAGGTCAGGAGAGGGTTAGGCAGCCAACAAGAAGTTAAAATCCAAGCCCTCACACTGCAGATTTAGATGGCATGTTTTAATAAGGGTCTGATTTATGATGACGTGCATGCCTTCTGGTGACAGTGGCTTTCTTCCTGCCAGCTTGTCGGATGGATTGCACACCCTCTTTTATGTTTTTCTGCATACTGGCCTCCTTCCAGGAAAAGGCCACTTCCCCAAATAAATAACAGCAAATCACAAATAAAATAACACCAGCGTCCTTCCTATCCTGGAGTTAGAGATGAATTACTAGGAGCAGAATTCATGACCTACAGCTTCTGAGCAAGGGGTCCAGGGAGTGAGTGTGGGGACCTCCACATTGCCTGGATCCCAGCTATGTGCCTCCAAGGGAAGAGTTTAGTTTCTCTCCTCCCAGAGCATAGAATCAACAGAGAAATAATGCCGGCATGCAGCGAAGGGAAGGAGCTGAATAAATACGCCCTTCATGAGCTGGATTCAAACATTTATTTTACATGAAAAGGGGCTAATGACATTTAATAGGATAGAGGAAATCAAAAACTCATAGCCAGCAGCCACTCTTTTAAACCAGATTTGGCGCACAACCCCCCAAGGGCTGTTTGCACCAATTCTCCAATAAATCACACACTGACTTTTAGAAGAGACAGATATTTAATTCGTGCATTAGAACCACAGGGCCATAACCACAGGCTGCAGCCCGGGCAACCCACCCTCTTCCTCCACAGACCCTTAAACCATAAGGCTATAAAAGGAGACATTAATTGGGTTATTAAGCATGAAGCACCAAGTGGGCTGCAGGATGAGGACTGCTGGCTGACCTTTTGGGGTGGGATCAAAGTTCATGGGTCAAAGGAGAGGTTGTATTTGGAACCCATGGCTTCCTCTTCTCCTTGGGTAGTTAAACGATCATTAACTATTTAAACCGTGGCTCTGTCTAGAGTTTTAAACACTCTGCTGAGGTGCGGGAGTTTCCAGGATGGCTAACGGCACACCCCTCCCCATTGTCCAGGTCAGCTGAAGGCTTTGGGTCTTGGAGGGCAGGTGCCAGAGGACACAGAAACGTGTGGAAGCTGGCCTCCAGGTGGCACTGTAACTGCTTGTCTCTGTGTGGGATTCTCTCTCTCTCTCTCTCTCTCTCTCTCTCTCTCTCTCTCTCTCTCTCACACACACACACACACACACACACACACACACACACACTTCCCACCCCACCCTTCCAAACACACACTCCAGGTACCTGAACCCTCTACACCGTGTTCTTTCTGTCCTGTTGGGTACAAAGCAGAGCAATGAGGCTTCCAGTGAACCCCATAAAGCAGAAAGAAACACCAGCAGCTTCCTAGTAGCAGAGGGAAGCAGGAAAGACCTCTAACACGCTTCCCAGACTGCTGACATGGAGTTTCCAGTGGAAGTAGCTACTGGCTAAACTCCCTGGGGGCTGTGAGGATGGTGTCTAAGATGGAGACCCTCAGTCCTACATGCCCTGACAGGAGACATGGGGGCTTCCTGAGGGAGTGCGGAGTAGGAGAGTAGAAGGGTGGTGCTAGGTGACTAGGAACACTGAAGAGGGGTACAAAGGACAGCCATGGGACGTACCACTACTCACCCTGTGGCATGAATAAGATACCGTGGGATGTCACAGGCTTGGGGATGTGTTGCATGGGCAAGGGACAAAGGCAAAACAAAGTCTGAATCTAGCACAAGGCAGAGACACAGGGCTTTCTAGGAGAGACATGGAGAACACCCTGCCCCTCAGTGCACACTCTGAACCTTTTCAGACACACACTCCATAAAGGTTGCCATTGTGTAGACAATAGTACAAAGACAGATGGATCCTAGGAAGTGTGTCAGCTTCTTTGGGGCCCTAGGAAGGGGGGGAGTTTGTGTGCTCATAGTCACGGTAAAGTCATCTCTTCTGCCTTCTTTGTATTGAAAGATACTGCCTGATGCCGAAGCCTCAGGAGAAGCCTTGGTGCCCATCCAATCCTGGCCTTGAAGTAGGAATGGTGTGTGAAATGGAAGGTCCCCTCAGACTACTCTGGCACCTACCTATGATGTCTGGAACCCATCCTGTGCCAAAGTTCTATTTACTACCAAGCCACGGCCCCTACCTGTGTTTCCGCTTGTTGTGTTTTGTTTTGTTTTACAATTATAATACTGGGAATTGAACACAGAACTTTGTTCATGTTGGGCAAGCGCTCGACCACTGAGCTACATCCTCAGCCCTTTCTTCACTTTTCATTTTGAGACAGGGTCTTGATAAATTGCCAAGGTTGGCCTTGAACTTGCAATCATCCTACTCAGTCTCCCAAGTACCTGTGATTGAAGGTTTGTGCCACTGGGTTTGGCTCCCCTTTGCATCCTCAACCTTCAGTACAAAATCTAGAGGACCATGTGGGCAGTATTTACCTAAAGAGACAGTCCTGTCCCCTACCTGCCAGCACCAGCTACGGATGCTCCATGGACATCAACTATAGTAATCACTACATGGTAGCAAACAGCTTGCTGGCACATCTTAGCTACCCACAAGGATCCATGTCCTGGTGACCAGCTTAGCCTCTGCAGAGTCAGCTGCCATGCCCCAGCGCTGAGGTGGCAGAGAGAAGGCAACCTTCTACTATGGCCTCTGCCATGTTGTGAGGAAGCACCATCTGCCCAGTACAACTGAAAATTCTTCTAAGCTGGCATCCCAAGGCAAGAGATGATACAGGGTCCCCATCCCCGGGGGAGACCACTTGCCACAGGACATAAATGAGGCCCAGAGAGAAGCCTGGGATTCTCTTCATTGAAAATCTTCAATGCCCCACACCTCTGAGGAGCCCTCTCTGGCAGCTGAGTCGGTCAGGTTGTCATGTCTCTGCATGCTCCCAAACAGTAGTCCCTACTCACGAGGTGGCAAGAAACCAAAGCCACTGTCACTGAAGTCCAAGAAGTGCTATTAACCGAAGTGTCCCTCACCCACTATGTAGAGAGCAGCAATTCCCATCTGACGGCCGCCAGTGGAACCACTGCTTCTGTTAAAACAAGAGTCTCACCCCTATGGACAAATTAACATGCACATGCTTCGAAAGATTCTGATTGGCTGCTCTTATTGTTGAAACATGTGCGCACATGTTGCATACACACCCACATCCACCCACCCACCCAATTTTCACCACACACACACAATTTCCACGGAGCGCAACGTACTCTTTTCCCACAGGTCTGACAGGAGAAAAGCACATCCTCAGGAACGACACCCTCTCGGCAAAGTTACCTCCGAAGTCAGCAAAGGCATGCCGGGAGTCACGCCAAAAGCCGGCCATTCAGAAATCATGGTGTTCATCCATTCACCCGTTTGCTCTTTCTGCCTATGGAGACTGAGAGCCACCTATGGGGCTGGCCATGGTAATGGGTCCCAAAACAGTATGGTCAACCAACTTGGCGTGGGGCGTGTCCTTTAGGACTTTAGAGGAAACCCCCAGGGTTGTAAAAGACACAAAGGCATTGATAGAAACAGAACATTAATGGGAGGTTCACAGCCCAGAAATCCAGGCCTGTACTGCTCGCTGGCAAGAACAGAGGCCTGGAAATGTCTATGCAGGGCTGGTAAGAGAGCCCAGTGAGCTTGCCTGGAAAGTCTGGACACCTAAAGAAGGTCCTCCAAACCCGCATAGAGGTGGAAGGAAGGAACCAACACCATGAAGTTGTCTTTTGACCTCTGTATGTGACCCCAAACACTAATAATAAATTCTTAAAAAATACATTTATACCTAATAAACACAGTAGCAGCAGCAACAACGGTCAGAAACCCGTTCAGAACCCCTGGGATCCATTGGTGCTAACTAGAGTATTCAGAGCTGCCAGCATACTGACCACACCTGGACAGAGTGAAAAGCTCACAGCCTGCACAGTCTCCAAAGTTAAACTCAAGAGTTCCGACCCAACACAAAGAAAAAAGCTTGTCTCTATTGTCTGAACTCTGGGGAGCCTTGGAGATTAGAAAACGCGCCCACTCCCTCTATGCCACTTTTGAGGGCTTGTTTTGAGCCCCGCTGGACAGTTTGCTTGAGATGCTCTCACTGTGAAAACTATCAGTCCCCCAAAGTGAAAGGAGGCAGAAACTAGATTATTCTGAGTCTCCACTAGGCCCGAAGCCTGCTTGGCGAGTCATCGCTGATCAAAACACAGGGCGTCGCTGCTCTGTCCATACTAGGCAAACCAGGCCCAGGTACACAGATCCTGAAGAGTCACTTAAATAATTGAAAGGAGCAAAGAAGGAAAGACAGGAAGAGAAAGAGGAAGGGATGGGTGGAAAGGGAGAGCGCAGGAGTAAGGGAAGGAAAAGGGGGAAGGAAGAAGAGAAAGATAAAAGGATGAAAATAGAGCCAAGAGCCAGGATCATGTTGTCCACAGACTAGCTCACTTCCTGACACACTGTGGGCCTTTAATGAGGCTTTCTTTTTACAAGAAGTAGACGAAGCCAATAGATGTGAGTGACTAAGGTTCCTCTCAACCTGCTATCAAAGTCCTTTTCGCTACAGTGTAGATTGCAGACTCATGGACGAGCCGGTATTATTCCACGAGAACAAGTAATTGCTGATGGCAAGCTGGCAGGTGATGGAGGAATGTCAGGAGCCAAAGCCGCCAGCTTTGGGTTCCGAAGCAGCTGTGTCCTTAATTACACCGCTTGATTTATACTCTATTAAATCTGTATACAAGTAACCCATTTCTCTGGAAGCATTTAAACCTCTTCTATTCCACCAAACACACTGCTTTTATTTCAAATAAATGTAGCCAGCTCTTTGGGGAACATATGGTATATTTCTCTCTTATTAATAATTCAGTTCAAATGAGCAAAAATTAGTTGGTGCAGTTACGGCTGATTTTGTCCTGAAAAGATCTGCATTAATTTTAGACGTTTTGTAAATTGGGCTATTAAATAAAAGCATTATATGTGAATTACCCTTTAAATTTTAAGCAACTTGGTAGTTTAATGGTATTTTCTAGTCAGATTCATTTTCAATCTTTAAAAAATTATAGTCATTATGGTAAGACAAATTTTTGAAACCTGCTCCTTCTATCCAATTACATATTGTGCTAATAAGTAAACTAGAAAACTTTTATGTTCTCATTTCCGTGGGCAGCCCCGCCTCATTCCATCTTTTGTGAGCATCTGTCTTCTGGCATGGTCTCCAGAGGGAGGTTGGTCCTGACCAAAGTGGGTTCACCAACAAAGGGTCAGGCTTCAAGGTGAGAGAGAGGTGGTCAGGAAGGGGATTTGTCATCCTGTTCTCGACTTTGTCTCCAAGAACTCTCTTTTGATTGAATCTCCACACTCAGGGTTCAAAGCTCAGGGAGGAAGGAGCTGATAGGGCTCCAGCTGAGTGGTGCCACCAGGAAGGCCAATGAAGAGGAAGGGACCAGGCTTCTTGGAAGACACACAGATACAGGTCTATGTGTCTCTGAGCTAGGATCCATGTTAACGAGAATGCCAGAAGAAGTGTTGTTGGCTTGGTTCTTTGCCATCTTTGATGCTGATTAGCCAACCAGGTGACCTTGAACTTGACCCTACCATGCCACATGGAGATAGAATCTGCAATGTGGCCTTGGTTGCAGAGATCAAATGGGAAAATGAATGCCTACTTCCTACTGTTTATTTACTACCGAAAATGGCTTGTGGTTGGTATTTAGCAACTGGTCATTGTTAAGACACAAAGAGCTGAATAAACAGGCCATACGTTTCTTTTGAAGTTAAAGAGCCAAAATTCACCAAAGAGATGGCTTTGTCAGTAGAAAATTGCTGTTGTGTTTATTAAGTATAAATGTCTTCTTTCCTTTCTCTCTCTCTCTCTCTCTCTCTCTCTCTCTCTCTCTCTCTCTCCCTCTCCCTCTCTCTCTCTCTCTTTCTTTCCAAGACTGGGTTTTTCTGTAGCTTTGGAGCCTGTCCTGGAACTCGCTCTTGTAGACTAGGCTGGCCTCTAACTCACAGAGATCCACCCGCCTCTGCCTCCTGAGTGCTGTGATTAAAGGTGTGCGCCACCACTGCCCAGCATATAAATGTATTTTAAAATATTTATTATTAGTGTGTGGGGTCACATACAAAGGTCAAAAGACAACACCATGGCATTGGTTCTTTCCTTTCACTTCAATGTGGATTCAGAGGACCTTCTTCAGGTCGCCAGGATTTTCAGGCAAGCTCACCGGGCTATCTTGTCAGCCCTGCATGGAGACTTCCATGTCTCTGTTCTTCAGAGAATGCGCTTTTGCCAAAATGACTGCCCAAAGCAGGTGAACCAGGTCTCTCTCTCTCTCTCTCTCTCTCTCTCTCTCTCTCTCTCTCTCTCTCTCTCTCTCTCTCTCTCTCTCCCTGTCTCTGGTGAGCAGGAGGCACTAGTTGACATTCAAAGAAAAAATACGAAAGTCACAAAAGGACATAGGAAAGCGCTGTGCAGAATTCTGGCCCCCAGGACATCATTTCTGTGCAGAGCTTAAAGAAACTGGATATATCGAGAACGGCAGCAGGGTTGGCTTTGGTCATTTCTGTTGTCACCACGTGGTCACGAAGTTTCCAGGAGACCTGTTCAGTGCTGACGCCTGGGCAGCAATGACCACTTTCCACCACTACCTGCCAGAGGAAGACCCTAGAGGTGACAGGCCAGTGAGTGACTTCAGAAGAAAAGGACTCTCCATGGGTGGCCTAAAATCAGGCATTAGCCAGGATCAGGATGATTGGTCCCTTAGACACAGGAAGAAGTCAGCATGATTGGTACTTCGGTCATAGAGTTGGTGATGAGAATTATGGCAAGAGGTAAACAACATACAATGAAAATAAGCGTCTCCCATCTGCCTCCTAGGATGAGAGGAAAGGCAGAGAGATGGGCAAAGGAGCTGGAAGGATCCAAAATCCTCACACTTAGAAAGGGCAACCCACTAAAAGACGAGACTTATTCCGTCGTGAGTTGGAGAGGAGATGGGCATCCATCTCTTCCCTGCTCTGTTAAATCTTCCAAGACAACTTGATTCTGAGACCAAAATACCAGACAAGAAAGTGACCTGAGTCCTGGGAGGGGGTTAAGGATGTGACACACAGACTGGAGGATCGTTGTAACTTAAGACACACCAAGAGTTGACTGGGGTCTAACAAATCTGTACCTGTGTGCTTTGGCGCAGTTTGTGCTGGGGCGATGTTAGATCAAACTCCCAAATCTCAGCGGTTTAATCCAGTGAGAATGTTTTTCTAGTTCAGTTGAAGTTTCATTGGGTGTTTGGAGGCAGGGGGAAATTTTTCTCTTTATCAGATAGGTGGGTCAGGAGAGGAACGGGGATCTTTTGGAGGAGGTTTTGATGGATCCAACCTGGAAATAAAGCATAGACCAGTTCTCCACCTGGGGGGGGGGTATGACCCCTTTGGGGTCAAATGACCCTTTCACAGGGTTGCCTAAGACCATCGGAAAACACAAATATTTACATTACAATCCATAAAAGCAACAAATTGGTTATGAAGTAGCAACAAAAATAATTTTATGGTTGGGGATCATCACAACATGAAAAACTGCATTAAAGGGCCAAAACATTAAGGAAGGTTGAGAACCCCTGGCATAAACATGTTTTTCCAGTCAAAACTCAATCATAGTCCACAGGCAACACCAAAGAAGACAGTGCAACACCATGCCACGTAAGAAGAGAGAAAGGACACTGTTTTAAGTGTGAGCAGGTTTTGCTAAGTACTTAAATACCCCAAGAACACAACTTTTGAAACACTACAAACTACCAGTAGATAATTTCCAACAGGATTTTAGCATCATTCTTCCTGGTACTAATTATTCCCTCATCTTGGCTGTGAGTTGCCTCCTCTCCTCTTCCTTAAAATCGTCCAGCTGTGGCCCCCACACCTCTGAAGCCTGGAAGAGGCTAAGACTCAGTCAGTTCTGCTGTGACACCTGATGGAAAGAAAGTGCTCCCCAAAGGTGAAAGCAGGTGTTTGGGGGAGTGGTCAGCCTCTATCCATCGCATACCCTTCTCTTTATCCATGTCTTTCATCCACCCTAGAAATGGAGGAATTTACCCAGCTTGCCCCAAATCAATGGTTGTCCATACTGGATAGAGTCTGCCAGTTTCCAAAGTCTGATTGATGACTCCAACCAAAATAGCCATTGACTAAAGAAATAAATTCTTTTGCCTTCTGTTGAGAAGGACCCCACAGAGCTTCCTGGCTGGGTCAGGGGGACTCATATGTACAGTCAGCCAGAGCTCCAGCTGGGCCTGGCCACCGACTGCTTGCCAGGCAAACAGATGATATGGGCAGCCCCGTCTCTGACCTCTCCATTTCTCACACAGTGGGAGTGACCTCATAATTTCTCTATCATGGCTTCTTGGGGTCTGCTTAGATGAAGATACATTACCGCGTGCTAAGCAAGGAACAGCTGGTGGAGTGTGGGGGCCCAAACCTGGGTGATCATGGCTAATCATTATTAGCCTGTTTCTTGGTGGTGAGGGACTTATCAATAAATTATACAAAAATAGCTGCTAGCCAGGATAGCTTATGTCAGACCCAGTTCATTCATATTTTAGATGGAAGAGCCAGCGAACAACTCCAACTACATGGTACCACTCGCAAACCTGGTGAGAAAGGCCACAGATTCGAAAGAGCACAATTCAGATCCTATAAAAGAGCACCCAAACCTATAGGGCAATGACGATTTTTCCCCCTTCTCCTTAGCTGAAGTTATTATCACAACTGCCGGGGAATTTGTGAGATTGGGAGACAAGGATCATAACGATTCTTTGGAGACCCGTCAATCACTGCAAACTGCTACCAGAATCGAAATTACATCTGCATTTGAATTAGCAGCATTACTCGCCAATTTAGATCAGAGTGAACATTTTTCCATTGAAGATGGAATTAAATTAGAAAATGAGTGAGTCTTTAATTTCCAGATTATAAATCACCGAAAATAATTCAACTCCTGTACCTTAAGGCCAATTACATTATCCTAAGCGACATTTTATCTCCCAACCTTCTGAGTGATTTGGTGACGGGAGCCTTCACACAAATCAGTCTTGCTATAGTAGTAAGAAATATATCTGCCTGCCGAGTCACACACATAAAACACCAGCAACCGTTTTAATGCCGAAGCTTATTTTACATGAAATTTGATTGTCTGTTTGATGGTGTATTTTTGTGTTCTAATGAACTGATACATCAGCTGGATGTGAGGTATGAATTCCACTCAGTTTGACTTGGTCCTGGTTGGGGCATCTTCATCCCTTCCCATCTTTTCCTGTCTCCCTTGGTTTGACAAAGGACAAAGATGCTGGGCGTGGTTTCAAATCTGAGCATTCTGCCCCTCATCTTTCTCTACTCATGATGCTTCTCTCTCTTGGTTCCATTACTTCTGTCTTGGATCATGGTCTGAGATCAGTGCCTGCTACTGTCTATGGATGGGAACTCCTCTATGCTCTGTTGCTCATGTCTGTCCTTCCAGTGAAGTGCTTGCTGCAGAGTAGGCACTCAGTATTTGGTATATAAAGATGGAAGGAGTGAGTGGCATTAAATTAGCCTGTATTAGTCTAGGTTCTCTAAAGGAAATATGTACCCTAATATATACACCACATATGTATGTGTATATATAACCATATATATAGTATATATTCATTCTATCTGTTCTGTTCTTTAGACAACCCAGGCTAATATATGATGTGTGTGTGTGTGTGTGTGTGTGTGTGTGTGTGTGTGTATTATCCAGTCTGTAGCCTGTAAACCACTCTACTAATAAGTACTAATAAATGTCATATGTATAGTCTGGATAGTCCAACAGTGGCTATCACCTGGTGAAAACAAACCAAGGACCCCATAGTTGAAGTTCACGAGACTGAATGTCTTCAGCAGTCCCAATCTGGTGCTGAAGTCCCAGGGAACTCCTAGAGAACTGCTTGCTGGTCTTCAGTCTGTCTGAATCCCAAAGACGAAGGTTCTAATACCAGCAGAGGAATGCCTCAGCAACAGAGTGGATGAACTTGCCAGCAGGAATGAGGGCAAGCAGGTAAAATGTAAAAGCTTCCTTCTTCTATGCCCGTGTATATAGGTTACCACCAGAAGGTGTGGCCCAGATTTCGTGTGGGTCGTCCCACCTCAAAGCATCTAAGCAAGAAAATCCTTCACAGGCATGCTCAGCTGCTTGGGTTCTAATTGATTCCAGATGTCGTTAAGTTGACAATCAAGATTAGCTATCACATATCCCACCTTGCACCTGTAATCGAACAGCAGCAGTTGGTGGGGGAGAGGCAAACAGATCAGCAGCCAGTAAGAACGCAGACGTCACCAACACTCCCACCTGGACTATGATCACAGTTATACTGGGGGCTTCCCCGGATGCTTCAATTTGCTTCCATTGTTCCAAAAGATGTCCATGTTGTCCGCAGTATGCTTTCCATAGGGCAGGATGGCTCTTCCAGCTTGGCCTCACTGAGCATGGCTTATTTGTTCCCTGTTGACCACCATGACTCCCGCATGCAGTCCCTGAGAGGCTGGTGCCTTGTGTTTGTAGAAGAACAAAGAGGTGTGAGGGAAGAATGGCAAGAGCATGCAGACAGGAGTAATCTACCATCACACACTTCTCCACAGAGTCCACGTGCAACCTGGCTTCCTCCTCGATACCGCCATTCCAATTATTGACAAGGAAAAAAAATCACAGGGAGTAGAATCATGCCAGATCTGTACTTCACTGCAAGGGAGCGAGATGGTGGGAGAGGGACATTGGGAGATGGGCTAGAAAGGGTAGTTGGGTTAGTTAGGTCAGAAAGGGTAGAGTTCTGTTGACCCATTGCCTGCAGAATTTCCCAGCTCTGAGTTCTCAAGGAAGTACATCCCACTAGTCACCAGCTCTCTCCTTGGTGGAGCCACACAGTGACATCTTTAGGGGAGGTTCCCCAGTACAACAGAGCACATAGCTCCCTGGTCCCATTCCTGTGATACTCTCTTTACCAAGAGCTCCCTATCCACTAGACAGTCAAGCACAGGGAGATTCCATGGTTTCTGTCCCAGTTACATGATAGAGCAGGGAACTTTCTGAAATAGGAGTTCAGGATGCTAGGCTGCTGCCTTGTCAAAGGCTCCAAATGGGGTGACTTCCCAGCAGAGAGTTGGGGTGCAGTTTGTGAACAGAGTTGTTGACCTATGTTCATTGTGCCATGAGGGCTTCTGCGAGTTGTGCCAACTCTACCGGGGTCATTTCCTGGACCCAAGGAATGCTGTGAGGCTGTGACCTCAAGAGTCAGAACCCAACGCCCTGGGAGACGGAGAGAGCCTCTCTACTCCCGACAAAGACAGGAGGCCTCCCACCTCAGCACCTCCGCAGTATCGGGGAAGAGGGGCAGGCAGCACCCCATCTAGCTGAACTGAGAGCAGGTGGCCAACAGCAGGGCTGGGTAACATCTCTCTCCCCACCGCATGTGCCACTCTACCTCAGCTTCCTCTTATGCACACATACCAGGCCCTTGCTCACTCCCAGTCAGTGAGCCCACGGCTCACCCTCCACCAGGGGTCACACCTTTTCTTCCTGGTGTCCTTTACTGTAACCCGATGAGAAATTCTCCTTCCCTGTCCCCTTGCCCCAGCCTCACATCATACGGGTGTTAGGAGACCAGGTGACTGTGAGAAGCATTTTGTCTTGTCAGCTGAGCTTGAAGCACTGGGAGGGAAGATTTCTCCATCTCTTTTGGAGACACCAGGTGATACACAGAAACACTTAAACTGCTTGTGACTGGCACTGGAGAGGAAGCTGCCCTCTCAAGGGCACTGTCTCCCTGGCTGTCTCTAGAGATCTTCTATCATTTCTTTCCCTCCCTCATTCTTTCCTGTCCCTTCTTCCTTCCTTTGCTTCCTTCCTCCCTCCATCTTTCCCTCCTCCTCCCGTCTCTCCTTCCCTGCTCCCCCCTCTCCCTTTGTCTTTCTGAACTCCCACCCTCTCTCTCTCCATCTACCTCTCACCTCCTCTCTCCTCACTGACCTCAGTCCCCTTTAGTACTCCGAATCATACCCCAGTAATAGTTTTGGGTCTCCAATTAAGCAGGACTCACCTAGATATCTCGACCTATTTACGGCCTGACCCCTCTCCCTCCTGGAGTTTGACCAGCACCTTCAACGTTCAGGTATCAACTCTGCTCTAATCCTAAGCCACAGGGAACTCACCCGTCTGGTTGTTGTGTGCCTACCCTGCCTGCACTGTGTGGCATCCTACAAACAGTACAGCTCCCCAGGTAGGACGAGCTTTCGAGGGACCGACCATGTCTGCTTGCCTCCCCGCAGGGGCAGCCCACTCACAGATCACACTTGCTTGTGGCTACAGAGAGACTATCCTGAGGAGGGGCTGGTCTTGTGTTCAGAAAACAACATGAATGCTCTATCCCGTTTGATTTGGAAAGACCATGTACCATGTACACCAAAGATCTCCAGTTGGAGCCTGGGGGCCACGCCTAGCCCAACAGGGGAAAGAAAGGCTGTAGGTCTCGGGTACCAAGAGCAACTCTGATGGCCATGGACTTGGAGCCTGCACTGTGCCCCACGCTTGACTGCCTGTGACTCTAGCCTCTCATGCAACCCCAGATGATTTGCCGAGGGTCACTCGGTCAGTGGCAAGGTCAGTACTAGAATCCAGGATGGCTGCCTGTAGCACATGTCTCACAGGGGTCACCAGGCTCCAGGCGCTCCTCCTAGCCCCGTCCCGACAGGCAGGGCTACCATGCTGCCCCTACAGCTGCGCTCCAGACACTGTGGCCTGACTGGGCTACTCCCTGAGTCTTGTTCTTCCTAACGTGACTGTGAGCGTCCAGACACAGCCAGAGGGTACATACACTCTTGCTCAATGTGCCCAGCCTCCATCCATCCTAGAGAAAATACGAGTGTGTAAAACAGAGAAGGCTTCAGGGGTACCCAAAGAATCTCACAAGTGACAGAAGTCAACATCTAAGGATCGTGCTGCCAGCTCATCAAGGGTCCTTAGGAAATTGGTACATGGGCCAGTGAGGTGTTTCCCTGGTGGGTGAAGGTGTGTGGTGAAGGTGCCTGCCACCAAGCTTCCTACCCTAAGTTCAATCCCTGGGACTCATGTGGTGAAAGGAGAGAACCAACTTCCACCAAGTTGTCCTCCGACTTCTATAAACACTCATGGCACAAGTGTGACCACACACAGAGAGATGCACACATGTGTATGTGAGTCAGTTGACCACTAGAAAAGGACCAAGAGGCCATTGGCATGTAGTATGACAGGTTCCATGGACAATTCCCACTGACTTTGGAGACTCAAAACAGCATAAGCACCTGGATATTTGACCCACGTACTGGGTGGTTTTGTGTGTCAACCTAACACAAGCGAGAGTCATCAGGGGAAGGAGCCTCAGTTGAGGAAATGCCTCCATGAGAGCCTGCTATAAGGCATTTTCTCAATTAGCGATCAGTTGGTGGTGGGGGAGAGCCATTTTCTCAATTAGTGATCAATGAGGGAGGGCCCAGTCCATGGTGGGTGGTGCCATCCCTGGGCTGCTGGTTCTGGTTCTATTAAGAAGGTGGACTGAATAAGTCATGAGAAGCAAGCCAGTAAGCAGCTCCCCTCCATGGACTCTGCATCAGTGCCTGCCTCGGGGATCCTGCCCTGTGTGAGTTCCTGTCCTGACTTCCTTCAGTGATAAACGCCAATACTGAAATGCAGGCCTAATAAACCTTTCCTTCCCAACTTGCTCTTTGGTTATGCTGTCTCATTGCAGCAACAGAAAACCATAACTAAGACAACCCCTGTTGCCTATGTATCCTTGGTGACCCCTGTGCTCTGAGAGACGTGGGGAAAGTCAGCTGGGACTAGTGCTTTCAAGGTGTAGAAAGAGGCCTGGTGTACCCACCAGGCTGCTCTGATCCTGGGAACCC
The DNA here is from genome assembly GCF_982192425.1 of Myodes glareolus. Taxonomy (NCBI): domain Eukaryota; kingdom Metazoa; phylum Chordata; class Mammalia; order Rodentia; family Cricetidae; genus Myodes; species Myodes glareolus. The sequence continues at coordinate 72,468,064 of NC_142032.1, forward strand.
CTCTGAGGCCTGGGCCCCTCACACCTCACTGGCCATCGGCTCTGGGTCATGGCGAAACACACTTCCGCTGACCCCAGAGCTTCAAGCCATGGCCAAGTCCCAGCTGCAGCAATTGTGGGACCTGCGACAGAGGTAAACCCCCTCTTCCTACAGACCCTTCCCCTCCCCCGCCCCATCCTTTGTCACAGACATTAAATATTTATGAGTTCTTAAAAAAAAGAAAAGAAAAGAAAAACCCACAAAGCTCAAATAATGCAAGTTGTCTACCAGGCAGAGAGATCGTTAGGTGATAAGCAGTGTTTAGAGCCACCATGATACGCTTCATATTGTGATCTGATTGGGGACCATATTAAAACTCGCTGAGGCTATTATACCTAATTTTTGTTTCAATTCAGGCAATATTGCCACTGCTTACTGTGATTTCTATTTATTTTTTCCTATTGTTCGTGTTTTATTGGGGTTGTGTCCGTTTTATCAAGCGGATCTCCCCCCAAAGGGAGGTCACGCTGTGTTTAGACCGCAGGGATTTTTTTTTTTTTTTGGTGTTTTTCTTTTCAAGGGGTTTCTGCTCAGTCTGAATTCACTCCAATCCCCTCCATGCTAATATAATTCTTTCTTTACTCTTGTCCAATTATAATATTTCTGCCAGCACCAAGCCCGACAGCTTGATATTTAAAAGCTGTATAAACTCTCATCATCCAGTTTTATGTTCCCTTTTTTTTTTCCTACGGTACCATTGGATTTGGGTGAGTGCTACATAAAATGTGTGCATTGAAGGGTTTCAAATCAAGTTATCTCCTCCATCTATAAAAATTGAATTTTAAAGGTTATTTTAATTATAAGTTTAAACCGAGGCACACTAGGTAATGATAGAGGCCGCTCCTGCCCAAGCGTTCCTCCACCTTCCTGGGTTTGGGGCCAAGCTGGGAAATTCTGTTATTTCCTGAATGAAATCCAATTTTGTAAAACAGGATATTATTTTTTAAAGTATGATACACTTTGCATAACTCTCTCTTCCTGATGTGGCTCAGGGAGGTGGGGAAGGAGCGGCTAAGCGTTACCGCAAGCCTTGCAGGACCCTTTCTGCAGAGAATACAGGGAAGAGATTGCCTCAATTTCCTAGCGCCTCGAAGCCGCATCTAAGTATCCGGCTGGCTGGTGTACAAGTGAGGATGTCACTTTACCTAAGAGCGGGAAGAGCGAAAAATAACAAAGTAAAATCCAAATTTCAAACTCTTTTTTTTTGAGTCTGCAATCTAAACTCCTTTGGTTTAAGGGGGTGGGGGAAAGCAGTGTTATGTGGGCTCCTGCACCACAAGTTTCTAAACCTGTTATTGAAGCCGTGATTGAAATCTGACAAAAACAGGCCATGCTTTATAATAATGTCCCGCAGCCAAAGTATGGCACCAATAACTAAACAATACTTTATCACCTTCGCCACTTTCAACAGCTCCCATTAATATTGAGATCAGAGTGCTGGGCCCTCTATTCCCCAGCTGACTGCCTCGGTGACAGCGCTGGCTAAGGCAGTGACATTGAAAAATATTTGCCATGACATGGCCACAAATCACAGCCAGACAAGTTTAAAACTCAATATTCACTCAACTTGCATCTGCTATTTTCTTGTTCCAATTTCTAAAACACAATTATTACGTGTTCTCTTCTCCAAAACAGCCCGGCATAAATGGGTGTATCCTAAGTTCGGAGTTGGGGTCGGGGAGATTAGAAAAAAAAAATTAACTCCTTAGGAATGGCCACTGGTAGTGTCACTTCAGAAGCCGGAAAGTCGCACTGTGGAGGCAGCTGAGAATTCAGACGCTACACTGGGGACAGTGCCTGCTGCCTGGACTGTCTGGGACAATCACAGCAGCCTAGACTCAGATTGCAATTATTTGTGGTCCAGGGTTTACTCGACAGCCTAATTTTACACATATCGATTTTGATTTCCAGCTTTCTCGAGATGCTGAAGCAGATGTTAGTTCACTTGGCAACTGCCCCTCGTTCACCGAGGCTGTGGTCAATGTTACGGACGGTGTCCCACCCACCCGAGTCCTGCTGCCCGTGGCTAACCTCATGCCAGCCAGCCACACTTGAGCCCTAACTAGACTCAGGTACCCTTCGGAAATTGAGAGTGAGGCCATACACGCTAGTCCCTTCAGGGACACACACATCTGTGTGAGGCCCGGCCTCCACAAGGCTGGGAGCACAGCAGTTCCTCTCTGAGAGAGGCCCTGACAGGAGCTCAGCATTGTCCCGGCACAGAACACAGATGCTCCCTGTGGTTCTCACGTGTGCATGGTACCTGGCACACAGCAGGCACCTCGCACTCTGGCTGAATGGAGAGCGAGTATCCAGGACAGCAGGTGACTACACGGAGAGCCAGAGAGGTCCTGGTTCTGCTGTGAAATCACCACGGAACCTTGACCAACTACCTGCCTTTCCAGAATCTTTGGATCTTTTTGGGTAGTTTAGGGTGATCCAGGGCCACCTCCAGAACTCAAGTCCTATTCTGTGGGAAAATCAGTATTGTGGACACAGATCTGACATGTTAAATAAGTTCATTATGGTGACCTTCTGAGTCTGGAAGTTATGGTGACCGTCTTCTGAGCCTGAACAACAGGAACTTGCTGGGTTTTGCTCTGTAGATAATCTGGTGCCAATTATACCCTGGGGATAGATGTCTTCTACACAATTTTTTTTAAATAAAAAGTTTAGTTGCTGACTCATTGGCTATGGATATTAGCCTTGTTTGACACTAAATTCAAATGAGATGAAGATTGGGACTTGTCTGTTGTACTAAATAACCCGCAAGTCATTGACAATGTTTTTACAAAGGACATCGTCATAGAACATGCAACCTAAGTTTGGTATCTTAAAATCACATTGGACAAGGCTACCAGATCAGTGTGAGAGACCCAAAGGTGATCCTCTTGTACTTTCCATTCATCTGCATGATCTCAGGGGCAGGGGCATTCATGGCAGGTCGCTCTTAGCCCTGTCCCATGAAGGGCGTGGTCTGCCGTAGTTATCTGATCTTGACCTCCCTGTAGACCACCGCACAAGTCTTTTAGACCACACGGCCCTGGAAGGATCGTTGGAAGGAGCCACAGCCAAAGCCTCATTAATACGATTAAAAGGTTGAACACCAGCCAGAGCCTAGTGCATGATGGGAGGAGACATTTGAGGGAGGAATTGGATGTGGTTTTTTGCATATGCCCCTCCTAAATGATCTTCTACAAGTATTTGCCATTCTTTCCTGACCAGTTTCCCATCTCCTTGGATCTGGGTAGGTTTTCTAAACAAAGTGTGGTGGAGGATGCAATGAGATTTTGGAGCGGTCCTAGCATGTCTCTGTAGTGTCTCCTTTGTTGGTCGGTTTGTTTCCTCTTGGAGCCCAGCCACCTACCACAGGTGAACCCAGGCACAGAGAGCAGTCTACTGTGCTTGGTCAGCAGTTCAGAACTCCTGGTCGCAGGAGTCAGGGCACTCTGGACAGCGGCCTTCCTAGCCCACACCAGACAAAGTCGTTTTGCCTGGTCAACCAGGTGAAGGCTTCGTGGCAGAGTGTTCTTTCCTGCTTCCCTGGCTGGTGTTCATCTACCTGAGCACACAGAGCCCTAGAGGTTTAGCTAAGGAAGGACGTGCAGAAAGAGAAACCAGACTGTGCTTGCCTCCAGGGATGTGGGGCAGGGATTACTCGGTGCCAGGTAGTATCAGAGCAGTGAGCTAACTCAACCGTCCGAGAGAGAGAGAGACCCCCCACTTGGGGAGCCTGCACACGAATCCCTAGTCACCGGCTTTTGAGCCACTCAGCACCTAGAAGCATTTTGATCACCAGCATGAGTTGAAGGCCAGGCAGGCTGTGGGGAAATCCCTGGGACAAATTCAGTGGACTCAGGCCCACATCAGGGCCAACCTCTGCTAAATTTAACTCAACATTCCCCTGGAGGCCCTCCTTTTTCCAATTTGCTGCACCATACCCTGTTCACCTACAAGGATGGACACACACACACACACACACACACACACACACACATACGGACATGGACACACACACACCTGCAGGATAGCAGATGTGTAATTCCTGATCTCAGAATTCTATTTCTGCCACCCAGGAGCCCAGGGAGGTTCTTGCTGTGTCTAGAAAAGTCCATCTGGGGCCACAGTAACCACCTAGGAAGTGTCTGTGCTAGAGGTGACCGTACATCTCATAAAGGACTAAAGGGACTTGGAGACAGGCTCCTAACCAAGCTCAGGGGGGAAGCACTCAGAATCTCTGATCACCCAGGAAGGAGGTGGGCGACTCATTTCAGAGGGGAGCCTGAGTGCAATTGTCTCGATTATGGAAAGAGCTCTCTCGTGTGAGACAGGCCTTTATGAATAAACTAAATACGGTCAGTATTAAAGGCAATGGTGCAAATGATTGACTAGCTTGCTGCTCCCACCCTCCCAGAAGCCTTATACCAAGATGAGGGCTGGATAACGAGATTGCTGGATGTTTAAGAAAAAAAAAAAAGCTCGATTTTCTCCTAGCTCCTGCTATTGGGAGCACACAATTTAAGTCACTTCCCAAAGTTAACTGGTCTCTTGATGGGCCTAGGTCATGGGCTGTAAAATCAGGAATGCCCACAGTTTGGGGACCTCCTTCTTTCTGTAGTTAGGTATCCTCTTGTTCTGGTCTATTTATAAGCCCTCTCCTTACCCAATAGGTTACCGGTGTGTCCATTTGTGTGGGAGTATGCCCGTGGAATAAGGAGAGCTGCCAGCCTAGGCACTCAGGAGTCACTGGGGGACTTGGAGATTTCTGCACCCAAAAAGCAATGCAAGACAAGAGTCTGGAACAATGTTTCTGCTCACCTTAATCACCTACAATGTCTGCTGCCTGGCTCCCAGTCAACCTCCCACAGAGAAAGCACAAGGACCATTCACACCAGCAGCAGAAAGTCACCGAGGTCACTGAGGTCAACTGGGCATCACACTTAGCACTGTCCTGGTTGTGGTCTGCCTGAAAGAAACTGACCCTCATCAGATGCCTGATCCGGGGCTGGGCCCACCAAAGCTATCAGAGCTACCTGTCCAGCATCCCAGATCCAACTCTAGAACAGAACCCGGTTTCTGGGACTGGGCCAGTCTGACCTGACCCAAAAGCAGGCCCTCCCCGGAGCTAGGGGATCAGCTCTGTGGTCCCCTTCTTCCTGCTCCAGGTCTCAGAAGCAATCTGTATCTGTTGCTTTATGGATGGAAAGGCTTCTTCCGGCTTAGAGTGTGAGGATCCAGTCCATCATGGCAGAGAAAGCAAGGCGGCGGGAACTTGAGGCAGCTGTTCACATTGCATCTGCAGTCAGGAAGGCGGGAGCGGTGCTTGCTGCTGATCAACTCCCCTTATGCTTGTCCAGGACTCTAGCCAATGGAGTTGTGCTGCCTATGAGCTGAAGCAGAGGCCACAAAGGATCCTGCTCACTGGCTTGCTCCCCAGAGCTTGCTCAGCCTGATTTCTTATAACACCCAGGACCGCCTGCCCAGGGGTGGCATGGCTGGACCCTCACCCATTAATAATTAATCAAGAAAATGCCCTACAGACTCACTTATGGGCGATCTAATGGAGGCACTTTCTCAACCGGGGTTTCCACTGCCCAGATGACTTTAGCTTAGATCAAATGGACAAAAATAAAACAACCAGGACCCCAAGCAACAGCTTTTGGTTTCTTCAACAGTCACCTTCCCCAATTGGAAGGCTTAGCACGTTTTAAAAGACAAAAGCACTGTAAAGTGCTTGCCTGGGGCATGTAGGAGCTCAGTTACCTTGGCTGCTGTTGCCATTTTCTTTAGTCTCTCTACACAGTATGAAGCACAAGCCTACGGTGTGAGATGTGGGGCTCCAGCCTGAAGTTCTGGTGCCTCCTGCACCACAGCGCACAGGGGGCACATGGTGAACACTCGGGAAGTACTAGGTGGGTATGGGAATCAGCAGCTGGTGTTGACTTCTCATCCCATCTTACACATGAAATGTGCTTGACCTCATAACCCCAATAAAGGCCAGGGATGGCAGAATGTCCAATTGCAGATGTCCAATGGCAGAACTGTCACATTAGAAGAAGCTCAGTCCAGCAGTCATGGTAGCATAATCTTCATCTGCCAGTCTTCCAAACTGTGGCCCGTCGCAATGTCTCCTAATGTACCCCCCTCTTTGCTAGACTTTGCAGGCCTTCCATAAAGCTCCCCAAGGCGTCTCATGCTCTTTCTTTTGGTTCTCAATTCCCGCCTGATAGAGCTTCTCCTTTCTTGGTGATCTTTGGTTTGTTTTCTCCTCTTCGCTCTACCAAGCAGGTGCCATGAACCTTTTCCCTCAGGTGGAGACAGCTTACGGCCTGAGGATTCGTAGAGCCAGAGACTTCTGTCTGTCCTGTCACCAGAGCATGCCAGACCCACAGACCCTGGTGCATGGTGTACATGAGTTCCAGAGTAGGCAAACAAATAAGACTTTAAAAACTCCGAAACGAAAACACTCCAAAAAGGTTGACTTTCATCCAACCACCACATTTTAATGAATAAGAAGGGGGAAAGTATGGGAAAGGTTTCTAAAATTAGATTCGTAAAAATTGAGCTTGTATTAATCCAAAACCATCAAAATAAGAAGGAAAGGGAGCTGTGCAGGCCTTTAGTCCCAGCCCTTGGGAGGCAGAAACAGACATCTCTGTGAGTTCAAAGGCAGCCTAGACTACAAGGCAAATTTCAGGACAGCCAGGGCTACACAGAGAAACCCTGTCTTGAAAAACAAAATAAATAAATAAAATAAAAAGAATGAAATGAGAAAAGCTGAATAATTTTAAAACTATACCAGTTAGCATGTTTGTGCCAAAACATTGTTGGTTCTAAGTACTATGTGCTCTATGTGTGCCAGCATGTGCGTGTGCGCGTACACACACACACACATACACACACACACACACACACACACACACACACACACACACACACGAGACCTCTGCCACTGACCTTCCTCAGCAGCCCACTCAGTCAATCCTCCCAGCAAAGCTGCATCTTTTCTGCTATTTTGTCCCCATTCTAGTGATAAAGAAGGGAGCACTGGACGAGGGAGCCTAGTCCTCAAGGTCCAGAAGACAGAAACAGTGTGGCTGGTTTTGGAGTCCTCTGGAAGGCCTGGGTCCCAACCCCTATACACCATGTTGCCCAGACTGCCCTGGCTCGGAGCTGTCTGAAGACAGAGGTCTTCCTGGAGCCAGAGCAGGTGCTCAGTCTGTATTCAAGGAATAGTATGGAGACGATTCAGGCATTCCCCGTGAAGGGGAAGGTTTGAATGAATTGACTTTTATGGTCTCTTTCAGCCCAGAGATCCAGGATTCTAAGAAGGGGGGTGTCTGATTTTTCTGACATATTGTATCTAAATTCACTTTTTCCTTCAGTGCATCCAATATGCTTGGGTTTACATGAGTGAGTTCATATAACTGGCTAATACATTCAGGAGAGAAAAAAAATAAAAAAAGGAAATTGATTCTCTCAGACGAATACCTACAGATACGAAAATGGACCAGATAGCTTCTAAATTCCAAATGAACCAAGACTCCAGAGGTCAAACCAGGACACCCCAAGAGGTCATCAACCCAAACACCAGAATCACATCTGATAGCTCACAATACAAGCCGGAAACCCTCGGAGGGGCCTCAGAAACCAACTTTCCTGAACAGAACACATCTTCCCAGGCCACGGATTGGTTCCAGGTGTTCATGGCTATGTTTCCCCAGGTTCCTTGGCCCAAACCATAAAACTTTGCAAACTGCATTTGCGTTAAACCGTTCCTGATATGCTCCGTAAGTGTGCTTTCGACACATTGTTAACGTAAGGCCAGATCTGTAATACAGCACGGACAATTAAGTGCACAATTTTTGTATAAATGCAAAATCCCTCACTGTGAATTATTTAATTAATGCTCTCCAGTTCATTTAATAGAGCTCTTTCAGAGGCCATTTCACTCACAGAAAACTAATTTCATTCTCCGGGTTGATTTAATTAGATCATATGATATATGGTATTGCTAATTCAGCGGCTCCGGACGCAGTCTGGGCCCGTTGCTCCTATTGTCGGCAATCTGTCAGCCCCATTTTTAACAGTATTGAAAAATTCAAGCTTTATTATTGCTCGCTCACTCTTTCTCTCCCATCAGGAGGAAAGTAATGAGCTTTTCTTCTTACGAGAGCCAGCAGAGAGCGCGGTACCCTCAGCGCTTCAGGCAGGAGGCAGTATTAACAAGGCTGATTCATGAGTTAAGTTTCCAGCTGCTCGTGGCTATTAGCACTGAGTCCTTCGGCTGTCATTTAGTTAAAAAGACTCTTCGGTTAATTCACTCTTTTAATGAGACTGTGCTATTCAACTAATGTATTTTACTGTATGAAAGGTCACACCAGGAACCAAAACAGATTGGAGGGAATGTAGCAAGAAGCCTGGCTGTCAAGAAACAATTCAAGCCTCCAAGGCATTTAGCAGCCCCTGCGTCTGTAATAAGCTACGGAGCTGATGGGCCGGCATTCACCTCCAGAGTTGAGCGCCATAAATCAAGGCTAAAGAGAAGGCAGATTAATCAGAAGCTCAGACAAAAAGAGCACGTGTTTCATTACCCATATAATCACTAACATGATTGCCAGACAAGCTAAGGAACTGGATGCAGGACTGGAAAAATATAGTTCAAGAGAGCGCTGGAACTCAGCTCTGTTTAGCTGCAAGCGCCGAATCTTTTCATTAAGGCCCCCGTTGCTTCTATTTTCTGAGTGGGTGCTGGGGGAGAGGGGAGAAGGAGATCATCCAAGGGTAGAGGTCTGAGCAGGCTCATAGGCTAGAGGAGCTGAGCCAGGCATGCTAGTGGGTGACAGAATTGCACAGCCTCTGCATGGACCTTGGATCCATGCTAGCAAGAGGGTTCAAACCAGGCTCCAGGTTCATCTCCTCCTCCAGGTTTACGGAGGACAGCAGGAACAGATCTGTGGCTGCCATTCTGCCTTCCTTTCACATGCATGCCTGTGTATACCTGTGTATACACACACGGGGTTACATGCATGTACAGAGGCACAAATGTTTGAGGTGCTGTGTGTAAAGGAGCCTCCTCGGAGTCTTGCTTTCTGGCATCATCTGCTTGTCAGCCTGTGTTAGAAAAAAAAGACAATATAGATGCCTTTTTTGTCGGGAATTCTAAAAGCCTACTTTCCTTGAAGGTCTCCAGAAGGCCCTGTCTTCTGAGAACCCTGTCCTCTGGGTACAGAATTTTCTAGGTGTCCTATCTTCTGGAAATCATACCTTCTAAAGATCCAGTCTTCTGAGAGCCATGTCGTTGGCGACCCTACCTCCTGATATCCCTATTTCTAGGGGCTCTACCTTCTGAAGGCCCCACCTTCTAGGGCTCTCTTACCTTGAGGTCCTTCTACCTCCTGAAGGCCTAACCTCCTGGGAGCCTGTGCCATCATCGGCTGATATCCAGCAGGGATGTTCTGACTTCCACAACGGGACTGTCACAAAAAGCTACCCTTACTTGATGCCAATCTCTCCCTCCTCCCCAGCTCCCTCTGGGTGTTCCCTCCTCCTTGCTTCCGCTAGAAAGCTAAGTCACCCACACCTGAGCTGAGTAAGAACACTTTAAGAGCCCTAGCTTGTTCAACTGAACACATCCTGGCAGACTGAAATTCCTCCAGCCCTCCCAAACAGGGAAACCGTATGCTTAATTACTAAACAGCTGTTGCCGAGAACACCTCCTCGCTTTTGCGGCTCCAGTCTCGCGGTATGAATTTTAAAATCTGTCAGCAAGGGATCACCAAAGCTCTGGGAGCAAAGAGCTGTTCACGTTAACCTCTGAACCAGATAATCTAACAGTAATCCATTCAGAACTAATCAAACATTTACAGAACCGCACCGGCACCCGGCAAACAGTTCGTCATCCTCACACGCTCATTACGCCTCCAACATCTCAATCTACGTATGCAAATGAGGCAAGGGAGCTGACATCCGGACCGTGTACAGAAATTATAAACAAATATTCATCCATTATACTGCTGGAATTTAACAGCTGAAGGACTAACAGTAGCTGAACTTCAAGCCCCGAGTATCAATTATTTATGAACCTAAAACTGACAGGACTGGGTAGGTGAATTAGCTGCGTATGTCAAGCTTTGTTATAAATTCCAACCTATTGTAAAACTCATTTTCATAGCATGTATGCACTAGGCTGACAATATATCAACAGCAAGGCATTAATAATTTAGAGGAATAAGACCATACGGGAACACCTTGGAAACTGTGCTCTGCTCCGTAGTTGATATTACAAATAAAAAAGTCAAATAAAACGAATTTCCTATAAACAGAGAATCAAATAAAGCATTTTCTCTGGAATTTTATTTTCAATTTTCAAAAACATACCAGTTGATACTTTCGCGTTTAGGTAAGTTAAACAACCCCTACACTGTCTTAATTTCCTCCTTTTTCTTTTCTTTCCTAAGCAAATGGCAGGGAAGGTTTCTGACCCAATGATGAACTGAAGGCTTCCCTCTTCCATGTATTTATATATGACAGTCAAGGACCGAGATGGAAGAGGAGCCCACGCAGGCGGAATGTTGTTTGTTGAGCTGAAACAGTTTGCTATGGCTTGTCGGTGGAGCTATATAATAAAACATTGCATTATGTGATAATAAAGGCAGCTAATTGCGACAGTATTTCTCAAGGAAACGTTAGGGTTTCCTATCAGTCTGTTTCGAGATTCAATAGCTTGCTTTATAGTGCTCAGACATTCTTCCTCGAGGATCCAATGCGACTATCTGCTGGCTGGCCGGAGAAAGACAGCTTCCCCAGGGTTTAGGGAGGAGAAAGAGCTACAGCCATCTCCGCCTCCTCTGATGGATCCCTGCCCACCTCAGAGGTCATCCTCCCACTAGTCCTGCCCTGCCCCTTCCCCCACCTCCCAGCAGCACACCACACTCCCCCCCCCCCCCGACCCCAGTCCTCTTGCTCCCTGTCAACCTTAACCCTAGTGATCATTTCGAGGCAAGTGATGCTCGTCTGCTCCGGAGACTCTTTGTCACTGCTAATGACTTCTCCCTGCCCATCTTCTCCCTACTCGGGATATTTATGTCTCTGTAGCCACATTCGTCTTCCGGGGCACGCGAGGAAGCATCTGACCGTGAGAGCTGCGATTTAGCCTGTGTTCTGGGTGCCTGTCCCACTCCAGGTCCCTCTGTAAATGAGAAGCTTTGCCACGTTGGGCCAAGGCCACTTCGTCTCCTCCCTGTTTCTGTTCCTCATTCACAGAGTGTCCCCAATTCTGTTTTTTTCCCCCCAATTTGTTCATCTCTGCTGTTGGGGATGGTCCTCGAATCTTCCCAAGCTGAGGTTTACACAAGACCCAGGAGCCCTGAGTGAGCCACAGCAGCTCAACTCAGCAGATAAATCTGTATCTAACAACAGATTCTCATAGGTTGTCTATTCCAGGCCCCCGCCTCACTCTCCCCAGGCATCCAACAAATAACCAAGAGCAGTCAGATGCCCCATAGCTCCTCATCCCTCTCATCTGCAAGGGGATAATTAAAAATCAAATGTTTGCCAACTTGTAAGCCATGCTTTAAAATCTTACAGCGGGAACTGGGAAGTAAAGTGATTGCCACGTGAGCACAGGGCCCTGGATTTGAATGCACAGCACCCACCTTAAAAAAAATTTTTAAAAAAATATCCGATGCATGCCTCTAATCCCAGCAGTGGGCGCACAGACACAAGCAGCTCCAAGGAGCTTGCTGGCCAATCTGCCTAGCCTAAAACTGAGTTTTCCACCCAGGGAGAGACCCTGTTTCAAGGTAATAAAGCAGAGAGTAGGAGAAGACAGTCAGCAGCATCCTCTGACTCCCTCACAACACAGACAACCCCACATCCGTGTGCATGTCCCATGCACAAGGGGAAGGAGAGAGTCATAAGGTAGGAGAGCAATTAAGGAAAAATACCTCACTCCCTCTGTTACACACACACACACACACACACGATCTGGCAGAATGTTTTCTGTCAGAGAACACAAGGAAAGCTGGACCCATATCACTGCTCCAGAGTGTTCTGGGAGGCGGGAGACAGTCTAGAGACTTTAGACATTCGAATCCCCACAAAGCCCCACCCTCCCCACTCTTGCTGATGCTGGTATGTTTTCTGAAACTGTTCAGGGCTTCATTAAACTTTCTGGGTCCTTCCAAATGGCCTTTAGTAGAGGGAGTCTGGCAAGATTTCATTTCTCTCCTCGTTCTTCCTCTTCTTTTTTATGCTATGTGAAATTACACTCCGTAAAATACCTGCTTCAACAACCTGCTTTGGGGCGTGGGAATTCTCATCTGTTAATGTGCCTCCCTCTGCCTGGGAAGACAGTCACTGGTCTTTCTCTTCAACCCTGATGCCGATGATTCAGGGATTATTCTGTTTCCCTACCTGTACCCGACGGGACACAGAGTCAGCTTCCTAGGCCACTGCTTCAATTCCAGCACCAGCACTCTCAATGTGTTATGTCCCAGATAAACCAAGACTCCCGTTCCCTTTACAAGTCCTGTGACCAAAGGGGAAGAAAGAAGAGCAGGTGGGGTGGGTCTAGAGTTGGAACATTCTGTTCCCTGGAAAAACCGTCTTACGAAGTCAACCGATTGGAATGTGTCGGAAATGCTGGCTGTTGTTCTATTAGCTGAGAATGTGTGGGAAATGCTCGCTGTTATTCTAATTCCAGTTTTATGAAATGCGAAAGTATACTTTTCTTTTTTACCTCAGAGGGGGGTATCATTTGGATCTGTTTGAAAAAGGGAGGAATTGAGAGAGCTGACACTTCCGAGAGAGGCAAGTCTCACACAGGCCCCAGGAATGCAAAGGAGTTTAGCCCCATGTGGACATGACCGCCATCAAGATTCAGCCATGGATGGCACCCTGATCATCAGGACCGGGGAGGCTTGGTTCTATCTGCCCTTCAAGAAAGTTAAATGACTATCAGGGTTTTTTTTTCTAAGACCATTTCTCACTTCTCTACTTTTGATTCTCAATAGACAGTGCCTTCCCCTGCTCACACTCTGTGCAAAAGAAAGGAAGAAGTGTTGCTTGCTTCTCCCCGAGCACAGCTAGTAGCCACACAGGACTTCAGCAGAGGAGAAAACAGCTATTTTGGTCTTGAAAGTTATCAGTTCAATGCCCAAGTAATTCCTTAAGCAACATCAGGGTGGGTTTGAGAGAGGTCAACTTGGTATGTTGTCATTTCAACATGTCCCAGTGGGGTGTCACTTTGTATGGGAGCCCTGCACAGGAGGCTGCTGGGTCAAGCTGGCACGCTCTCTAGTAAATGCCTCTGGGCTTATCTTGGGGGTTCTAAACAACACAAAGGGGTATACACAGCAGCTGTTCATAGGAGACAAGAGGCAGAAGGAGCCCAAAGATCTATCACCTCATAGCTAGGTGATTTTTACCATAGAAAATATGGTAAATCCATGTAAGGGATTATTGTGCATTCATTTAAAATAACAGTCTGGACATGTTATTAAATTACCCACCTGTTACATGTGGGTAAATCTTGAAAACACTGTGTTAACAAAAAAGCCAGACACAAAGGCAAGATGTTGTATAATTCCACTTATGGCATACCCAAGATGGCCAGATGCATAGAGAATGAAACCAGATCGGAGCTGGGGTGGAGGTGCCAGGTTCTCTGAGGAAAGGGAAAATAGAAAGTTTTGGTTTTATGGATGTGGTGGCTCATCCTCATTGTCAACTTGACTGGACTTAGGGTCACCATGGAAACACCTCTGTTAGGGTATCTTTGAGGATGTCTCTAGAGGGTTTAACCGAAGACAGAAACCCGACCCTGAGTGTGAGGGACCCTGTCCCATGGGCTTAGGTTCTCCATTCATCTCTCTGCTTCCTGACTACAGATGTGTGTGACCAGCTGCCTCAAGTCTCTGGTGCTATATCTTCTCCCTTGGTGGACTGTGCCCGCCTTCCTTCCTCCAGCTGCTTTGGTCACAGAAGAATATAATTAATGCAGTGGGTGTGGTGTTGTATTTAGAGGTGAGGGAAATGTTTGGAACCTAGACGGAGGGGCAGCTGAGGGCGTGACGGAGGAACTGAAATGCCCCTGAAGGGTTTTCGTTAGTTGACTTTCATGTCAAAATCCGTGTGAATTATCGTTGGTTGTGGTTAATTAAGCAAAGGGGTTAGGTGTAGGGCCGAGTCTTCCTGGTGCCCATTCAAAGGCCACACTCTCTGGATGTAAATTTGTACTAGGATAGGTTGAGAGTCAGCAAACTAGCAAGATTGCTAAGGCATCAAGAGACTTTTCTTTCCCAAGAAGCCTCTGCCAATGGCAATGTGGCATCAAGACTTCCTGTGTGCCTTTCCTGATCTAGAACTTAAAAAAAAAAATTCTGCTTTTTATTATTAAACAGTTTAAGATAGGACCCACTCTCTCAAATTTTTTAAGTTTTTCTTTTTAAATACATGTACGTATCTGTGTGTAGGTATCTGCATGTGAGAGCAGACTCCCATGAAATCTAGAGGAGGGAATTGGATCCCCGGGAATGGAGTTACAGGCAGGTATGAGTTGCCTGACGTGGCTGCTGAGAACTGAAATCCAGGTCCTCTGCAAGATCAGTACATGCTCATACCCACTGAGCCATCTCTCCAAACCCATCTCAGATTTTCACGTGTACAGTGCAGTGATGTTAGCTATCGGCACAGCACTGCATTTGTGCCTACCCATCTTCGTTACCGAAACCACAGGCCCACTGTTATGCTCTATGGCCTCCTGTCCCTGGTCACCCGACTCACCATATGGTTCAATGACTTCTCTTGGTTAGGCCGAGAAGCACCTTGTAGATTAATAAAGCATACTTCTGTGTGCACCTGTGAGACGCTTCTGGAGACAGCTATTGGAAAGATAAAGATATACCCTAAATGTGAACGTCGCCATGCCCTAGTCTGGGACTCTAACAGAATTAAAAAAAGAAAGGACAAAGTCAACTAATTCAGGCACACAGGCTGCTCTGTTCTACCCTACCCTCCTGGCCATGATGGACTGAGACCTCACAAACCATGGGCAAAATAAATCACACTTCCTTGATCTGTTATATAGGCTTATCCTGGGGAAAGAAAGCTAACAGGCTTCACCTGAGCACTGGATCCCTACTGCAGTGTCTGACCGCTATGACTACCTTATGTAGCTTAGTGTAGTAGCCAAGGGTCATTCATGTTGTCATGCATTGCACAGCTTCTTTCCTCCTCAAGGCTGAAGAGCATTCCATCAGGTTATATGCCTCATGTTCTTTATCCATATATAGTTGTGGAAGTTTGCCATGTTTCTACATCCGGCTACAGTCAGCACTGTGGTATTAACATCTCTTCAAGACCCTGCTTCCAGTTCTTTTGGGGAAGACACCCAGAAGTAGATTCCTGGATCGCATAACAATTCTATTTTTAAGTTTTTAAACAACTCCTGTCTCTTCCTGCTCCCTGCACCCTCCTCCATGGCTCCTGCTCTCTGCCTCCTTGTGTCTCTTCTCTGTCCTTTAGAATAACCCGGGGCGATTATTCTCTGTATATCTCAAATTCTAACGCCTATCCTAGTCAGAACTCAGCAGCTTGTCCTTCAGTGATTGCACAGAGACTGTTCTAGCCCTTGAAGGGCACAAGATGGGATCAGGTACTTATATGTCCTTTAAAAATGTAAAACACGATGCCTGGGCTCACAGCAGGCAAAACTGACCCATTACCTGTCGTGTAGAGACCTGCCCTTGAGTTCCCTGTTGCCCATAAATGTTTCCACTGTAAAAGGAAATTACAACAAAGACCACAGCTATTTAAAAGAATGCCCCAGACTGGGGAGCCTATAAAGAACGAAAGTTTGTTTCTTATTATTCTGGAGACTGAGAAGTATGGGGTTTGAAGGCTGGCATCATGCAATAGAGAAATGTAGGAGACAGAGGGGGCATGGCTCTTAAGAGAGAGCAAAAGAAAGTAAAACTAACTTACAACAAACCCACTCATGATATTCAAGACGTTCTCACAGGAATATCTCCATCCATTCTTGAGGGTGATATCCCACTTCTCTGCGCCACCAGAAATCAAGTTGTCAGTATGACTTTGGGAATATGGATTCAAGCTATAGCAGCTAGCTGACACCACAGAGCCCTGGTTTCTTCAGCTGTAAAACTGGGTCGAGTAGTCTGAACTAAAAGGTGCTGTGACAGGTCTCTCTCTTTTCCCGATCCTTCTTGTGGCTGAGTTTATCTGTGCGGAGCTCAGCGTCCTTTGGTTAATAACCCTCGATCTCTGACTTGTGAGAGGGTGTGTAGTCTTGATTCCCTGATATCGGAGAAAGCCAGTCACTTAGTAGCCTGGTCAGAATCCTAGACCAGAAACCTGGGATGCCCATTGTGCTCACTGTGTGACTCCTGCTGGGCCTTATGCTCCTTAGGGTGCCTTTTGTGTCTATGGAAAGCCATTAAAATTATTTGAGATTAAATGGCGCTTCCGTCTTATCCACCTCCATGATTTACCTAGTTTTCTTGACTATCACTTGTAAACCATCAAATTTATGAACCGTTTAAGGTCTTGTCTGACCAACAGCCCAGATGGGGTGTGTAATACTGGATGCTTGATAAAAACCCATTTTCTCTAACCTCCTGACAACCCATCAGATAGAAAGACAGGCTTGCCATACTGATTGGAAATGACAGATCCCTTAGCCCAGCTACACAGAAAAGAATCTGATGGTCAATAGTGTCGGGAGGGCTCAGAAAAATTACCCCTCCTCCTTCAAGGGACAGTGAGGGGCTGTGCATTGGGGAGAGGGAGAGGCTGGAGAAGGTGGAGAGGCTGGAGAAGGTGGAGAGGCTGGCAAGGATGGAAAGGGTGTAGAAGGTAAAGATAATAGAGATCCTAGAGTAGAGAGGGTGGAGAAGAGGGAGAAGGTGGGAAGGAGGAAGAGGATGGGGAGGAGGGAGAGTAGGGAGGAAGGAGAGGGTGGGGAGGAGGGAAGAGCAAGTTCCTATTATCAGCACTATCTTTGGCCAGGTCCAGGGCATGGTTCTCATCCCACGAGGAAGAGGAAACAGTAGGAAAACTGTTGAGGAACTGCCCCTATCATACACAGACAGAGGCCATGTCAGGAGATTATTCAGCCATTTACCGATTCACCCTTAAGAATACTTATCTCACCTGGTCACCAAAACCAAAACAAACAAAAATAGTTAGAACAGATTAGGGATGTAGCTCAGTTGGTAGAGTGCTTGCCTTCCATGTGTGAAGCCATGGGTTCAATCCTGAGTAACACACACATACACACACACACACACACACACACTGGAGACCGGAGGATCAAGACTTTAAGGTCATCTTTGTCTATATAGGGAGTTCAAGTCCAGCCTTGGTCAGAGACCCCATAGAAAGGAAGGAAGAAAGGGAGGGAGGGAGGGAGGGAGGGAGGGAGGGAGGGAGGGAGGAAGGAAGGAAGGAAGGAAGGAAGGAAGGAAGGAAAGAAGGAAGGAAGGAAGAATGAGCACAGTCTCCCCACTTCTCCAGTAAGAATTCCCCCCAGTGTTGGTACCTAAGACTATAACACCCAAGACAAGGCAGAAAAATGAGTCTGCCGACCTCGGGACCTGATGTCAGGCTTCCTTATGTAGTATGTGAACCTTTTCACTGTGTTTCTCTTCCCAGAAGTGCGCATCGGATCCTAATGGGAGCTGAGAGCCCTGTGAATACTGTCGACTCGGTGCTGAGCTAGAAATGAGCAAAAAAGAGGGCTTGGGTGTGGAGGGAAAATTACAGATTAGGCTCTGGTCCTTATTGATCTCCCCCCCGCCATGACAGCGTAGGCTTGTCCCAGTCTCCAGCCACACCCCTTAAGAAGGTCTTTCCAGAGGAGTGTTGATGACCCTGTGATCCAGAGAACATCCAGCCTCAGAGTCCTCTAGGCCAATGAGACATCAGATATGCTGAAAAGACTACTCCAAACTTCCTGGTACTGAAGATTCCTGTAACTATAATCCTTCGGCTACATCCCAGCATGATGTAAACATTGCTCAGGTACTCAGTAACCTCTGACCATACATCTACCTTGTGCCTAGCAGCCTGCAGAGGCCTCCGACACACGAAGAGAAAAACAAAACTTCCACCCCATGAAGCCCAAACCCCAGCTAGAGATATATATAGAAGCAGACACTCTACTAGGTCAGGCTGCATCCAGCTGTAGATAGAAAACACTAATTCTAGGCTGTCTTTTAAAGAAACAGAACTGGGCTGGGGCTGGAACTCAGCTGTAAGGTGCTTGCCTAGCATACAGGAAGCTCTGTGCGCATTCCCCAGTCCAGCGTAAAGCAGGTGTAGCAGTGCGCATCAGTAATCCTAGCCCTCGGGAGATGAAGGTAGGAGGACCAGAAGTTCAAAATCACCATCGGTTTCATAGTAAGTTTGAGGCCAGCCTGGATCACTGGAGATCTTGTCAAAAGCACTGAGGATCAAACACGGGACCATACACATTCTAGACAAACCCTCTACCCCTGAGCTTCATCCTCAGCTCTGACATAGTTTTAGTGCTTGACTCAGTTTTTTTCCTCCTTCCTTCCTTTCTTCCTTCCTTCCTTCCTTCCTTCCTTCCTTCCTTCCTTCCTTCCTTCCTTCCTTTCTTCCTTTATTGAGACAGGGTCTCACTGTGCAGCCATAGTGAGAGTGAAATTCACATATAAATCAGGTTGCTCTTGAACTTGCAGCAATCCTCCAGCCTCTACCTCTCAAGTGTTGAGATCACAGGTAGGAACAGTATGGTTTTAACTTTTTTTCTATATATAGTCTCAAAGCTCACGCAGACACTAAATTTTTTTTCTTTTTTTTCTCAAAGTTTATTAAAATACAAAAGTCTCCATTTCCGCCCCTCCTCCCAACACCCTTCCACTTCCCCCACTCCCTCCCCTCCTCCCTCTCCATCCCCAATAGCGGTCAGGGTCTCCTGCCCTGTGGGTAGTTCAAGCTCCTCCCCCCTCCCTCCAGGTCCAGGAAGGTGAGCATCCAGACTGGATCCCCAAAATCCAGTATATGCAGAGGAAACAAGTCCCAGCAGACACTAAATTTTAAAATCAGTCAGTACCCAAGCCACTTGTATCCTGTGCAATTTGGAATCCATACCATCTTCCCCAAAATCTGTTTTTCAAATGCAAGAGAAGCAAGCCTCAGATCAAAAACCTCCAACGCGTCATTAGGAAGCTGAGGAAAGGGCGGCATGGAAGTACCTACTTTTAGAAAGGCAACAAAAGATAATGGAACCACAGAAGCCAGGCACTGTCCTGTTGCCATGGTGAGCACAAGGCTGCCATGATTCTAGGTGATATTATGGCAGGGACAGTGGTGGCTAGCGACACATCAGTCAACTCTGACTTGTTCTGACCTACTTGTCTTCAAAAGTCAGGTACTCTTCTTAGTAAAGATAGGAATCTTTACAAATCCACATTTGCAGGAATGTGGATGCTGGATCAGTAACCATGAGTTACCAGAAGAGGAAGGTGGGGACAGAATGCTTCTCTGAGTCACAGGCAAGTTTGCCAATCCTGGGGAGGACCCACATCAGCACCTCCGCATCATTAGTCATTATTGAGATGGGCTCAGTTTAGGCACATGGCTGGACGCCTAAGCGGAATCGTGTTCATTGACATTTAGACTCCTAATTCAGAGGCAACGGAGGAAGCAGAGAGATGGGACCAGAGGGTAGGAAAGAATGGTCACGATGACATCAGCCAATATTGGTGGAGTCTTATTCTCCTCACACATTTGCCTCTGAATGTATCTGTTTACTAGCTACCTGAATGTATTCGGTTCTATTCATATGACGATGTGCCTATTACATAGTAAGATCTCCGCTGGTTATTGGAAACATGAGACAAGCATTGATCCTGCCTATAGAGAACTCAGTCTGTTTACACTGCTGCATGCCTAGCCTCATGCTCTAAAGCAGAATGGATTTAAATAACAACTACAGTTCTTTTGATTCTCAAAAGACATAATCCATGAGGACCACTAGGAAGCCCCTAAGGAGGTTGAAATCAGGTCTTGGGAATTTATGTGGGTGGTCTCCACTCCTGGCGAGAGGCCAAGACAATGAGAAGCCCTATCATATCTGAACACCACCTTCCACCATCTTTCCAGGGGCTCCAGGTCCTCTAATCTGAACACACTAGCTGTCTCCATCTTAAAGCCATCTCCTCCTTAGAAAGTCCCTCTCCATCTCAGAGGTCACCTCCATTTTAGAGTTTGTCTCCATCTTAGAGTTTGCCCCTGACATTTTATCTTTAAGCCCAATTTGAACTTGCTGCCTTTTGAAAAATGCTGTATTTTTAGGACCTTTTGCCTGCATTCCAAGCTAAGAAAGTTTGATTTTTTCCCCCACTCAAACCACTTCTGATCTCACTGAGAGGACAAAGGTGGCAGCGGAGTCCTATTCGCCCCTCATCTAACTGCCTTTTGGTTTTGTTGCTCAAGTCCTCCTGAAGGAAATGCTCCATAAGCACATGGCTGAATTTATATTAAGAGCCTCAGAAAAAAAACTCAGACCTTTTGATCCAGGAACTTCTCTTGTGAGCTTATTCCAAAGAAATGATCCTAAACTCGGTTACAAATGCTCTGGCAAGGGGACGCTGAAGGCAGTACCTCTTAATAGGGAACGGTTTGAACCAACCTATGCAGCTGTAAGACTTACGTTAAATAAATTAGAGGTGGCCCATCCATTGAGATACTGGTCATCCGTTATTGTCATGTTTGCAAAGAACATGTTTTAATAACTGGCGAAATGCTCATACAATAATTGGCTGAGGAAACAAAAAAATCAGGATCCCCAGTGATAGCTGGGAGTCGAGCTCAATCATGAATTGTTGGCATATAAAGGAGGTTGTAAACTAAAATGTTAATAGTTATATCTAAAAGTAGGACCACGGTTAGAGATACGTCCTTCCTGCTATTCCTTTCTGTATTTGATGACGTGTCTCCAATGGGGGTGAGTTAGCTTTAAAACAAGAAGAATGACGTTTGAAA
This sequence comes from Myodes glareolus, assembly GCF_982192425.1. Lineage (NCBI taxonomy): Eukaryota > Metazoa > Chordata > Mammalia > Rodentia > Cricetidae > Myodes > Myodes glareolus. The sequence continues at coordinate 72,489,139 of NC_142032.1, forward strand.
ATGAAGTGATAAACCCAGAAAGACTGGCCTGGTCCTTAGCCTGTGGGTGGGGTCTGGTGAGTCAGCCGCAGAGAGAGGTTCGGATGTGGACAGGAGTCTAAGCGTTTACAAAGCATCCTTTAGACCATTAACTACATTTTATAAGCACAGTTGTTTGCTCTAAATTGGCTATTTATTCTGTTAATGACTTTTTTTGTGTGTGAGAGCCACTGTTTACAAATAAGGCAGATCCTGGAATCCACTAGCAATTAGGGAATTGTTCCGGCTTCCTAATGAAAAATAAACACCATTAATAACGCCTGTCCCAGCTTATGTTCATGTTGGGTTTGTGCCATTTACTTTGAGAACAGATAATAATAATAATCTTTAAGGATGCACCTAGCCTATAGAGCAACCCTCTGCATCCCTTGCTGATCTGATGGCAGCCAGAGAAGGCGAGATGGACAAAGGGAGGTCTTCCTCCCTTGTTACACAGGCTTCCATAAGTGGCCTCCTGGAAATCCCCATCTCTTCTTTTGTCCTCCATTTTTCTGGGTAACTAGAGTTACTATGGAGCCTGTTGGGTCTTCCCTATTGAATTGTATCTCATCCATTACAGCTTATAGTACTTAGGAGCCTCACAAATTCAGGAGTGCTCAGGAATTGGTCAACAGCACACTCAAGAAAATATTGTGCTTAGATGAAATGTCCATCTTCAAACTTGGTTCTGTCTGCGTTCAGATGTAGTGGTTGTCCTAATAGGTCAATGTGTCTTCCATCCATTTGGTGCCCCCCCCCCTTGTTTGGTGTTGCTGAACCTGAAGTCAAGTTCAGATCCCATGTGACTGAGATGGGTGAAGTCCTCACAGGCCCCATGATAACTCTGGATACCTAGAAAATCAGAGGAAAAAAAGAGAGGTAAGGAGACATGCAGGAAAAGTATGTTTGTTCTCCTGGTAACATCAGAGAGGAAGTTGGTGGTCATGCATGGGCCTGCCTCTCTTGATCCCTTGCAGAAAGCAGCTATGACACAAAGTCTGCTCGGCCTCCCGAGGAAGGGCTATTTGAATGAGACAAAGCTGACCAGACACTGATGACGGCCTCTGAACCCCATATGTGGACCCTATGAGGGATGAAAGAGGGGAGCATATGCCTATTGAGTAGGGGGAAGGGGGAATGCAGTGGCCAGACAAAATAATCTATTTTTTAGAAAAGTTACCCTGCTGCCAGGCAGTGGTGGTACATGCCTTTAATCCCAGCACTCAGGAGGCAGAGGTGGGTGGATCTCTGTGAGTTAGAGGCCAGCCAAGTCTACAAGAGCTAGTTCCAGGACAGGCTTCAAAGCTACAGAGAAAACCTGTCTTGAAAAACCAAAAAGAAGAGGAATCGGAAGAGGAAGAGGATGAAGAAGAGGAGGAGGAGGAGGAGAAGGAGGAGGAGGGAAGGAAAGAAGAAAGGGGTTACCCTGAAATTTTTGATTTGGAGAAATCTACCTGAGGTCTGGTACATATGTTTAAATATATTTATTATTCATTAACTATCTTCATGCAACTTTTGGATAAAAGCATTTTCAGTGATTCTGGTATTCTCAGCAATATTGGATAAGGGACACAATTCCTCCTGGATTATGCAGCAAACATTGGTTGGGGAAGTCTACCCAACCATGTTGGCATGGTCATGTGTGTGCCATAGAAAGTGGAAGGGATAGGAAGGTCAGGAGGGGCTGGGAAATGAGGACTTTGACCAGGAACCAGGAACCCTCTGAGTAGAACCAGAACACCTCACATGCTGGTTAGAGCAGGGGCTGGGGTGACTGCTTCAGGAGGAGAGCGGTTATCCACTTTGAAAAAACTAAAACAACAAAAGAAAACTATGGTGGGATTCCCATAGGTGAGTATAAAAGCTAGGACCCTGTTGTCACCTCATTTTCTACCACATGACTGGTTCCCTCTGTCCCCATCATCTGTCAATCTCCCTGGAAGTCAGTGAGACAAAAACCATGAGTTCACATTCATCTAGTTGAAAACAAGAACCTAGTTACCTATATTCCTGGGCTAGATCTTTGCACTTCATCTTGCTTCCAGGAGCAAGATTTAGTTGACATATCCAAGGCTCTATATGATAGAGAAAGCTTCTTGTTCTTTCCTCTTCTCCCCCTCTCCCCACTGCAGTCCTTTAAAAAATATTTACTTTGTATTTATTTATTATTATTTTATGTATTTGTTTGTTTGTTTGTTTGTTTGAGACAGGGTTTCTCTGTAGCTTTGGACCCTGCCTAGAACTAGCTCTACAGACCAGTCTGGCCCTAAACTCACAGAGATCCACCTGCCTCTGCCTCCTGAGTGCTGGGATTAAAGGTGTGCGGCACCACCACCTGGCTCATTTATTATTCTTAATTACGTGCATGTGTGTGCATCTTTATGTGTTTATGTACATGGGAGTGCAGGTTCTCACAGAGGCCAGAAGAGGGCACCAGATCTCCCAGAGCTGAAGTTATGGCTGTTATGAGCCAACCAATGTGGGTGCTAAGAACCAATCTTAGGTGTTCTGGAAGAGCAAGAAGTGCTCTTAACTGCTAAGTCATCTCTCCAGCCTGTGCCCACCCCACTCCTTTTTATAAGACTAGGAATGGAAGGAACCCAGAGCTAAGGGTGTTGGGTGTTTTCTATACCACTGAGATACACCTCCTGCTATCTATGGGATTTCTTTCTTTTCTTTCTTTTTTTATGGCTTTTGTTCATTTGATTTCGAGACAGGGTTTCTCTGTAGCTTTGGAGCCTGTCCTGGAACTAGCTCTTGTAACCCAGGCTGGCCTCGAACTCCCAGAGATCCGCCTGCCTCTGCCTCCCAAGTGCTGGGATTAAAGGCGTGAGCCACCATCGCCAGGAGGATTTCTAAAAACCAAAAACAAACAAAGAAAAACCCTAATGTTTGTATAGCACGATTTTTCACCTTAAAAAAAATCAATTTTCTTGTTATGAACACAACCAAGACAAAAAGCAAAAAGTGCTTTCAGAGAACAAAGACCACTTACCTCCATCTTTACCTTCTGCAATCCTTCTAATTGCAAAGCACAGTTTCTCAACCCCTTACCTCCCTCTCCCAGGGACTTCCAGTCTAGTTGTTGACTAAAACCACCTGGAAGACTTAATGAGAAGCATAGATTCCTAGATCCCCAAGCAGGGCCTGCTGGACTCAGAACCTGCAAGAACGGAGTCCTAAGTCCAGAGTCCTGAAATAATTCTCAGAACTGTACCTGACTGACCCAGACACAGCAACATGATGCTGGTTCAATGACCGCTAGTTGGGAAGCACTGTCTACACCATGGAAAAATCCACAAGAATCAAGACCTGCTGGAGGGCAGCTGCCCCAGAAGACAGCTACTGCTCCACTGGTCCAGCCAAGCTGGCAAGAACAACGCATCCAGATGCCCAAGAGAGAGGAAATGCCATCTACTGCCCAGACGGCCAGTTCCGTTTTCCCTCCGATTTGGAAAAAGGTAAACATCATTTATACATCCCATTTCCCTTAGAAACTACCCAAGGAACTCAGTGTAGAGACAGCCTCTGCTCCTAAATCACCTGCCCCCAATAATTGCAAAAGGACACTGTCCCCTCTCCCGCTTTGCCTGGCTCTCCCCAAGCACACAGAGATGGCCCTCTCCAAGCCGCCAAGGCTTGTTGAGGTTAGGTGGGGAGCACTGAGCTTTATTTGAGATCTCTTCTATTCTCCCTCTTGCCTCAAAATAAAAATTGATCTCTAAGGAGCTTAACTCGTTCTGAATTACTCTAATCTCCAGGGACTTTTTGTCAGTCATCATTTCCCAGGAAGCAAGTAACACACCTATTATCCTGTTATCTCCTCCTGGAAAAGAACATTCTGATGGGAACACGCTGTTCTGATTCGCTAGCACCCACAGCACCTAGCCTCAGCGCCTCCCCTGCACGAGGAAGTTCGTAGGGACTGGAACTTTCCCCCTCCCTTGTTCTCACAAAAGTAAGTGGGGCGGGGGTGGGGGAGAGCTAGGTTTCTCATCCTGGAAGTAGCTGAGTAAATCTTGTTGAACACAGGGAGCCGTGGTTTTAGAGTCAGGGAGACCTAGGTTCAAATCCCAGTCTTGCTGCTAAGTCACATGGGCAGGTCATTCATTTCGCCTGCCCAAGGATGCTCACGGAGAGATGATAGTTTTAGAAACAACCTAGTTACGAATTCAAAAGTCGTATGTGTTGAATTTTCATTAGGGCAACTAAACAAAGTCAAGGTGCCCAGCTACATTTAAATTTTTAGGTAAGTGTCACAAGATGGCTCAGCAGGGCAGGGCACTTGCTGTGAAGCCTCCCTTATAGTAAAAGGAATGGCGGGCTGCTTTCCACCACCTGGCTAGCTCAGTTGGTAGAGCGTGAGACTCTTAAACTCAGGGTCGTAATGATGGAGGAAGGTCATCTGTCTATTGTGTTACTTTCATTGGTTAATAAAGAAACTGCCTTGGCTTGATAGGTCAGAATTTAGATAGGCGGAGTAAACAGAACAGAATACTGGGAAGAAGGGAAGTGAGTCGGTGGCCATGCTTCTCCTGCCCAAGATAGACGCAGGTTAGAATCCTCCCAGTAAGCCACCACCTCGTGGTGCTACACAGATTACTAAATATGGGTTAAAGCAATATGTAAGAGTTAGCCAATAAGAGGTTACAGATAATGGGCCAGGCAATGTTTAAAAGAATACAGTTTCCATATAATTATTTCGGGTGTAAACTAGCCAGGAAGCTGGGTGGCGGGAATGTGGTCCACTGCTCCTTTTACACTCCCTGAGTTAGAGAGCCCGGCGACCACAAGTGTTCCTCCCTCCTCCATATACACACTGTTGGCTAAGCCTACTGCACAGTGATGGCTGATCTTGTCAAGTCAGTGGCCTGAAGATCACCTGGGAACACAGCTCTGAGCCTGTCATGAAAATGTTTCCAGAGAGGTTAAAATGAGGAATGAATGCCTACCATAAAAGTCAGCAGAACAGGCTGAAGTCTGAGACTGAAAAAGTATTAAAGAGGAAGAAGCCGATTGAGTATCTGTACTCCCCCACCTCTGCTTCCGGGTAAAATGGAATTTTGTTTTTCACTTTAAGTTTGACGCATGCGATATTTGGCACAAGCTTATAACTGGCAAGCTGTCCCTTGCTTATTAGAAATTAATATTTCACTGGGCTCTTTGGGCTGTGACTCATCAGACACATGAGACAGGGTCAGTCAGCCATCTTGGATAAGAAGAGTCGACAGATTTCCGCTTGTGTGGGGGTTTGGTTGCCACTGCTTCGGAAGCCAAAATTCTTTCAGATAAGTGATTTTATATGCTTAGCAGCCTCATGAAGGAGCCACTGTGGTCTTAACCATTTTATAGCTGTGGAGACTTTACTCCTAAAAAGCATATGAGGGCTAGATTGGCGCAGTTGTTTTCTTGTTCCATTGCTTATCTATAGAAGACCAGGAACACTGCTTCCATTCCTCTACTGCCAGAGAAGACAAACCTGGGCTGAACTCGGTCCTCAGCGACAAACAGGAAGGAGTTGTGGCACAGAGTCCTTGACCCAGTGTGGGACCCGTAACACAGGAAAGTGGAGGAGCTAAGCTGTTCTTGTCAAGTTGATACCTGGACTCACGCAGGAGATATACCTAGGGGTGTATCTACAAGGATGTTTCCAGGGAGACTTAACTGAGAAAGAAATGTGTGATGCAAAGATACGTAGAGCATCATGGGTTAAGGTCCCAGACTGAATAAAAAAGGAAAAACCGAAGTCAGTCATGTGCCAGGATCCTCACTTCTCTGCTTTCTGGTTGGTACCACAGACTGAGTCACTCTCACTACCATGCCTTCCCTGCCACGTTGGACTTTTTTCCCTCCGAAAAAAATATACCTCCCCTCCATTTAAAAAGAAATTATTACATTTTATTTATTGTGTGCATGTGTGTATATGAACATGCATGCCGCAGTGCCCTTGTGAAGGTCAGAGAGCAACCTGAAGGTGTCAGTTCTCTCCTTCCACTCTGTGGGACTTCAGGCTTGGTGGCAATCCCCTTTACCCCCTTAGCCATCTTGACAGCCCACTTCCTCCTTTAAGTTACTTTCTTGTCAGGTATATGGTCACAGAAACAAGAAAAGAAAGTAAGACAGCCTTGTTATGGATGGAACGTCAGCAGAGTCCAAAAGTGCCCGGATCCTCCACTAAGAGCTGTCAAATGCCTACCAGTGAAGCAGGGTGTAGTTCTATGGTAAAAGGCCAACAAGACACAAAGAAACAAGTAACTGTAGTGGGTTTTGTTTTGTTTTTTAACTCTTTGGGAGGCCTGTCACCCAACTCCCAAATAATCACACAGAGATTTATTCTTACTTAGAATGCCTGGACTTAGCTTGGCTTGTTTCTAGCCAACTTTTCTTAATTAAAATTATCCCATCTACTTTTTGCCTCTGGACTTTTTTCTTTCTCTATTCTATGTACTTTTCTTTACTTCTTACTCTATGTCTGGCTGTGTAGCTTGGTGGCTGGTCCCTAATATTCTCCTCTCCTCTTCTCTCTCCGCAGTCTTCTCTTTTTCTACTTCTATTTATTCTTTCTGCAGTCCAGCCCCCCCTATCCTTTTTCCTGCCCATCTATTGGCCGTTCATCTCTTTATTAGACCAATCAGGTATTTTAGACAGGCAAAGTAACACAGCTTCACAAAGGTAAGCAAATGCAACATAAAAGAATGCAACACATCTTTGCATCATTAAACGAATGTTCCACAGCATAAACAAATGTAACACATACAAAATATTCCACAACAAGCAACCATGATGTAAAGTCAGCAGCCATACCAGACAATAAAGCTAGGTTTCCAATAACTCAGAAATTAGAATTATCATATAGATAATATAAAATATAAACCACCTGTGATGTGTGCCTATAAATCCAGCACTCAGGAGCTAGAGTCAGGATAATCATAAACTCAAGGTCATCCTTGGTGGCATAGTTCAAGGCCAGTCTCAGATGAGATCCGCTCAAAACAAAGTTAATACCAAGCATTTTGATTAACTATATTAACTGTATGAGGACATTGTGATTGTAATGTAAACATCAATAGACACACAAAAAAGAAAACATCAAAATAACCAAGGATATCAGAAAACCCAGGAGAACCTTTAGGGATGAAATTGTTATTCCAAGCAGAAATAGAATGGGTAGATTCGACAGCAGGTGTGACACAATTAAAGAGCCATTAATGGATTGAAAGGTGGGGGTGGAAATACCCACCAATTAGCACTACAGCCAAGATGAACCAGTAAAAACGCATAAACCAAAAATTCTAAATCATATCTAACCAAAATCCCAGAGAAAATAGCAGAGAAATTTCTCAAACTGATAAAAAGACATGAAATAATAAATGATGAATGCATATACAAAAATAACAGAAACACTATATCTAGGTATTTTATATTTAAAAACATCCAGAAAGGTGCTGGAGAGAGTGCTTAGGTAGAGCACTGGTTGCTCTTCCAGAGGACATGGGTTCTGTTCACACCACCCACAGGGCAACTAACAATGGTCTGTAACTCCAGTTCCAGAAGATCTGACTACCTCTTCTGGCCTCTGCAGTCACTATGTACACATGGTGCATGTACAAGCATGCCGGCAAAACTCTCAAACAGGATGGAAGTGAGGGGAGGCCAAGGGACACTTCTGATTTGTCAGTAGGGGGATGTCTTGTTCCTGGCACATGCCTGGTGTATGGTGCCCACAGGGACTGATGGAGACAAGCCCAGCCTGGGAACCCCATCCATCATGGTGTGTACAGGAATGGAGCAAATGGGAGAATGGAGAAAGGTTGGAAGCAAATTCACACAGGCAGCATGCAGGGTAAATGGGGCACCTCTGTCACTTTTTCATCTATTCTGCTTGAAACCAAAGCCAGGTAGGCCACAAATTTGTTTGTGGCCCTTAACAAAGAAGGCCTTTTGAACACCAGAAAGCTAGGTGTTGTGATGTTCGAGGTCAGTCCCTCACTGTAGTACAATTGCTGTCCCCCTGTCACAACAGGATCGTCTCCTCTCAATGCTCCAGAAGCTTCACAACCACCGACACTCTCTAGTTCTTCCCCCTGGCTTGCTTTCCTGGCTCCTGGATGCCCCGGGGATATGTGGCCACGTACCGAACATCTCTCAGGCTGGAACTGTCTAAGCAGGACGAACAGCAAGTAAAAATGTGCTGAGGCAGGGGATTGCTCCATGTGGCTGGGAAGTGGGGACCAGTACAGCTGGTGATAGAGGGGTGGGAGAGTTCATGATCTACCAGATTTAATTGACCACACAGAGCCTATTGCCGCTGGTAGGAGTGCTTAAGGCCGAGGAGGTGCAGGCCACTCCAGTGACCTCCAGGGGACTCAGAAAATCACAAGGACATTCACAGTGGAGTCCAAAAATAGCAAGGTAGGTGGGTGAGTGCTTTAAAACTGTATTTTTTTTTATAATGTGGGGGGTCCTGGTCTTTTGGAATAGTATCCAGGTATTTGGTCCTGGCTCTGGTGTAGCTTGTTATGGGAGGGAATGGGGGTCATGGGCTTAGGGTTGGCTAACGGTGTCCATGATGCCACCCTGTCACCCTTGGCAGTCTCAGGAGTTCCTCAAATATGTTAGTGACCTAGAAGCAGACCAAACACAGGATTCAAGGTCTTGGTGCAGAGCAGAATATAGAGACTAGCTACTAGGAGGCACAATTGGGGGTGTTTTAAGAACAATTTTAAGTAGAGGAATAGGCAGCAAGGATCAGTGGCCACCCAGACAGCAGCAGGCCCTGACCTACCACTGTGTGAATGCACAACAGCCAGCGGCGCAGGCAGGAGCCTACCCCAGAGAGCTCAGCCTGGGGGGCTGGGTTTGGGTTAGGAATGCACAGGTTGTCTGAGGGTCTCAGGCTAGAGCGGCTGGTGCCTTCTAAGGAGGTCTAAGATCCCAGAACCAGAGACTGCTGTTGACTCTACTGTGGACCTCCCCTGAATCAGGCTGGCTACTGTGTGTGCCTTTCATGCCACGCCCTCCTCTAAAGCCAGTCCTCTGGCGCCTGTGCCCTTACCTTCGCACAGGGAAATTAAAGCCAGGGAACTAAATGCTATGCCTGAGACCTCCTCGCCAGCGCAGGGTGCATCGAGACTCCGCAGCTCCCAGGGTAGCTGAGACACCCATCTGTTCTCGGGTGCGATTCCTCCCAGTGTGGCCGATTTGAAGCTTCTAACCCAGGGTCACAGACAGTGACTTAGGGAAGAAGTGAGCAGGAGAAGCGTCTTGCATCGTCGTTGTACTTCATCAGGCTGATCCAGGCAGAAGGAACCTTGGGGACATAGGAACAGGCAGACATCCCGCTGTCTGATTTGTAAATAGAGTTTTAGTGCAACCCCACTGCACCCAGCTGTTGACACACTGGCTACTGTCACCTTTGATAAGCAGGAAGTAAATAATACAAGAAACGCAGTGACCCACGGAGCGTCAAATCCCACCTGTGCCTTCACAAGGAGGTTCTGTGACCTCTGACACCGCTGAAAATAAAATGATCTCTCTTTTTTTTTTTTAAGGAAAAAAAGGAGCAAATGATGACCTTTGAGTATTTTTCTTTTTTGGCTTTGATACAATTTATTTAATTGCCTAGTCTCTATGATTTAATTTTTAATAATGACTTTGTTTTTAAAAAGCAGCTGGCAAAATGCCTGACGATTTAACAGTTAGCTTCTGCAAAGCCGCTAAGTACCCACTCTGGGCACCACTGAACTCCATCTGCTTCCACATCGTGTTCCTTCTCTCTCCTTGATGGGGCTGCCTCCGCAGGGGGAGAGAAGGGAGAGGGAGAGGGGAGGAAGGGAGGGAAGGGCCTTCCGCCTGGATATTGGGAAAATGTCTCCCGCTTGTGCAAGGCTCCAGGTTCAGTAAGAGCATCTCAGGCTTCGCCTTTAAAGAAGGCCTGGGGAGGGAAGAAAGAAAGGAAGCTAACCTATTTGAAGTGGTCGGAGGAAGAATAGAGAGCGATCGGCCCAGAGAACCGCAAGAAGGGCCCTTCACACTGCAATCAGACCTAATTCACACAGCAAGCCCTGAGACGGACACGCCACAAAAGGTCTGTGTCCACTTCAGAGAAAGGGCCTGTGGGTCCCATTATCAATAGAAATGAAATTTTAATTAATAGACACTGTTTTGCTCCAAGCTGAACGCAGAAAACTTGAATTCGGTTCCTTGGAAGCGGAGGGTGTGGAGGTGGCTGGAGGTTTGTGGGAGGCACTTGGCAAGTTTCCTTCAGTGGGATTCTTCGAGCCTAATGGAAATCATTTGGAGTGAAAGACCACATGGGTAGAAAATGGGAGGTGATCAGAACCTGGATGCCCACACTTGTGCAGCAGACACACACACGCTCTCGCACACATACACTGCATGTTTATGTTATAGCTGAGCCAATGTTAGCCCACTCCCACAGTCACAGTGACCCCTGATATTTCTCACAGTCCTATTCTCCCCTGCATCGAACCCATCACAGTGCAAGACACAGAAGCCAGAAGCTCAGGGATGCAGTCAAACCATGAACAGAACCAGGATCTTAGAGGACAGGGCTGGAAGCCTTGACAGAGTGCTGAATGTACCCAGGTGATGGTGCTTGTCCTTCTCTATGAAAGCACAATGTGGCTTCCCTGGCCTGGCTCAGACAAACAAGTCCAATTGACAGTAGAAAAAATTTATGAACATTTCCCCACACACAGACGGGGTGAGAGAGAGAGAGAGAGAGACAGAGACACCCAGAGAGAGATCTATTTCTCCATTAACTGGCACCGTGTTCCTTGCAGTGCCCTCTCCTGTCCTTCTCAGACCAATCCATGATGTCAGGTTCTGCCTTTTCTCTGTGATCCTGCACCGCCCCTTGAGTAAGCCCCTCAAGACTGCTCATTCCTACACAAAAATGTAGGTTACCTTCCCTCAGAAGCTGCCCTCAGCCAAGCTAGCGCTAGCCTGGTGCTCAGGTTATCCACTCAGCAGCCACTCTGCCACCCCACTGTTTCCCAGGTACAACAGGACAGGTGCAGACAGAAAGTAACTTTGCTCCCAGGTCCCAGACCACGGCTTTACCACCAGAACCCTGTGTCTATGGCAGCCATGGGGGCTGGGAACTGAAGTTCTCTGAAGAAACCATGATCCTGCAGTGGACTGACCAGAACTTGCAGTTTTAGAGAGTTGAGATGTTGCAGATAGCTGAAATTATTTGGGGCTACCTTTAATCCCCTGACTCGCCATTTACTCCCCACCTGTGACTCTGACCTGGCGGGCTTGCAAGTATTAAGTAAAACTTGTGGGACACATCATCAAATCTAGGAGACCACGAGCTTAACAAGACCCTCACAAGGCAGCATCTGAGACCCAAGGCAGAGATTCCGCGCTCTGCTATACGTCGCCAGCCACTCATGTATTTGGTTTATGATATGTGGCTTTCTTCTGTGGTATAGCTTTAAGAGTTTGTGCAAGCTCTTCAAGGCAGCCTGGGTCTGAATCTCTAACCTGCGTCAATCACATTTGCTCCTAACAAACTATCGCAGCTGGGAGTAGTACCACATACCTTTGATTCTGGCATTGGGCAGCAGAGGCATGTGGATCTCTGTGAGTTTGAAGCCAACCTGGTCTACATAGTGAGTTCCAAGCCACCCAGGGTTACAGGGAGACGCAGTCTCAAACACACAATCTCTTATACTCTTTAAAGCCGTAACAGTGTGCTGCATTGACACAGCGTCTCTACAAACTCACAAAGAGCTGACCCAAGGTCACTCTGTTGGGTAGAGCAAAACTATACCACCGACCATCTGGGTCCCTGTGTGCCCAGCCTCCCAGGTACTAAGCAAAACCAGGTGCTAGAATAAAACAGCTGCCTCCCTCATTTTCATCTGATTCACTAAGGATAGAGATCCAGACCAACTTTCAAAATAAGATGCTGTCCTTAAGGAAGGGAGAGAAGGAAGGAGAAACTTTGTACATGATAATTTTTGGTATCAAGTGAGAAACACTGCTGACCAGCAGAGGCCAGAGTGTGACGCATTTAATTTACGCCATGGCAGCAAAGGGCAGCTTCCACTGCAGCCATAATAAATTACACACAAGTGCCACCAAACAATAACAAAAAAACTGTGGGCCATCTATTTCAGGCCCATTTACAAGAAATCAATATCAATACTTAGTGCAACTCTGGTGAGAAATGAGCAGAGATACAGAAAGCATAATAAACCGGGGATGGAAGCTTGCTGTGATTCACTCGGGAAGAAAGAACCAGTCTATATCCTCCTGTCGAAGGGTAGTTCACCGAACCGTGTGCTGGAGGCACGCGGGTTAGATACCAGCTTAAAATAACCTCTTTGTTAAATGAAAGTAGTTCCTGAAACTGCGGGCTCCTGGCTGGCAAAAGTGCGTGAATACAACAGAGGTGTTTTGCCTCGCCCAGTACACCGTGCATCCTTCTCTGGATTTCCTGTTACATCATAGCCTTTGTCTCACTGTGTGCATTTTGCAGAGTTTGGACAGCCTTGCTCTGTGTCTAGGGTAGGGAGAATTAGTTCTACTCTCCTTGGTGTCAAAACTGATAGAGTTGGACAGGGAAGCCACACAACAATTCTAACAACATCTACATGCAATAAATAAATAAACAAATGCAGACCAGTGCTGTGGAATAATGCTCTTGTACACTGCAAAGATTTGTCACTCATATTGGTTTAATAAAATGCTGATTAGTCAGTAGTCAGACAGGAAGCATACGCAGGGTGACCAGACTAGGAGAATTCTGAGAAGAGAAAAGGCAGAGATGCAGTCACCAGCCAGACACAGAGGAAGCAAGAGAATATCTTTCTGAGAAAAAGTACCAAGCCACGTGGCTAAGCATAGACAAGAATTATGGGTTAATTTAAGTGGTAAGAGCTAGTTAATAATAAGCCTGAGCTAATAGGTCAAACAGTTTGTAATTAATACAAGTGTCTGTGTGTTTATTTGGGACTGAATGGCTGCAGGACCAGGCAGGACAGAAACTTCCATCTACAGTCCAGAGGCATGCTTTCATCGTAGGCAGGAGGCAGGATGCCTTCCTTGGACAATGGAACAGCAAGCAGCTACCATCTCTCTGAACTCTCTGAACTGTTGGCAGCTGTTCAACTTAACCATCAGAGTCCAGGCTGGTCACCACAGCCTGTTTGTTTCATTTATAATCCTCAATGGAATTTTTAAAGATTTATTTTCTTTTTAATTATGTATGTGTTGGAGTGGAATATGTATGTGTGGGTGCAGGTGCCTGAGGAGGCCAGAAAAGGGTGTCAGATCTCCTGGATCTGGAGTTACAGCCTGCATCCTCTGCAAAAGCAGTGTATGCTTAGTCACTGAGCTGTCTCTAAAGACTCCCCCACCATTTTCTTTCTTTCTTTCTTTCTTTTTTTTTTTTTTTTTTGAGACAGGGTCTCTCATTGGGACCAAGGTCTCATTGATAAGGCATGGCTTTCCCATGCTTGTTGTTGCAGACTAATAGGTTCGAGTTTTAATCTCTAAAACAGAATAAGGCTCATCAGGACCTTGAGAATGACCCCTAGACACACCTTGTTTTAACAGACCTGAGGACACTTCTCCAGGTTGCCCCTCCCTCAAGACAGGGAACAAAGGACCATGGATCCATCTGGACTGGGATAAGAAGCACTTTGGTGAGTCCTATGAGAGGCTGACACAGGAACCCACTGTCTAGAAAAGAGTTGCTGGGTTCTGAGGAGACTGCATGATTGAGACTCTATGGCCTAGACACAGAAAGACCATGGACATTTGAACACTTTTCAATAGGCTGCAGAGATCTAGACAATGTTTTCTGGTAGTGATGAGAGCTGTCCCATGTCTATCTGCCTTTGTTGATCTGATGACGATCACCAGGAAGAAAGGGGTGGCCCACAGCAACTGCAGGGGAATTCCTACCAGCTGGGCAAGCGGCAACTAAGTGAAATTTGGTGTAAAAATATGAAGAAATGAGACATTTATTCCTTTTTAAGTCTCGGGTAGATTTTTACATGAACAAGGTTACCCTTTTTGTGATGTTAATGTGATTAGATTTGGAATCTGCTAGAAGACAGACTCTAGGAATGCCTATAAAGGTGCTTCCTTTGACAAAGGTAGAAGATTCATCCCAAATGTGACTGCACTATTCCATGGGCTTGTGTCTCGGGCTGAATAAAGAGGGGAAAGTGACCTGAGCCACAGCATCCCTTTCCTTCTGCTGCCTGACTGCAGATGCAATGTGACCAGTCACCACTAATGATCACATTGCCATGAGTTCCTACCAAGACGGACTGTGTCTTCACCCAGGAAACCAAAACAAACCCTCTTGTCTTAGTTAGGGTTTCTATGGACTGACACCATGACCACAGCAACTCTCAGAAAAGAAAACACCTAATTGTGGGCTTGCATATAGTTCCTAGGTGTAGTCTGTTATCATCATGGTGAGAAGCGTGGTGGCAGGCAGGGAGGCATTGTGCTAGAGAAGTAGCCAAGAGTTCCACATCCAGATCCAAAGGCAGCAGGAGGAGAGAGTGACACTGGGTCTGGCTTGAGCATCTGAAGCCTCAAAGGCCACCCGCAGTGACACACTTCCTCCAACAAAGCCATGCGTACTCCAACAAGGCCACGCCTTCTAATAGTGCCACCCCTGTGGGCCTATGGGGGCCATTTTCATTCAAACACCACATCTTTCTTCATTAGGTTGTTTCTGTCAGGTATTTTGTCACAGCAAAAAGAAAAATAATCGTCCATACACAACTCCCATGTGTATATGAGAGCATATAACTTCCCATGTCATACATGAGAACACACAACTCTCATGCTATATGAGAACATATAACTTCCCATGTCATATATGAGAACACACAATTCTCATGTTATATGAGAACATATAACTTCCCATGTCATACATGAGAACATACAACTCCTATGTTTTTTATGAGAACACATGGTTACATGATGTACATAAGAACCCACAACTCCCATGTCATACATGAGAACATGAAGGCTTGGGGAAGGAAAGAGTCCTTGTGCATATCCTTGTGCATACTGGAGTCCACGGTCAAGTGCAAGTCTTTCTAACTACACAGAACGCACTCTTTAGAGCCCCCAATGTGATGGAGTCGGCACAAAGCTATGACAAATGGCAGGAGTCTGGGTTAGGCTCTTGCTGGGGACAGAGTACTTCTCTCTGGAACCATCTTCCCAGGGACAGAGTGACCCCAGGGTTTCTTCTAGACCTAGGAACATTCTTAGCTCTCTAAAATTGCAGCATCCTCTATAAGAAGTGAAGACCAGGTGAGCAAGGGTCTGTCCCCTTCACAGTGGCTTGAAGTTTGCAGAAGAAAATAGGTATGAAAATAGTTTACATATTGAAAGCGCTTGTGAGATATGGAATAATGTCCCCAAACATGCCAATATCCTTCTCCCTGGGACCTGCAGGTGTTACCTTAGAAGAAAAAAAAAAAAAACAGGAATCTTTCCTGAATGTGGCTAATGTGGCTGATTGAACTAAAAGTCTGGTGGTGTAGCTCATCCTAGATGACCAGGTGGCTTGTGCAACCAAAGATATTCTTGCATGAGGAAGGCAGGAGATTTTATGTACAGACACATAGGGAAGGGTAGAGACAGGTGTGATGCAGCCACTAGCCACAGGCCTCCAGAAGCAGGAAGAGGCAAGGAACTGATTCCCCACTGAATCTTCCAGAGGGGCTCAGCATAAATTTTTCTTGTTTTATGCCACGAGGCTTATGGTCAATTTTGGACTGGGTTGGGAAGCAGAAAGCTCCCTGCCATGAATTTCGAGCCTCTGGATAGCTGCCCTAACTTTTATTTCCTCTCCCCAAACATCCCCATGAGGAGGGTCCTAAGAACTGAGGAGCAGCTCAGTGGAAGAGCTTCTACACCTACACAGTGTCTGTAGCATCCACGAGACTCTGGGTTTGAACAAGGACAGGAAGGGAAGAAGAGAGAAAAGAGAAGAAGAGGGAATGGAATGGAAGAAGGAAGGAGAATGGAAAAAATAAATCTTTATTCATTTCCATGCATTAGTTGCCCAAGTATAAAATAGCACAACACCTTGACTTGGAAATTTATCAAAGTTTAGTGTTTCTGTCTGAATCAGGCATTGTTGCCCTAAAATTGACCTTATAATGCACCTCCACAAATTACCCTCAGGATGAATACACGATGGCATATTCACACAGTAGGTTTAGGGCATGTGTATATACGTGCAGGCTATACACAGATTCAATTGTGGAAATGGCTTATAAGAATACATAAAACTTACAAACCAATCCCCCCCAAGATGGCACATCTATAGGAAGTCAGTGGCCATGAGGAAGAGGGACAAGACTGTATGGGACGTCTATGAATATTCTTTTTATATGACTCTGACTTTGACCATGTATGTGTTGTGCATATTTAAAACTATCATGGCAAAAGAGACGAAACAGACAAAATGAAACAAAAACTCCAAGACATAATACAAATGGAAACCCTTGCTTATTGATGCATAGCAATCATTTTTTAACTCAGTACCCTTCTCTACAACCTAAGAAAGATGTGCTCCAAGGACAGGAACGGCCTCAGACTGCTGTTCCCAGGACACTAAAGCCAATGACATTTTGGTGTTTTAAGGATGGGATCTATCAAAGCAACTGGAAAGATGTTAGAGAAAACCCAAAGTGGACACTTAGAAAAGGGAAGTACAATGACAAAATGATGGGTGCTATCCACTGCACATGTGATCTGTAAAAACAGAGTTTCTTCTCAGCTCCTTTCTGTGTCCATTCACTTTGCCTGATAATTTTTCAGTTTCTCCCACTGAAGCAGTGTTTTCCTCCATGTCCTTGATTTGGGGGTTAGCCATGTGACTTGTTTTGACCAGCATTTAGTGTTGGTCATCACAGTACCAAAAGCTTAAAATTTCCTATGCAGTCTAGGCTTACTCTTTGCGCCATCACCACCAGAACATGACCAAACTAATTCACTTGTCCCAGGAGGATGAAACGGAACGGACAGAGACTAACTATCCTTAGATCCCAGCCAAAAACCCTAACAGAGTCCCAGATCCACAGCCATAACCGATGTGAGCCCATCTTAAACTATACCAAGACCCAGGAGAAAAAAATGATCAGTTGGGTGTGGTAGCACACACCTTTAATCCCATCACTCAGGAGGCAGAGGCTGACAAATCTCTATGAGTTCAAAGCCAGCCTGATCTACAAAGTGAGTTCCAGGACAGCCAGGGCTACACAGAGAAACCCTGTTTCGAAATAAAAAACAAAACAAAAAAAAATCCAGCCAAATAAAATTGTTTCCTTAAGCCTCTGAGATTTAGGACAACTTTCACATGGCTGAGACCACAATTTCTTACAGGAATGAGAGAAAAAACCTTGTCATTACCCAGAGTTTCAGTCCATCACGGTGGTGAGCCCAGCAAAGCAGCTCAGTTCACGGGATGGGAGTATGCTATGGAGCCAGGATCATAGCAGACCAGGAAGCAGGGAGCATGAGAGAGGACCTGAGAGATGGGTCCGTTTTCAAAAGCTCACTCTTAGTGACCTACCTCTACCAGTGAGGCCCCTCCTCCTAAAGCTCCACCAATTGAGGAACAAGCACTTAAAGCAAAAACCCAGGGGACAGTTCAGATTTACACCCTGACAGATGTCTAATGAACTTTTTATTAGCATCACACAGCTGGTTTAAGGCAGCCACTCAGATACTTAGCCAGTCCACAACTCTGTGCATCTCAGTGAACTTCTGTGCAGGCAGAAGAGCCGAAAAGCCGTGGAGCTCTGTGTAGGGTTTTACCTTTTCACTATCAATATATTTTTATTCACTTGCTTACCACAACATAAAAAAGAAAACTCTGTGGCAGAGTTGAAACTAGAAAAGTCGCTTTTCATCTTCTTTCATGACTCACGTGTCCTTTTGCCTGCATTCTGTCCTTCCTTATACCTAAAGCAACCCTCTCTTGGTTACTTTTGTAAATGTTATATTCTGCCCACACTTGCATCTTTTCAGATATCACATATCATAGGCCAGGATCCACATATGAGAAAGAACATGCAGATAATTTTTTTCTCTCTCAATTTGGGTTGCCTCACTCAATATTGTACTTCCGAATCCATCCATTTTTCCTGCAGAGTTCATGATTTCACTTTTTCATAGCTAAATAATATTCCATTGTTCACCAACCACTGAACTGGTTTCCACAGTGACACTATTAATTTGTACTACCACTGGCAGAGAATAAGGACCCCTCTTTCCCCACATCCTCTCTAAAACCCAGCGTTTGTTTTCTTCCTGCTACACATCCTGATGGGGTGAGATGGGATCTCCAAGTAGTTTTCAATTTCACGTCCACAGTAAATAGAGATATTGAACACTGGAGATAATTATTGGCTACTTATTTTTCTTCTTTTGAAGGTTGTTGATGGTTGTTTGTTTGTTTGTTTGTTTGGAACCTCCAGAACACCTTCACCGCTGCATGATCTAGAAAGTTCCATTCCTCTCTCTCTCTCTCTCTCTCTCTCTCTCTCTCTCTCTCTCTCTCTCTCTCTCCAAACTTCGCCTGCTCAGAGAGTCTCAGAACAAGGCAAAGGCACCCAAAAACCCAATTCTGCATTCATGGCAGCTACTGCAGTTTCTTCTCCTGAAGTTGCCAGCTGCCCAAGTCCTTGCCATAAGTGCTCAGCTTTTCACTTGAGCACAAATCCAGCTAGTGGCAGACACGTCCTCACCCCTTGCCTACACACTATAAAGTCTCCCTGCTTTCATTTGTGGGCCTGACTTCTCCAACTTCCATCTCTGGAACTGGAGAACCCACCCAGGGCTGCTTTGCTCAAAAAACAAACCTATGTTATGCTTTTTTTAATTTGGCTTGATCTGGCTTACTGTGTTGAAAGATAAACCTATTATTGGGGGGCAAAAAACCTACTAATTTCATTAGCCCATTTGTTGATTGGAAGTTTCATTTCCTTGGGGCTTAATTTCTGTAGTTCTTTGTAAATGAATGTCACATTTCATACATTTAGAATTAATATGCAATCACAAAGGGCCAAGAATAGCCAAAATCCACCAGGTGGTAGTGGTAAATGCCTTTAATCCCAGCACTCAGGAGGCAGAGACAGATGGATTTATGTGAGATCAAGATCAGTCTGATCTACCAAGTGAGTTCCAGAACAGGCTCCAAAGTTACAGAGAAACCCTGTCCCATAAAAAACAAACAAACAAACAAAAAAACCCAAAACCAAAGCCAAAACCAAAAAGTGTAGGAGACTGCTCTTCCATTTCCTAGCTGCCCAGACCTGAATAATC
Organism: Myodes glareolus; assembly: GCF_982192425.1. Taxonomy (NCBI): domain Eukaryota; kingdom Metazoa; phylum Chordata; class Mammalia; order Rodentia; family Cricetidae; genus Myodes; species Myodes glareolus. The sequence goes on from NC_142032.1 coordinate 72,508,501, forward strand.
ACATAGAAGCTATATTAATTATAACACTGTTAGGCCAATAGCTTAGGCATATTCCTGGCTAACTCTTATATCTTAAATTAACTCATTTCTATTTATCTGTACTCCACAAGGCCGTGGCCTACCAGGTAAGGTTCCCGGCATGTCCTTTCCCTTTGGCAGCTACACGGCATCTCCCTGACTCTGCCTACTCTCTCCCTATATCTCTATTCAGATTTTCCACCTGGCTTTATTCTGTTAAGTCATTGATCTAAGCAGCTTTTTTATTAACCAATAAAAACACCACATATATAGAAGGATGTCCCACATTAAAAAAATCATCCTAAAGAGTAAGCACACAACTTGGGGGAATCATAATACAAACCTCAAATTAAACTACAGAACTTAAATGATAAAGACAATCTGATCCTGGCATATAAACAGACTAAAGGAGCAGAATAAAGGAACCAGGAACAAACCAACAAAGCAATGATCACCAAAACAGGTAAGTGAAAACTTTCTAAAGAAAACATCAATAGCACAGGAACTGACTCCAAGTATCCTAAATGGAATCCTGGGAAGTTTAAGTTTCTGTCGCAGAAACTATCACCAGAGCATACAGACAGCCCACAGGACGGGAGAAGTTCTATCCCAGCTATACAGGCAGGGGCCAGCATCCAGAATTTACAAACAACCACAAAAACAGATGGTTTGATAAGCAGAATGTTTTGTGACAGGAGTTGAGTAATGCGACCAAAGGATTTGTAGGACAGAACAAGACAAATACAGAAAGCCAGAAATGCCAAGCCCGGTGGCGCAAACTGCAATTCCAACAGTTCAGCTGCTCACAAGTTCAAGGCTAGCCCAGACTACAGAGTGAATAAGAGGCCAGCCATGTCAGTGTACAAACGAACAAACAAAGGTTTGGGGGTGTATCTCAGAGGTGATACTCTTGCCTTGCATGCATGAAGCCTGAGTTCAATCAATGGTATCTTTGACAGAGAGGGTGGACAGCCAGACTGGGCAGGTTGTGACACCCTGTAAGGGCATCATGAGCAACAGAACTCCTTTGCCTGCCCTTTGAAACACACCTAAAAAAACTTGACCTCTAAAGTCAAAAATTATCTTTTCAATTAAGAGCTAAGGGCCCCAACCAGGAGCACCTCATTGACTGTGAGCTCAAAAGGCTCCCTGTACAGCCTGAGCTCTGTAACTATATTAAGAATAAGGTGCAGGTCATGTATTTTTTTAATATGACTTCTTTGATCATTTAATCCCAACCCTCATTTACAAATGGAGAAGCTGGAGACACAGAGAAGCCAAGACAGTACAGGCTATCCCAGAGTACAGGCTATCACAGTGTATGGGCTATCCCAGAGTACAGGCTATCCCAGAGTACAGGCAATCCCAGAGTACAGGTTATCCCAGAGTACAGGCTATCAGGCTATCCCAGAGAACAGGTTATCCCAGAGTACAGGCTATCCCAGAAAACAGGCTATCCCAGAGAACAGGTTATCCCAGCGTACAGGCTATCCCAGAGTGCAGGCTATCACAGTGTATGGGCTATCCCAGAGTACAGGTTATCCCAGAGTACAGGCTATCCCAGAGTACAGGCTATCACAGAGCCAGGACAGAATGTGAGTCCTTCCCAACCCACCAGGCAACTTCTTGAAGACCGGCTGTTCTTAACCATAAGGGGTATAGTGTACGTGAATGCGCATGTGCATTCGTGTGTGTATGCGTGTGTGCAAGTGTGTGCAAAAGGTGCCTCGGTTGTCATTCCCCAGGTGCTGCCCAACTTGAGTCTTTTTATTGTTAATACTTTTAGTTTTTGAAACGAAAATAAAATTTTATTATTTCCCTCCTCTTTCCTCCCTCCAACCTCTCCTACATACTCCCTTGCTCTCTCGCAAATTTGTGGCCTCTTTTTCTTTGACTGTTGAGAATACATGTATATATAGCCCACCCTGTTTTTTTGGAAACAGTGTCTGTCATTGACCTGATGCTCACCAAAGGCTAGGCTGGCTAGCCAATGAGCCACAGAGACCACTCGTCCCTACTTCTTCATGTCCCCAATGCTTTCGCAAGTGCACACCACCATGGCTGTTTTTTTGTTTTGTCTTTCGCACTGGGTTCTAAAGGACCACACTCAGGTCCAAACGCCTGCACAGCGAACACTTGATGAACCTAGCTGTCTCCAGGCCATAAGGGGAAGACTTGCTGCTGCTCCAAGACTGACCCCAGATTCTCAGGTCGTCTTTCATCCTTAACTGGACACCAGGCACCATGCCCTCTCTGTCCACTGTCATCACGAGGCTTCAGTTTCTATCAAGCTCCACCCAGGAGCTCAGCTGCCTCTTCTGCAGAACCACTCAGATCTCCCCAGCTTACTCCTGGTAGCATCCTGAGGCAGCCAGCCGACTGGGGCCTGTTTCCTCTGGTATAGTTGATGTATCTCATTGAGTCTCTTCCTGTTCCACCCCTACAAAGACTCGAGATGCAGATACTACGAGAGGATAAGATAGTGACTAAAGAACAGAAAGCCTCAATGAAGAATTTTCAAAGACCGGGCATGATGATGTATGCCTTCGTTTGCAGCAGTCGGGAGGCAAAGGAAGGTGAATTTGAGTGTGGAGCTAGCCTGATTCATAATAATCAGGTTATATTGTGAGAGCCTGCCTCAAAAAAAAATCATCAAAAGGCTCCAAACTGGCTGGTATGTGCTTATGAATTCAAGTAGTACACCCTTGGGAGGCATCTCAAGGTAATCTTCTTCTTTACATAAGAAGAGAGGGAGGAGAGCAGGAGGGCTTGAGAGATGGCTCAGTGGGTAAGAGCACTTGCTACAGAAGCATGGCAAACTGTTCGGATCCCAGCATCCAAAGTAACAAGCCAGGCATGGTCCCATGCCTGTAACTCCCAGCAATGTGGAGGGCAGAGAGAGAAAAGAGACTCCCTAGGGCTTGCTGCCTGCTGGTCTAGCTGAAAAACATGAGCTTCAAGTTCAAGGAGAGATCCTGCCTCAAAGAAAGTAAAGCAAAGGATGTATCAAATGCTCTGCTCTGGCCTCCATGTGTGCCTAGGTATGTACACCTGTACATATATATACATGTGCATATACCACATACCACATAGGCATCTTCTCTCTCTCTCTCTCTCTCTCTCTCTCTCTCTCTCTCTCTCTCTCCTCTCTCTCTCTCTCTCTCTCTCTCTCTCACACACACACACACACACACACAACATATATACACACACACAGACACCATATATTCTCGCACACACACAGAGTTGGGGCAAGTGTCAGGAGATGTAAGGAGACCCATTCCTAGGGCCCGCACACTGTCATGCTGGGGACATGACGCAATCTCCCCGTCCTCCCTGAAAGAACCCTGTACTATGAAGACAGCGTGAAAATGTTCTAGGCCTGCAGAGCTGTCCCTGTGCTGATAGTGCTGCAATCACATTGCCCTAAGGGAGAGGTGGTGGTGTTTCCTCTGTTCCCAGGCAACACCTGAGGCTTCAGGAGCCCTAGCCAGCTTGCTCTGGGGTCTCCTGTCTCTGCCTTCCTATGCTAGAATGACAGGGAAGCCACCACATCCACTGGGCATTTGCCTGGTTCTAGAGATCCAAACTCCAGGCCTCTTCTTGTGCAGCGGGAACTTTAACTCTTGAATCATCTCCCCCATCCCCAAGCTAGGTTTTTTTTTGTTTGTTTGTTTTTTTTTTTTTTTTGAGAGACACAACTCAACTCACCCTTCCCCACAACTTCATGGTCAGATCTCCTGAAATGTTCTTCCTTCTGCTGACCCACTCTTCCCATTTTTCCTCCCACCCATCTCAGCCCCCATACAGATTCCAGGCTAAGCGCTACCTGCTCCAATAAGTCTCTGGAACTATGGGATTCCTGCTGCCTCCCCATGGTTCTAGACCGCACAGCCCACGAAGGCAGGATCTGCAGTTCCAGCTAGAGTCCAGCCGTGGCTTGTCACACTCAACAGCGAGTTCGTGGATGGTCCACTCAAGGGGGAGCACTACAAGCTAGGCCTACAGGACACGGAGATGCAGCCCAGCAGAGCCCAAGGGAGAGGCCGTAGAGGAGACAACCAAAAAAAAAAAAAACACATCTAGAGATGGACTGGGTCACCAAGGCTTAGAGGAGGGGAGACCAACAGAGGAGGAAATGCCAGAAGGATCCAGGCATGGGGGGTCCAGCCCAGGCAAACACTAGGAGGTGAGACTGGGCTTCAGGTTGTTGTCAAGAGTGAGTGCCATCCTTGCTCAAGTCAACCGGCCCAGCAAAGTGACTAGTTGTCTAAAAGACAGCATTTCTCCGCAGCTCACCACCACCTCCAAGGGAAGACAATTCAGACTCCGTAGGCTTTGTCATGGCTCAAGGAGGGACCTGACTATGTTTGCATCTGAGTCCAGCCCATCATCTCCAGGAGGCCATGGCCTTGTTCATAGTTTGGGCCCCAAACCAACTCTCTGGAAATGCACAGCAAATACCCTCATGGAGCTGAGCAGGGAAGGTCACAGGAAGGGACCCTTGCCCTGATGGCCAGGATTCTTGTTCTTCCGGTATTCAAACCAGCAGCAGGGAAGCCCACAGCACCACTGCATGGAGCCATTTTGTCCTTCCGTCCCAGACTGCCGAGCTTGGCGTCCAGCGCTACTGTGGTGTGATTCAGGTTTTGTTAATTCCTGAGCATAACTAATCCAGTCCTTCCCCCTCTGCTCCATATCACAGGAATGGTCCATTGTTCTAGAAGAAATCCATGTTGATCAATGTGGGGCAGGCTGCATATAGAAGGCAAATTACACAAATATGAATTACAGATAACTATGATTAATCCCTCGGCCAGACAGAGCCCCGATTCTCACCGTGCCCTTGGGTAGCACAGGTGACAGGGCTGAGGACAGCACTGGGGATGGCTGCCTCAACCAGCCATTCATTACCATGATGTCCCCATCACTGAGCCTACTGATGAGATTATTGATCCCAGGAAATAATTATATGAAGTGTACCGTGTAAGCTCTGGCTATTGTCTTTGGAAGTGCCTACCGCAGGGGGATGTGAGCTTTTGTCATTTTTAGAAGCGTCTCACTTTTTATGAATTAATTACCAGCAACTTTTCAAGCTAACTTCCGCTGGGACAAAGCAAGAGCGAGATGAGAGGAGAAAACACAGGAGAGGAAAAGAAAAAAGAAGAAAAAAAGCAAATCTCGGTATCTGGGAAAGGCAGGGAGTCTAGTACCCAGTAGATGGTGCTGTGATCAAATTCTAAACCTGTCACTGACTCTTAGCAACCGATAGAGAAGGTGAGGGGAAATGACAAGCTCTTCAGTGTTAAAGGCACACAGTTAAATGGCTCCAGCCATTTCCCTCGCTTTAAATAAAGATTAATCATGATGGCAACAACGACAACGGCAATGAGAAAGGAGGAGGAGGAAGCAAAGCTTCCAGCTTGGAACCGTCAGCTACAGTGGACAATGTGAGGTGAGACCAAGTGGTCAGAGTCACAGAGCCTAACAGATCTGTCCCCCCTAATTCCGGACCCCTCCCCTCAGTTTCCAGACACTCCAGCCCCATGAAAACCCCTAAAAAGTCAAACAAGCAAGAAGAGGCGTTGGCGCTGTGTACTGACTGACACCCACAACATCTTAAATTCTATTTGCATATGCTTTTCCACATAAAGAGATCTACCAGAAAAACTGTTCAGGTTTTTTGAATAAATAACAGGAGTGGAGCCAAGCATGGAAATGAGCGTCAGCTTCTCTGATGCTGCCTGTTAGCTTGCTCCAGTGTCCTTCCAAGATGTCGGCCCCTCACTCAGGGAAGGCAGGGCCGTCTTAGTGGGAGCAAATGTTCTGGGGAAAGCTGGAGAAGCAGGTACTGACCTCTCCCCTGAGGGAGAGGGGCCTGTGAAAGATAGTGGGAAACACAGCGTGCTGAGATTTTTTTTTCCCTGTGACCCCATGGTCAGCTGTCCTCATGGGAGACCCCAGGAGTGCAAGCCTCCTCTCATAGATACCCAGAGGTATCATTGACAAAGGGCTCATTGACAAAGGGCCTGCACGTTCAAGAACGCATGCGCGCAGTGCTCAATATTCATCAAGGTAGAATGGTTAGGGCAAAGGTCAAAGCCAGGTAAGTATGGCTGAGAAGCAGCTTGACTGCTGGAGGCAGTGATGGGCTGGAAATGACCCCTGAAGGCTCAGGATTTCAAGGACAGCGAGCTAGGGGTGGGCAGCCAGCTCTCCACTCCTGGTACCTCCAAGCTGTTTTCCCTTGTCCCTGTCCCCTAAATGCCACGGGAAAGCACTGCCTACTTGGCATTGGCCATGTATTAGCTATTATAAGGCATCTAGGAATGGCTTAAAGTATATGAGTGGGTAAGAGTGTATTATACGCAAATGCCTCACCTCCTTGTGAACGATTCAAATACCCCTGGTTTTTGCTATCCCCTTCAGCCCTGAGAAACAGCTACGTGCTTCTACGAGGAAGGCGCTCGGTGTTCAGGGCTTCCTTTCTGGGAGCTGCTCAGTTGACCTTTGTCCTATCCCAAGGACAAAATCGTCCAAAAGGAGTAATTAGGGCAGTAGGATGGGAGAAAGTAGATCTTGGGCTCTGCCCTGAAATCTCAACGCGCAACTGAGGAGGGAGGAGGAAGAGGAAAAGGGCCAGGCAGTAGTCAGGAGGCGGGCATCAAAAGATCTGGCATAGGAGGAACAAGATTTCCTTAAGAATTAGATGGAAAATAAAAGCCCAGGACGGAGACCCTTCCTCTCCCCTAAGCTCCTCAAAGGGAAGAACTGGAAATCCCACCGTGTCCCAGAGGAAGAACGTAAGCTCAGCAGGTATAACCCCAACTTCTGTCTCGAGACTTCATCTCCTGAGCACTGTTTTCAGGGAGAAAAAGGAAAGAGAAGCAGGAGTTGGAACCCGTGACAGAGCTCGCAGGCACAGCAGTTTGTGTGGGAGGGGCTGGTCATCGTTTGTTTCGAGATGGGACCCACACACTCAATTTCCCAGGCTGGCTTTGAACTTTGAACTTTGCAGTGGCTGAGATGACAGGTCCTCACCACCAGGCCAAGTTCTTGCAGTATAGCTGAGCTGTCTGTTGCTGACGAGGCACTGGGAAGGAAGAGGCGCCGAGCTCCATGCAGGATTCTGGGGCCTCTGGGTCTCTCTTCTGACTGGCTGGCCCTGGTCATCTTCCTCACCTCAGGACCCAGCAGCCATCCGGCTGCCGCCTTTTATGTGATCTGACCAGCCTTTCCCATCAGGTAAGCATTTAGACTTGCCTAAATGTTTTTGAAGTCTCTGGACGTGAAACCACAACAAAGCCCAGAAACCTTGTCATAAATCACACGCACTCAGGTAACATGGCTCTTGTTCCTCTCCACCACTGGGCTGTGAATGCATCTCCTCGGGCCGTAGAATTCCACCTAGTCCACAGCAGGTTCCAGCTAATAAGGGTTTCAGCACCCTGACTCTTCCAGGAGTATAGAAGTCCCTTCTAAACATAACCCTGGTGCCTCAAGCAGGGGTGGGGTGCTGCCCACATCACAGTCCTGCACCTTCACTTGCTGATTCTATGTCCTCAACCCTGGTGTGTTGCGAATCTGCCGTTTAGAAGTGGTACCCAGGTATGTTTGATGATTCCTAAAGTCACCAGTTTTGTTTTTGCTAGCATGTTCCTCCAACCACCGGAAGTCAGGGATGTAGCCTGGGTCAGTGTGGTGTACGGAATACAGGTTGTCTCTCTGGCACTCAAAAAATAGGGGGAGGGGCATGGGGGTGTTGTTCTACCTGCTAAGCCCTGGCCTTGCCTTTGAACTACAGTCCTTCTCTGTGTCCCTCACAGTGAGTGCTCCTGAAATGCCCCCTGGATAGATCCCCAACTGGAGAGACAGAATATGTAAGTGGCTCAGGACTCTACCACAAGGGAGCAACAAGGAATCATTGCTCCACACGGATCACCATCTAGTGTCCGTTCAGCTTCCCAAGCCAGAGTCTAGCTTTACCAATAACGAAAACTACAATTTGAACCCCCACCCACTTTCAAACAGGATACCGACCTGCTTCCTGGGTCTACGCTGAGGGAGATTCTGAGCAAGGAGCTGTGAGGGGGAAGACACCGTTTCTGACTGCATGGAATGTAGCCTGGCAGGGACCCAGAACTGTAAACAAGTAATTACACAGATGAGCATTTAATTACACGTGTGATAGAGGCTGAGAAGGAGGGGAGGGGCGGGGAGCCTGCAAGCAATGGGACTACCCAACCTCATGGAGAGCAGGAGTCCCTAAGAGAGCAGCGCTGTGACTGAGGCCAAGAGCAACCAGAACATCAAGAAGGAAAGACAAGCGCGAAAAAGAGAGGTGGGCTGGCTGATTAACAGCCTGATCATAGGCACTTCCTCTGGACAGCTCTTCCCTGGTGGCTTCTGGGGCTGTTGTAACAATGTAGCTGGGGGCAGGGAGGTGCCTCCCTCCCTTAACAGGTGTGAAGGGCCGTCTTGAATCCTCAACCAGTGTCAAGTACCCAGTCTTACCTACTACAGACTCCTCAGGACCACAGGCAAAGCCTTCAGGCTTACTTTCCCAGAATCCCTTTCCCCATGTGCTTCTGGGATAAGATTCCAATGGTGAATATGGGAGTCAGACCTTGGCTCCAGGGGCAGTTGCCCAAAGATGGATGCACCCCACAATCAGGTCTGCCAACTAAGGTCAGCTCACTGTCCTTGGAGCTGAAGGTGGATGAGGTTGACAGAGCTGCCTCATTCGCCCCCCCCATCCCCCCAACCCCCATTACCTCCCCCCTCCCCGTCCCCAGTTCCTAAGTAAGCCAAGGCCAGGAGAGGCAGTATCAAAAGGAGACAATCTCCTGCTAAGTAGCTGCTTGTCTGCCTGCCCTTCCCATTGCCCTACAAAATCCATTCCTGTGATGAAGTCCCACTTCTAAGTCTGGAGACCCAGCCTGGAAGAAAGGGGAAAGGGCCCTGCAGGAACAGTTCCAGCCATGAAAGCGTTTGGAGGCTTTGCAGGCAGACTGCTGCCTCTTCTCTGAGGTTTGCATTTCAAAGTCACTAGCTGGGAACAAAGATGACAGATGTGTGGATGTCTTCAGTCACCCTGCAGGTGAACACAACTGAAAGAACGGGTTTGTAAGGGCTTTCCTACAGGAAGGTCTTCACAGCCAGGATGGAACCCTCAGCATCTTTCTGCTGCCCCTGAGATTCTACTCTTCCCCCCCCCCCCGCGAGGGGAAGGAAGAGAAGGGCTAATTAATCTCCCTACATTCATGTTTCTGAGAGAGCACTTCAAAACTAGGTACAGAACGGGTCCAAAGACACTTGTCACTTTTGATGGGTGAGAAGTGGACTCTTCCCCTCTCGCTGCCTACCTTTCCTCAAGGGAGGAAGGGCTTCTTTCTCCAGAATGCAGATTTCCCAGGGTGCTGCTGACACAGGGCCTAGACTCATCTCTGTGGAGCCCAGGGTAGGAGGGTAGAGGAACTGGCTCTGCTCCAACGACAAGAAGAGGGTGGGGAACAGAGGCCATGGGGAGGGGGAGGGAAGAAAAAGCAGAGGCTCTTCCTTGATTTTCTACACCATCTCTTCTTACGCTTTCCCCAATTTTTAGTTGAATAAATTTTCAAAATACAAATGAGACTTTTTAATAAAATTATTTTCAACAAAAAACTAAAATTTTCACAAGTTAATCCCAAAGTTAGATTCCAGAAAAATTCTGTATTCAAGAATTGCCGTATTTTTCAATAGAGTAAGGAAACATGGACAAACATCTGCCTGTGGCAACTAGAAAGCTCAAAGTCAGACTAAATATTGAGGAACAGCAGCCCTGGGGACCCCCTCTAGGTAAAAAAAAATGCTTCGTCTAAATTTCTTTTCTGAAGTTAATTTTCTAGCATTTACTCTGTATGTGTGTATGAATTGACATCTTGGCACTTAGAGTACAAGGGTGATCTTAAAAATATAAGCAGGATGACAAGCTAGTTCTGTGGGTAAGGGTGATCGCTGCCAAGCTTGATGACTTGAGCTCACGTTCTGGGTCCTACGTGGTAAAAAGAGAGAGGAGACTCATCCAAGTTGTCCTCTGTGCCACAGTGAGCGCACATTCACCCCACACGCATACATACCCACCCGGCCCTATACATACACAGAGATATAAATAAGATTAGTGTATAGTGCCACACATAAATACAGAAACAAAAGCACAAAGGGAAAGAACAAGAGGACAGGCATGGTCTGGAGGGGTGGCACAGCAGTCAAAAGCATGCATTGCGCTGGCAGAAGACCCAACTTCGGTTCCCAGCACCCCACATCAAGCTGATCAAACTCTCAGGAACTCCAGTTTCCGGGGATTCGATGCCCTCTTCTGGTCTCCACAGGCATCTACCCACATGTGCATGGACCCATACACAGACACATGCATGCAATTAGAAATAAAAATCAAATACTTTTTTTTTTTAAAGAAGAAAGGGTCAATGCAATCATAGAATCAAGCCTTAGCATGCAGGGACGCAGGCAAGAATCAGGGCTGAAACATTCCCAGCCCCTGAAGAGGAGCTGGCTGGCCATTGGTGGCACTGGGCTCTCATTTCAAATAGGCACCATTTGAGAAATGCCCTGCTCTGAAACACAGAAAAATGAGAAATTATAGGCCTATCTAACAAATCAAAAATAAATGAAGTAACAACATAAAGGTAGATTTACCGTTATTTATAATTTACCATTTTTACCTTGTTTTCAATTGTCTCTCGTCCTCTTCATTTGAGGAGCCCATTACATTTTATTATGCTAAACCCTATCTTCTGTCACATAAATTATAGTTAAAGATCTTAATATTAAAGCCTCTTAGCTCAGAGATCATATTTCAAGCTTTGTCCAAACCAGACGTTAATGCTGGAATTGAACACAGAACGCTCTGTCTTCATTACCCACCATCTCAGAAGTATAATACAATTTTTGCTATATATGGCACAAAAATGCCTCTCGGTATAACACTGAATTATGGAGATATATTGATTTCTGCAGTATTTTGACAAAACAATAAAACTAAACCTGTTAGCTGCTAAACAGACACCCAGACATCAGCGCTGCCATGATAGCAGCAGTCATGAAGATAAAGACTCCATCTAGCCCGGTTACAGCAGGAAACTAGTCAGACCCTCGTCTACCCCACCAGTTCCTGCTGCACACGCCGCTGTCAGTTTCACTGTCCTTTCTCCCCAGGGAAGTGAAGAGAGAGAGGAAGCTTTGTCATTGGTTCAAACCAGAATCCTAAACTTCACTTACCAGTTGGGGGACCTTGAGCCACAAATGTAAATTCTGGTGACTGGGTCTCTTCATGAGTCAAAGGTATAGTATGAACCCAAGGGATTCATTATGAGTTAATACGCACACACACACACACACACACACACACGCACACGCACACGCACATGCACATGCACATGCACACGCACACACACACAATGCACTCAACATACTCTTGGCCCAGCAGGTACTTGGTAAGCAATGACTGCCAAAATGATTCCTCAAATAAGGTTGCGCAAACAGCACGAGGCACGCTAGGGTGACTTAGGATGGACAGTCACATTCTATCCTTCCTTGGTCTTTCTCTCCCTCAAGACCCCGGGGCTCATCTTGCCTGCTTTCTGTCTCCAGTATGCAGGTCTGGCCAACCCCAGAGGGTTATTTGGGGACAAAGTACAATAAGAGATATAACTGTGCTTTGCAAAGGAAAAACGCAGCTCACACATGAAGGATTATTACCACAAATCAGACTTACCAGCACCCTCCGAGTACTGTGTCGTTCCGAGTCAGGCATTTGGCCAGCACAGAAAAGGGACTTTTCAAAGATAAATCAGCGTGTCCTTTTCCCCCAGTAATGGTGGCAATAACAGCAGCAGACTGTGCACCTAGCTTTTCCCCAGTAATAAGGCAGGGCTGCCACCGCTACACTTTGCAGGTAGTAAGCACCTACTATGAGCCAAGCCCAAAATACACTGGCGTGGTGATCTCCTTTCACTCGGTGACTCCTGGGAATGTGGGCGCTGGTGTAATGCGTATTTTTCAGTACTGGTTCTAAGAGGGAGAAGTCCAAGGATTTACCCGAGTATCATGGCTGCTGAGAGTTAGCCGAGGATGAGATGCCTCCGTTTCCATGCCAGCATGCTCTTCCAGGCTCTAAGGAGGCTCCTGACCAGGTCTCTGGGCGGGTGCAAGACAACTGAGAAGCTCTGTGGATTTTAGTTTTTCCACCACTCACCATAGACAGTTGTCTGATCAGCTGAACTGAACCAAGACTTGAACGCTATTCCTGACACTAGCTCACATTTGACGAAGAGAGGGGATTTTGAGACAAGATCAGGGTTTGAGTCTTGGAATCCCTATTGCTGGGCTGAGAAATCCTGCCCAAGTCTCCTTACCATCTTTGATCCCAAGCAAGAAGCCCACACTTTCTGATCCTCAGTTTTTTCTTCCTGGTTTTGTTTGTTTGTTTGTTTTTCATTTTTTCTTTTTCTTTGTCTTTTTTTTTTCTTTTTTGACAATATGTCACCATGTAGCTCTAGGCTGGCCTGGAATTCACTATATAGACAAGGCTGGCTACAAATTCAATGAGTCACCTGCCTCCCTGAGTGCTGGGATTAAAGGCAGGCATCACTACCCCCAGCCAGCCTTGTTTCTTAAAGGGTGGATTATAACCACATATGGGAGCAATGTAACTAAATGGGGGGTCACAAAAATCTTGGCAATAGCAAAGGGTTTCTAAATATACAGCAACCAAAAATTCAAAAATCAAATGCGTAATGAATATGGGGTGTTTCTGGGGTGTTTCTGACAGCTTGCCCATGATACTTCACACGGCTGTTCCTAGCTCTGAACACACAGTACCCACAGCTGGTACTACACATGCCATCACCCCATGCAATACACCAGTGGATGCTGTTTGAAACGTCTGTGTTCAGACTCGAGACTACTGCAGGGCAGGAACTGCAGTGGTTTCACCGTCTGTACAAAGTTCCCTGATCTTTAATGTTTTAATCACAGAAAATAGCCTTTTCTTATCTTCCTAACAACATTGCTCCGCATGTGAGTAGCACATTAATGTATCTTTCGGTTGTATAGTATTGGAATGTTTAACTTTAAAAACCTTTCCTTGAGTTCCTGGCTTCAGTTTCATTTTTTAAATAAAAGTATTAAATTAATCTTGACTTGGGATTAGGACAGAATTTTCAATGATTTCTGTAATGGTGTTCCTACATATACCACCACCATTTTGTATACATATTTATGCAAAACAGTTTTCTCGGCACTGACATAAAATCAAAGGATTGATCAACTCTGAACACCGCTGAGGATGCTCTACATCCTGAAGCACAAATATTCAGCCAAGATGTACTATGTATGTATGTATATATATATATATATAGCTTTATCTTTAATAGTTGAAGTTATATGCATATCAAAGAACTGTTTTCAAATAAATTTCTATGATTTATTATCAGTAAATATTTTATTTGTATGCACATTTTGTATACTTATGTATACATGGTCACACAAATATCTGTAGGGGACGAATGGGTCATGACCAAAATGACTTTAAGAAGCGTGAGACCAGTAAAATGGCTCAGGGGTACATGAACTTGTCTCCATTGTGACATCCTGGGTTCTTTACCCCAAGAACCACATGATGGAAGGGGAGAATTGGCTCCACTCTGCCATGCCCTTGTGCACAGTCATCCTCCCATGCACAAAACACACAGATGCCCACAATTAGGAAATGTAATTTTAGAAACTTAAACATAAGCCCCAGTTTACAACAAAACGTATTCTTTCACAGGTCTGGGGCCCAAACCACCAAAATCAAGGCATCAACTGGACAGAGCGCCCCCTAGAGGCTCTAGGAAGAAATTCTTCCTGTGGTTCCTATTCTTCCTTTCTGTTCAAACAATCTAAGATGATCTTACCCTGAAGTCAGCTTCACAGGTTCTGAGATCTGACGTAGATCCGTGTTTTTGAGACCACCTGCCAGCCCGCTCCACTGACACACAGATGTGTTTCCTGATCTGTTTAGTTGAATCGCAGTACACATGGTGCTGGTTAGCTTTGTTGTGAGCTTGGCACAAGCTTGGGTCATTTGGAAGAGGGAACCCTTATTGAGATAATGCTTTCATCAGATTGGCCTGGGGGAGAGTCTGTGAGGTATTTCCTTAATGACTTGTGGTGGGAGGGCCCAGGCCACTGTGGGTTGTGTCACCCCAGGGCAGGTGGTCTTAGGTTGTCTAAGAAAGCAGGCTGAGGAAAGCCACGGGGAGCAAGCCAGTAAGCAGCATTCCTCCACAGCCTCTGTGTCAGTTCCTGCCTCCAGGCTACTGCTTGAGGCCTGTCTTCCCGTGATGTTGGGCTGTAAAGTATAAACTAAGTTAAACCTTTGCTTTCCCATGTCGCTCTTGACCATGGAGTATGTGCTAATTTGAATGAGAATGTCCCCCACCCCACCCCCACTCCCATAGGCTCATATATTTGAACGTTTAGTTCCCAGTTGGTGAACTGTTTGAGAAAAATTAGGAGGCGTGGTCTCCTTTGGAGGAGGTGTGTCACCAGGAGTGTGTGTGTGTGTGTGTGGGGGGGGGGTGTTGAGATTTCAAAAGCCCGTACCAGGCCCAGTCTCTCTCTTCGCCTCCAAAGTAAGGATCAGATGGACCCTCTCAGCTACTGCTCCAGCACCAAGCCTGTCTGTGGCTGCCATGCTCCCCACCAAGATGGCCTCTGAAATGGAAGCAAATCTCAATTGAATGCTTTCTTCTAAAAGCTGCCTTGGTCATGGTGTTTCCTTGTAACAATACAGAAGTAACTAAGCATTTATCACAGATTAGAGAGCAAACTAAGGCAACATACCTAACGTGGCACTCCCTATATCTAGATGGAGAGGCAGATCCTCCTGCTCCAGAACTCTTGGGTCCTCGCCTGCAAAATTGGAATGGTCACAGGAGCTCTCCCCAGCATCTGTTGTGAGGATCTTGGTTAGAAAAAGCTTACCCTTGTGCTGAACACGTAGTAAGCACTCAATAAATAAATAAGATTTCAGGTTTTTTTCCCATGTAGAATAGATGACAGAGATGCATGCAGTCTTCCGCTGATACACAGAAGGGGCCCAGATAGAGTTTAGCAGAAGGAAACATTTGCACATCGTCAAAGCCTTGAGAAAGAAAAGAAGGACCCCCCACCCACCCACCCACCACCCCCACCCACCACCCACCACCACCCCCATGCAGTTGGGTCCAGACAAAGGGACTGACAGTTCCGGGAGAGCTTCAATTCTCACACCTGTGCTGCCCTCACCTATGGACGCACCAGGAAAGCAAATTGGGTTTACGTTGCAAATAGAAAATGATGACGCTAATTATCTTACATTGTGGCGCCCAGGATGGTTCTCGGGAGCACTTTGCCTGGCATTATCTTGTTTGATCACACTATGAAAGAAGAGACTTCCATCTCAGTGCTGGGGTTGGGGGGGGGCTCTGTGCAGAGTTCCCAGCAGTCTCCCCTCCCTCCCCAGGAGTGGGGGTTGGGGGCTGTTTTGTTGCTGTTTGGTTTCAGCAAAGGGGAAGACCTTGCTCAAAGGCATCGCCTCCTTAGAGTCAAGTCTTCCCAAGCTGTAACCAAAACATAGGCCCGGATCTAAATTTGGAGCTCAGGGCTCTATCCTTCAGGTGGAGTCATCCGAAAGTCACTGTGTCCCAGTGATGTCACAAGATAGTACAGAGCTGCTGGTGTCGATCAATGTTTCTACCTCCCACAGGGTGACGGGAGCCTCTCTGACCCCCTAGCACCAGATTCACCATGAATGCAGTCCTGGAATTACTGGCATCTGAGCCCCAGGTGTCACTTCACGGGAGCCTCCCACGGATCACCCCAACCTGACACAAATCATTTCCCCACCAAGGACATAGAATGTTCTGTCAGGTTCTGTCAACAGCAGAGAAATCGCCCCTTCAAAATACCCAAGTGCGGGGTCCACAACCTCGATTTCATTTTGGCCTTTGAGAATCCCCCTTTATTAGGAAAGAGATTTTCTTTATAAAGGTTTTTCATTTTCTTATATCTTTTCTCCCATTACTGCTGAAAAGAAGGGTGCTTGGGCCGTGCTGATAAAGGGATAAACATCACACACTGGAGGTGGGAACGCTTGCCTCCCGTGTCGTAGAATCCCCGTGGGTAAAATCTCACCCAGAGCCGGCTGCTTTTTATGAGCATGTCTGAAAAAGAAAGACAGAGGCCCCTTCCCATTTCAAAAGCTACAACTATTCCTGGGCTTGCCGGACCAAGCCCATCAGAGGAATGCTTAGAAAGGGCCCTCCAGGTACCTTGTTCTCTACCTTCCCCTTTTACTATTGGGGAAAATGAAGTATTTAGTCATAAATGAATCGTTTTCCCAGGGATCCACCCTTCTCTCAGGACAGCATACTCTTCAGCCACAAAAATCCTCAAATAGCAGGCCTATCTCTCTCTCTCTCTCTCTCTCTCTCTCTCTCTCTCTCTCTCTCTCTCTCTTATATCCAGCTATCAGATGTGAACTCTGAGAGCAGCCTTTCCAGAGACATCTCTAGCAAGGCTCTCAGCCCAGTGGAGCCTGCCCACCCCTATTGCCTCACGCTTGCTAAATGATGCTGTTTCGTTTTGTTCATTTATAGGGCTACTCTTTTATTGGAGGCATGTTTATTAACTGGTAGCTGTTAATTATATAAGAAGATAATTTCATGTAAATGTTGGATTTAAAAGCAGTCTATCTGGCATGCTTGCTGTTTAATGAGAAGGCTTTGGGATTTGGTTTTTGTTGCTCCTATGTGAGTGCAGCGATTAATTGATTCAGGTGATTGAATGAAAAATGCATCGTAATTGCTTTACCCCATCAAGCAGCTACTAGAATTATTTAATGCTGGCAGAGGGACAACAGCCTCTATGATACACGGCCTCTTGGTGTATTGCCCTAATAAGGCACTGGTTGGGCCCTTGGTTAACAAAGGGATGTTTAGATGGGGCCCTGGTGGTTCTTTCTCTGAGAGCAGAGAGAACAGCCCTGGGGATTGCATTATTTGGGATTTTTAAAATTTCAAAAAGAAAAGAGGGGAAAAGTCCACTTTTGCCTCAATTATCTAGATAATTGCCTCCCCACTCCCAGTCTCGGAGGCTTTGTGCCTCCCGAGAGATGGAAACACTTCAGGGGCACACGATGTTCTGATGTTCTCTACACAGCAGTAAGACACAGGAACTCTCCAGGTTGTCTTCTGGAAGATTTCCAAGTAGAGAGAAAGCTACGGGGGCGGGGGAGGTAGAGTTGAAGACGGCCTCACCCAGACCCACTTCCACAGCCAGGGGCCACAGGTCTGATTCATCAGCACGGCCCCAGCACCCATCAGTGGTGTCGCCCATCAGACAGGTTTGGCTCGGAACAGAATAAACAAAACCCACCAGCCCAGACCACTTAGTGCGACAGGGCAAATGAATCTGATGGCAGAGTCAAGCCCTGAGGCCAGGTGTTCCAAGACTGCATCCTGACCTTCACTGGAAATGAGACTTGGTCCTGTGAGTGTGTGGAGAGGGCTGAGTTCTTGGTCAGGTGCTGGGTAAAGCATGGTTTTAATGACCTCTTGTACATGAATCAGACTTAGACTTAGAAGATCTCACTACTACCGCCCCATTTTTAGAAAGAGAGGAAGGCTTGCCACCGAACACATCAGCAAGAAGCAGCAGAGGAGACCTTGGAACCCTGCTGTCCCTGATTTGGTGTACTTTGGCTCAAGCTGGGGAAACTTTGGTTTAAGCCTGGGGCACATAGAAGGTACCCTTGGTCATGGGTTGTTATTGCCCTGTTGTGGCTGCCTAACTGGTTCAGGCAAACCTTTCATCCAAGATGTGCCTGGCAAGCCATAAGTTGTCCACGCTCCATAGAAGACTATCAGTTTCCAGGTAGCTCCCAGTGGCTACCCTTGACTTTCTTTCCTCTTTGACAGGCCTTCAAGTCAATCAAATCAGACTCACTCTTACAGCAATGGCCCTCCTGGGGCCACCCTATTCGTTTTCTCATAGACAGTGGTCATTCTGGCTCCTCGAGTGAGAAGTCACCAGAGAGACATTCAAACAGACTTACCTTCATGAGCTTCATACATTCACATGCATGCATTCTGTGTTGTGTTTAGAACCACGGACCTACAACCTAAAAGAAAGAACTGCTACCCCCGTGCATTGTGAAGTTTTCCCAATTTGAACCCAATAGGTTGGAGCCAGGGAGACCTGCTCACTTCTCATATGTTAACAAACAAAAGTTAAAGAAAGCCACTCCTCTGTTTCATCATAATCTTTTCCATTATACCAAACACCAACGACGGCAATAATAAGATAAGGCAAAATTAACATTAACATTAACATTAACATTGAAACTTGTTCTCATCCACCAGTGTGATTTATTTAGAATTTCTAAAATCAGGGGACATTTCCAATAGCTGTAGTAATGATCTTCCAGATAAACGTCCATCACAGTAAAAGACATTTGGCCAACTGGGTATTGCAACAATGACCATTCGTCAGCTAGGCCCTCCTCCCTGCAACAATGACCATTCATCAGCTAGGCCCTCCTCCCTGCAACAATGACCATTCGTCAGCTAGGCCCTCCTCCCTTGGGGACAAACATGGTGTTACCAAGATTCTAGAACATCATTGTGGGAAAGTACAAAACCATCCTCCAGCCCATCACAACACAGGTATTCTTCAGCCATTTACTGAGGAAAGCCCTTGAATTTCAGCAACCCTGCTCAGTAATGTTACCTGTGAGCTGCATTGTGAGTCCCTGTGTGGTGACTGGCTGGATGCGTGGGTACACTGTGTTTGTCTCCTCTGAAGATACCTTGTGAGGTTGCTCAACTAGTAGGCATCGGGTTTGTAGACAGAGCCCTCCTTGTAACAGGCTTGACTCTGTATTTGTTCTAGATTGATCACAGTCTTCTCTCAACTACCTCAGGAATAAAGAGAACTCTTTGGGGGCATCAGGAGTTCTGGGATAGACAGGAATTAAAGATGAGATGGAGTATTCACACTTGGTGGGTGAATCAGCAGTCCAGCTGTATTGGCGTACAAGCGTGAAGGAACTTTCTCCGCTTCTGGAACTTTCTCCGCTACTCCGTGTCCATTCCTTCATCCCATCTCTGCTTCTCTAACAGACCCCTTCCCATCCATCCAACCAGCCCATGCCCACCTCAAATTCCTTGGTCTCTGTTATTTGCTTTGGAGTCTCTGTCTCTCCTACTGGTAATTCTCCCCCCCCCCCCAGAGGAAACAAAGCTACTGAAGGCCCAGATGAGCCAGTCCGTACTTACATGAGCATGGGCTGAACCCAGGAGACATCTAGACTTGTAGCTTCAGGGCTAGGATTCACCACTGTACCTAGGGCTGGGTCAGGCCACTGAGTCACATGCTTGCCTGTGTTACCAGGAGGTGCATCACACTGAGGCTCACGACCCATTCGGACAGCATGAAGAAGGATCCTGGATGTCCCAGAGGTGTCCCAGAAAAGGATGAGGAGAAGGTGACCAGGACACACCATCAGAAGCCCCTCTGGTGGCTCCAGATAGGAAACATTCAGCCATGACAACTCTGGTGTCTCATTACCTGCCTGTAGCCATTGTTTTGAGTCAGATAGTAAGCGTCTTGAATTTGTACAAATCAAGCAAAGGATTCTGTTGTTGAGCCGCGCAAGCTGTCTCCGAGTTCACTGGGATGTAGTGTGGGTTACACAGCCTACTGCACTGGGCAGCCATCGGTCCGCGCGCAGGGCTTCTTCCTTAGACCTCCCCACTAGGGAATGTTTTTGTTATGGGATGGGAAGATTTATGATCGAATTAGCCATTCGGTGACACAGCACGGGACCCTGGAAATCGGCAAAGTTATTCATGTCACTGTGGATGATGATTCAACAGTCAGTTATTGACCTTCCTGGGGTTGGGGGTTTTGTCTACGCCATGACGACACGGCAAGTTTAAAAGCGGAAACATCATTTTCACCAAACAAAAGTACTGTATTCCAAGTGCCAAGGTGCTGTGACCTAGGGTGTGGGTCTTTTTGCGAGTGGTCTGAGGGACAATAGCTCCCCACTTCTGTGTGGTCAGTGACAGTTGCTTGGAAGTCACTAGCAAGGTCACTGGGATAGCTATACGGCCCCTCAGCAAAATGGCTTTGCTGTACGCGAGAGTCACAGAGACTCATTTTGGGAACTGGCTCTCCAGGGCCATGGATAAGCTTTGGGAGCTATACATACCCAGATTTTACCATCCAAGCTAGCTAAGCGGAGGACTAAACAATTGAATACAGTTGGGGTAGTCTATTTTGCTTATTTTTTAGAGAGACATGCTATGTTAGAGGGCTTCGAGCAGCCTTTCTCAACCTGTGGGTCCCAACTCCTTTGGCAAACCTTTGTCTCCAAAAGTATTTACATTATGATTCATAACAGCAGCAAAATTACAGTTATGGAACAGCAGTGAAAATAACTTTATTTTCATTGGGGGGTCACCACAACTTGAGGAACTGTATTAAGGGGTCAGAGCATCAGGAAAGTTGAGAACCACTTATTTAAATGAAGCCCTTGCTGGCCACTGTCAGGAGGACCCCAAGGACACGGTTGGCTCTTGGTTTTTCCATGCCAACCTCTGTTATTTGTTTCTCAGAAAGTTTCCCCAAGAAGCCAAACTGAAAAGCAGTTGGAGAGATTTTTGAGGGCAGCAGGAATGTGGTATTCCTCTAGAGCCGAGACCAAAAGAATCCACAGTTCAGAGAGGACACCGAGTCTCATTTCTTTCCAAGACAGATCTTACCCAGGCATAAAGGACATAGGGATGCCATTGATAGCCAAAGGTGTCAAGCACAAACTAGTGGCACAAAGAGGCAGGTACAGGGAGCCTGAGAAAAGGCAAGCTCACCTTGAAATGCTAATTCCAGCAAGAGGCAGTGTTTCTATCAAAACCAGGATGAAGATAAGGAGAAACTCATGTCATTGGGTGGTTCCTTGGTGGCACTGTGGACCCTCCTATCTCAGGGCTTCCCACCTTCAGTTTTCTCTGCCAGGGACAAGTTTCCTATCTTCTCAACAACCCACCTTCAGATTCCAGTTCATATGTCACTTTATTTGAGAAGCCTGCCTAGATTCCTCCTCTAGCTGCCAAGTGGCCATCACCACCAAGCTCCCTGGGTCTTTCCTTGCAAAGCTGTATTCAGTTGTTTTTCATCTGAGTCCATGTACTTTATGGAAGTGTAAGCCACTATGTTTCTGTTTATTCTTATGCCCTGGGGCCCTCACATGCCTCTCTCATAGTTGGCACCCAATATTTCCTGTGCAAATAAAACTGGTGAACTGGGAAGTAAATTGACCAGGCTGGATTGTCCAAGAGAGTGGCGTTTTGACACACTATGCCTTTGGTTTTCTGGTCCTTTTATAAAGTTTCCTTACAGCAGCAGGTCTCAACCTATGGGTTGCCACCCCTTTGGGGGTCCAACGACTCTTTCAAGGGGGTCCCTAAGATCATTGGAAATATCAGATACTTAAACTATAAACCACAACAGTAGCAGAATCACAGTTAGGAAATAGCAATGAACATAATTTTATGGTTGGAGTCACCACACCATGAGGAACTATGTTAAAGGATCGTGGTGTTAGGAAGGTTGAGAACAATGCTCTAGAGTCTCCACAGCTGGGTGTTCTGAGCCCAGAGCAATCTCCAGAGAAGACAAGTGGGGAGAGAAGGAGGAAACGCCAAACCCCAAAATCTTCACTCCATAGCACATAGATGATGGACAGGATGGAGAACAAGTTAGGTGGGAATGTCACCATGGTGACACCCTGGGCCTCTGACATCCCAAATTTCCCAGAGGCCTGCTCACGAGTTGGATCTTTAATAAGTATGAACTGCAGCCTAGACAGTGATGCTCGTGTTAGAAATTCAGAGGGGAAGAGACCAGACAGAAAGCTTGACCCCTGGAGCTAGCTTGCAAGGGAAACAAGCAGGGAGGCCATTTGGCACCAGTGGGCTCTGAGGCATGGCAAGTCATAAAGGAGAGGTGAAGGACAGGGAGGACTGCCGCTGGGAACTGGTGCTCAGGAAGCCCTCTGTCGAACTGACATCGAGCAAAGATCAGAGAAGAGCACAGGATCAAGCCTTCCCGGCAACAGGGACAGCAGAAAATCGACTTCTTCTGCTCTTGACTCAGGAATGCTTTAAGAACGAAGCATACAGCAGTTATGAGTGCTCGCTGCTCTTCCAAGGGAAGAGTTCAGTTCCTAGCACCCGCACCAGGTGGCTCACAACCACCCGTTAACTCCAAGTCCATGGAATCTGATGCCCTCTTTGGCCTTCTACAGACACATAGACACGCGTGCACACACATGGCATGTACTCACACACAGACACATGCACATATACACAGAAATAAAAATCAATCTTTTTTGAATGAAGTGCAGCGGCCAACTTGTAGCCAAAAAATCTCTCTGGAAATTGAATGGCTTGGACTTGCAGTCTGTCCATTAGGAGAGGTTCAAAGAGCAGGATGGTTAAAGAGTCTAGAGGACAAGGGAGCCTGGAATCAATGGACTCTGACTGCTCAGTGAGACCTTCGGGAAGTAAGAGAGTAATATGTAAGAAGTGAGGAGAGGAAGTAGTAGAAACAACGCCTGATGCCATAAGTTGTATCTTGACTATCTCCCAAAAGGTCATGTGTGATACGGAAGAATTATCTGAATTCTGTCAATCATTTTAATAAAACGCTGATTGGCCAGGCAGGCAGTATAGGCGGGAAAGCCAGACAGGAAGTAGAGGTGATGCAATGAGAACAGGAGAATTCTGGGAAGCAGGGAGGTTCCTCTGGCACTCCTGCGCAGACCACCGAAGAGGCAGCATGTAACTTGCCCAGCTGAGAAAGGTACGGAGCCAATGTGGCTAATGTAGATAAAGATAATGGGGTAACATAAGTTATAAGAGTTAACAAGAAGCCTGACCTAATGGGTCAATCAGTTTATAAACTTATGGAGTCTTGTGTGTGATTTTCTTTGGGGCCTGCCTGCTGTGGGGTACTGGGCGGGACAGATACCCCAACAAGCCGGCCCTCATGTTACACATGTGTTATTGGTTTGGTCCCCAGACTATGGTATAATTGGTAGGCCTTAGCAGAAGGTCTTTCTGTCACTGGGGCATGCCTGGAAAAGGGACTATGGGACCCAAGTCTCTTCTGTCTCTCTTGCTCCCTGACCAGGATGAAAGCAATGGGTCCAAAGGGTCCCTCGGTAATGCTGCCACGACCATGAGCCCAAATCAACTTTTCTTTGTATAAGGCGATCGCCCAGGGTCTTCATCACAGTGACAGAAAGCTGCCTGCCACACCCAGGCTTCTGCTTCTGCAGGTTTCCTCACTTAACAGACTCAGTGTCTTGAAGAGAAGCATCAAAGCCCAAAGAGTACTGAGGCAGACAGGAGAGACAAACAGCACACATTTTTAAAACATCTAGAACCATAAATGGATGGCATTAGCTTCCACGAAGCCAGCCTCTCCGGCTTCAGAAGAGCCCTAGTGATATGCTTGCTGAGTCACCCACAAGTTCCCCCCCCTCCCTCCCTCCCACCTCTGAGTGCACAGCCTCCCAGGTTCATGAACTTTCTAATTGGGAGCCAAGTAACAAGCCATTTCTCAGTGGAACAGAACAATTTGTGACTTGGTGGCTGGCTTGTGTGCTAATGCATCAGATCCTTAGGGCTGGCGATCGTAACGGTTCACTCCTTCCAATTTTTCTGGATCTGTGAACACAACAGCCAGCAAGTCTGTTTAGAGGTGGATCCTTCCAGCAGTGCTGGTTCACTTTTTATTTGTTTTTGAGATAAGGTCTCACAAAGACCAGGTTGGCCTAGAGCTTGACCTATAGCTAAGAATAAATGAATAACCTTGAGCTCCTGATGGTCCTGCCTCCATCATACCCAGTATTGTAAAGGGCTTGGAATCAAACCCATGACTTTGCGCGTGCTAGGGCAACACTCCACTAACTGAACTACATCCCCAACCTCAGCAGAGCTAATTCTGTCTGGATGTAAGAGCTGTTGTTCTCGCTGGAGTCAGGAGTCTGCCCACCCCCAGCAAGGCCCGGGCTCTATCCTAAAAGCTCTGGCTGGGACACAGGGGCAAGTATTTTAAGGCAGTTCCCTCTGACTCCCAACACCAGGACCATCCTCTGGCCCTTAGGTTCCTCTCATTGGCATGAGGGTCACAGATAGACTACAATAACAACATAGAGGTCAGTATCTCATTCTCTGACATTCACCTACAGGTCACCCTAGCCCTTGCCTCTCCATCTTGCCCTTGGGCCTACTACGTCCCCTGTCTTTGAAGCTCTGTGTGAGTCGTGTGGTCCTGTAAAGACTTCTGAGCTGAAGACATGACCACTCCAGCTTTGTTCAGAACTTGGACTCTGGTTACATCCCTGTTTAACATTCTTACCAAGTGGTACCCGAGACCTATTTCCATGCTGCACGGACAGCAGCCTTCTTACCTGCATACTTTCCCAAGACGCAGGCATGCATCTTCCTCAGTAGCCATTTCTCCACCTTCCCTTCTGCCAAACCTCCTTCTTCATCTATTCCCAAAGGAAGGACAATGCCAACAGCGACCAAAGAAAAACCCCAAACTCCAAACATGAATCTTGTTCATGTTCTTTTATATATTTACTTTTTAAAAAAATCTTTAAAGGGTTGAAGTGATACTAATTTCTTTTCCCACTGACTTCCTGGAAGTGTAGATGAAAGTCCTTAACTCCACTGGGTCATCGGGAAATAGCCATTTATGGAAGATTCTAAATCTATCCACCTTGTCAATCAGCTTGATACGATTTTTAAAATTTAGATCTTGTAGTAAATACACCATTAATGCCTATGGAAACCAGTAACTATTGATTCAGAATTGTCTAGCCTTAGAGGCATCACCAAATCATGGTCTTTGATTATCATCTTCCTCTTGCAAGACCTAGCACATGGGATGCAAGCAACAATGACAGCCATGGGAAGCACAGATGAGCCTCAGTTACCCAGCAGTCTCTGTCTCCTTCTTCTCACCAAGATGAAGATGCTTTTTAGGTTGTACCTTAGAGATAGAAACAAATCTTTCAGAAAGAAATCAGAGAAACATCACCCTTCACAATAGCTACAAATAACATAAAATACCTTGTGGTAACACTAACCAAAGAAGTAAAACTCCTGTTCACCAAGAACTTTAAGTCTTCGAAGAAAGAAATTAAAGAAGATACCAGAAAATGAAAGGATCTCCCATGTTCTTGCATAAGTAGAATCAACATAATAAAAAGGGCAATCCTACCAAAATCAATCTGCAGATTCAATGCGATCCCCATCAAAATCCCAACATAATTCTTCACAGACCTTGAAAGAATAATAATCAACTTCATATAGAAAAAAAAACCCAGGATAGCCAAAACAATCCTGTACAATAAAGGATCTGGAGGCATCACCATCCCTGACATCAAGCTATATTCTAGAGCTACAGTAATGAAAACAGCTTGATATTGGCATAAAAACAGACAGGTTGGCCAATGGAGTTGAATTGAAGACCTAAGAACACCTGATTTTTGACAAAGAAGCTAAAATTATACAATAGAAAAAAGAAAAGATCTCCAGCAAATGGTGCTGGCATAACTGGATGTAAACATGTAGAAGAATGCAAATAGATCCATATCTATCACCATGCACAAAACTCAAGTACAAATGGATTAAAGACCTCAACATAAAACCAACCACACTGAACCTCATAGAAGAGAAAGTGGGAGGTACACTTGAATGCATTGGCACAGGAAACCACTTTCTAAATATAACCCCAGTAGCACAGACACTGAGAGAAACAATAAATGGGACCTCCTGAAACTGAGAAGCTTCTGTAAAGCAAAGGACAGTCAAGAAGACAAAACGGCAGCCTACAGAATGGGAAAAGATCTTCACCAACTCCACATCAGACAGAGGTCTGATCTCCAAAATATACGAAGAACTCAAGTAATTGTCATCAAAAGAAAAAGAGGAATCTAAAATGGCTGAAAAACACTTAAGGAAATGCTCAACATCTTTAGCCATCAGAGAAGTGCAAATCAAAACAATTTTTACACCTGTAAAAATGGCCAAGATCAAAAACACTGATGACAACTTACGCTGGAGAGGATGTGGGGAAAAGGGAACACTTCTGCATTGCCGATGGCAGTGCAAGCCGGTACAGCCCCTTTAGATTTCAGTATGGCGATTTTCAGAAAATTAGAAAACAACTTTCCTCAAGACCTAGCAATACCACTTTTCAGCATATATCCAAAGGATGCTCAATCATGCCACAAGAACATGTGCTCAACTATGTTCATATCAACATTATTTGTCATAACCAGAACCTGGAAACAACCTAAATGCCCCTTGACTGGCAAATGGATAAGGAAAATTTGGTATATTTACACAATGAAGTACTACAGAAAAAAAATAATGACATCTCGAAATTTGCAGGCAAATGGATGGATCTAGAAAACATCAAATTGAGTGAGGTAACCCAGACCCAGAAAGACAAATATCATATATACCTATTCATAAGTGGCTTTTAGACATAAAACAAATGTAAAAACAGCCTATAATTCACAATCCCAGAGAACCTAGACAACAAAGAAGACCCTAAGAGAGACAAACATGGATCTAATCTACATGGGAAGTAGAAAAAGACAAAATCTCCTAAGTAAATTAGGAGCATGGGGACCCTGGGAGAGGGTATAAGGGGGGGGGGAGAGAAAGAGAGGGGAGAAAAGTATATAGCTCAATAAAAACAATTAAAAAAAAGAAAAAAATTTTCCCAACAAGGAGCTGACTGATAAAGAAATGACTTGACTCTCTTCATTTTGGGGACTCATATGAAGACCACATTGGAAAATATGTGTCATGGCATATATTATAACAAACCAAATGGAAATGATCATACCTAAGATTATGGCAATTCTGAGGGTAACAAGAAAAACATAGGCACCCATCCTCAGAGCGTAAGAGGTGCTGGACAGATCTCTGTGGGGGAAGAGAAGATGAATTTCTAGGCCTTGCTCATTTGCCCATGCTGTGTACTAGCTGCATCGGTTGTTGGATCCACAGAGCTTTTCCCAAGGCAACCTCCCACCCAGCTCCTGCAGGGCTGCTGGGTTTTTCATAACCACAGAGAATGAGAAAGAGAACTTGGGCCTGCAGGCAAGAACACAACCTAACACTTTGCAACACTGTTTCATAAAAACCCCTTCACAACCACCACAGCACCAGCAGTTCCCACTGTGACCAGCAACATCCAGGAGGTAGGGAGATCTGCTAACGAACCAGCTTCTGAAGTAGAGGGGTCCTGGGTGTCTTTCGCCACGCAGCACAGACACCACAGGTTTTCAATTGGGGATTATACTCACTGCAATTGGACATTACATGCTATCAATAAAACCCCCCGTATCAGGAATAGGTCACCTCTTTTTAAGTTGTTGGCCAAACAGCCCAACCATTACTGACTATTGAAATGCTACCGGTTATCCTTCACAGCTTGACAGTAAGACCCTGTTGCTGAAGATATCCCATGCTTGTACCGCTGAACATGGGGAACTCAAGCTGGTACTCAGAAGTTTCATCTCTACTGACTAGCATTCACGGTGCTGCAAGATACTATACACGTTACTAGAGAAGAAAAGGAATCATCAATATCACCCAACTCGGAAGCCTTCGAGCTTCCATAGTGACCTGCCTACAAGATATGCCTACTGGTACAAAGGTGGCATGAATGTCACGGCAATAACAAATCGCCTTTTAACATTGAAGGCCTGCTCCAAGAGATGAAACTCACACCTAATACTGTTAATGAGGCCAAGAACCTGAGATTAGATAAACCATGGGCACTAAAGGAAAAGCTACCACTGCTATTCTAAGTGAACATAGCCATAAACAGCTCCTAATGATACACGGCTAACCCCATAGATCAGTGCACTGCTTAGCTCTCACTGGAGAAGCTTCTTCTTGTCGTTGGTGGCAATTAGCATATATACCCACAGTTGGAGAATGTACAGAGAGTGGGGTACTTTGGGGCATTCATCCCTTAATGTGATGCCTTTATCACACTCCTTCCCTCAAGGCTCAGGGATCAGCACAGAAGAGAGCCCAGCAAGGCTATAGCAGCCAGATGTGGTAGATAACTTCAGGAGACAGTGCTCTCCAGACAGAGCTGATGCACACGTGCACTCAGAGGGTGCGACCGCGTGCTTAAGACCTATCCAAAGTCAAGCCAGACCAAAGCCCAGCAATGAGAAAAGGAAGCAGGCGCAGAGTCCCACCCCTAACCAATAAGCTATTTACAACGGAAAGCTGCTGAGAGAGGGAAAGTCCGTTTTCTCCCACGTAGTGACACCGGGTGTTTCAACCACACTCCAAGACAGACCTCGTGCTCAGGAGTAACTGGACAACCAAAATTGGACTAGTGTTTTTTAAGCTTGTTTTGGTTTTGCTTTTTATAAGAGACAGAAAAAAATGTGAAGTTGGGGGACAGGTCTTGAAAGAATGGGGAATGTAAGTGAACATAATCAAAATATGTTATATAAATTTTTTTAATAAAAACATAGAGATAGATAGATAGATAGATACATAGATAGATAGATACATAGAAAGATAGAGAGGGAGAGAGAAAGAGAGAGAGATAGACAGACAGACAGACAGACAGACAGGTTTTAGGGGACTGGAGAGATTGCACAGTGGGTAGAGCATATACTACTCTTGCAGAGGACCCAAGTTCAGTTCCCAGCGTCTGTGTCAGGCAGCTCACAACCACTTGAACTCCAGCTCCAGAGCATGTGATACCACTGGCCTCAGTGGCTACCGAGTTCATGTGCCCCAACTCTCACACAGCTATATATGTGCACACATAATTTTGAAAATAAAAATAAAATATTCAAAAAAGAAAATTCCTCAGAACCCAACCATGGTTTGGCAAACATCTGGGACTCCACACAGCATGGGCCTCGGCACAGTCCTTCTGTCCCTAACAGTCTCATAGTTCCAGGTCAAAGCGGAAGCTCTAAAACCCAAGAGACCGTTGAGCCTGGCGCTCAGCCTTCCTGTGAACGGTCAGGCACCGTTTCTCTTGGCTCTGGTGACAGATACGGATGCCCCTCCCACTGGACTCTCCCCCAGCTTTCAAAAAAAGGTGAAGAGGGCCCTGGGCTCACTCAGCCCCCTGATATGCAGCCAGCCCTGGGCCCCGACTCCCTGTCTCTGCTCTACCCCCTGACACATCATCTATCTCAAGACACAGATCTACTCAGCTGTGTGTTTCCAGCCAAACAGAGCACAGCTCTCCCGTAGCCACCGATCTCCGCATGTTACTCTTCATCTTGTTAGCATAATGTGCAGCTTCATTAACCAGCCAGATGAATCATTTAGTAATGGGAGCTAATGAATTTAATTTTCTACTTTCTATTTTTTTTTATAATAAAACACAGTTATACAGTCCATTTGGAAGGCTCCAGGTTGCTTTTCAGAGTCAATGTTGGAGTACAAAATGGCAGACAAGGTGGGGGAGCTCTTCCCGCGCATCATCTCACCTCCACCTTTGGACGTTCCCAGGTGCCGCCGACACTCGGTGGGTGAGGCTGGTTCTCCCTCTAGACACACAATAAGAGTAGGGCCAGAAGGAGAATTCATTTCTCTTTCCAAAGATGCTGCCATGATGGCAGCAGCCTTCCTAACTGGTCAGAGAACTGGCATTACTCATAGAAAATACGCAGAGGATGAAGTTACGAAGAAAGCTCCGTGGCATCAATTGGGTGGGTGGGTGCGGTCTCCCAAGGATGCTAGTCCCTGTCAAGTCAAGAAAGCTGGGTGGAGTAGCTGCAGTTTTCTCTCACGACCCCATCGCTAGAAGATGGAACCCCAGTAGGCGATGATCTAGAACTTGAACAAGGGAAGCAACCCTCCTGCCCCACTGCCGAGATAGACAGAAAAAGCCACCTTGTGATGTGGCTACCCAGCACCTCATCCCCAATGTTGCAGAGCCTGGCTGCAAACTCGGATGCAGTTAGTTTATCATGAGTTTTCTTAGGTCTATGAAAAGGAAGCAGGAATGACTCCCTCTCTCCTGGCTTGGGACACATTTCATTCAGGACTCCGGGCAGATTGCTTGCAGATTAAGCTTGTTAATTTCCAGCACGGCCAACATTCTTCTCCACATCGCTGAAGCAAAAGCCACCAGCTCTTGTCTGAAATGGATGGGATGAAAAGGGCTGGATTGCCCCTTTCCCTCCCGCTCCCACCCCCCCCCCCAGACAACAGTTACATTAACCACTTTGTCCTTTTAATTCATCTAATTACATGCAAGGAGAAAGCAGGCCGCCTTAGCAGGCTCCGCTCCTCGCCAGAGCCTGCTGCTGGGCCATTGCTCTAGGCTTTTGTTGTCTTATTAGGGGTGCTTTTGTTCAGGGGGATGGTTAAAGCCATTTTCAGCAGCTCGGGAGATGAAGCCGCTTCAATAAGGACACAATGTACTTGTTTAAATTACCTTTCAAAATGCTCAAAACCATTAAGGGGGAGGTGCCGCAAATAAAAGTTGGACTTTTTGTTACAATGTTTTACCCTAATAACAGCTTTTATTTTATTATAATCCATTAGTTGACAATATTATTCTATAGATTATTAGGCAGCAATTTTGTTATTTTATCACACTTGCGGCACTCACTCGCCGGGGCCAGAATCCACAAATCTCTGTATAATATGCTTTCAATTTTGTTAAAATCTCTATTTAACTGGTTTGGCTGCGGAACATCTTGGCAAATGTGTTTTTAATTTCATTCTAATTAACTTGACAGTTGACAGAACTCGATGGTGGCATGATGGTGTCCCCTTTTCAGGGTCCCTGCAGTTCCATTCCGAGGGGCCCCTCTCTCTCTCTCTCTCTCTCTCTCTCTCTCTCTCTCTCTCTCTCTCTCTCTCTGTTTCCGACAAGTAGGATGTCAGAGCCAACATGCAGGAAAAGGTCTTTCATCTCTGTCAAAAGTACATGCAATTTTTTAAAAAACCAATTTTAAAAAACCTGGCTTTCTTCCTTATCTGTTAAAAAAAAAGTCATTGGTTCTATTGGGGTTCTCAAAAAAAAATGGTTTGTCCCTTAAAAGTGAAAACCCTAAGATGTGGGTCCTAAAAGATGAAATGAAGACAAAGGCACCAGAAATGGGGGAAGAAAGTCATCAAAGCCAGCCCTTTCCCCAGCAGACACGTGGAAGAGGCGGCCTTTGCTGAAGCTTTTCTCTGGCATGCTAGGTTTGGGGGATGCAGCACAGATGAGAATGACCGTCTTTTCCAGAAATCTCACTCTCGTAGTCCCCACGATGCCTTCTGCTTCTCTGCCACCTCCCAGACTCCAGGCTTGTCCACTCACCCCAACTCCTTGTTGGGGCTACTAGTGTGTACTGTACCACAAAATCATGAGGATTGTTTTTTTCTTTTGAAAGAGTGACCTGTCATGATATGGAGATTAAATCAATCTCCATAAAAACTACCCAACCTTCTCTATGACTTTCTTTATGCAAACAGATGGCCACCATGAGATCTCTGGGTACCAGTTTCTCCCATCTGCATAGTCTGTATACAGTTGGGTTTCCTTGTCCCTCTTCCCCTCCCTCCCTGTCTCTCCTTCCCTCCCACTCTCTCTCCCTCTTCTTCTTTTTATTCCTCTCTCCCTCCTTCCCTTTCTCTGATGCTATGAATTTTGCCTATAACTGGAAGTTCTCTGACTCCACATTTGTCCTGTTTGCTCTGCCTCTGTTCAATTGCTAAGACTGTCAGTCCTATCAGGACCCTCAGGGACGAATCACTAAACTCATCCACACTTAATGACAAATACCTACAGTTCGAGACTTGGAAACTTACTGAGATACTAGCCAGCCAGGTGCAAACTGATCACACAACCATCTTGCGATGGTTCTCCTTGGGAAAAAAAATACCAGGTTCTGACAATAATAATAACAACAACAATAACAGCAACAATAAATACATCGATAAGGCCTTTTTTTAGCTATATGGATTTTGAACTTCCATTTTTATTTACAACCAGCTAATTGATTACCATAAAGTAAGACAAAAATTTGCATACTTAATTTTTAAAATGCTTTATATTTTCAACCTCAGCAAACAAAATATAAATATCTGAGTCAGTGATTTCTAAATGAGAGAAACATTGCTCCCTGAAGGTGATTTTTGTTGATATGGCATGTGTCACTGGGCTCCTGTGGGTAGAGCCCAAAGGCATAGGAGTACACGCTACCCAGTGTGGACTACACACACACATGCATACACACACACACACACACACACACACATACACTACTATACAACCGGAAACATCAACAATGTCAAAGTTGGCAGGCCACACTCTCACCTTGTCTGGGAGCTAAGACCAGGCAGAGAGCTCCCACCTGACCCAGGAGGTAGAAAGGCGAACTAATTTGAAGGGGGGGGGGCACAAGGCAAGTCACCAATGCCCTAAAGTCCTGAAGAAAACAAAATTTGAATTCACCAGGCTGAGACAGCATCTCTCTCTCTTTTTTTTCTCTCTCTCCCTCCCCTCCACCCCCTTTCTTTATCACTCTCTCTTTCTCTCTTCTCCTGCCTGAAAATTATCTCACCCCCATTTCTGCTTCAGCCAAGTGACATTAATAAGTACATGGGCCTCCTTGGTTCATTTGCTTTTCTTTCCAGTGGGGTCCAGGGGGATGCTCTATAGAAAGTTCTTCTCTAGTGCCTACAACACAGGAGGTATTCCCCACTTGGCAGGTGTGGTGACAAGCCTGGGACAATGATGATGCTTTGGGGGTCTGGGGAGAGGCACGTGAACCTCATGCTCTAATATGTGTGTGTGTGTGTGTGTGTGTGTGTGTGTGTGTGTGTATACATACATACATACATATATACATGCATACATATATGTGCCTCTCAGAAACAACACGTCTTCTTGAGTATATTAGCTACTTCACTGTTCCAGTTTGGATATAAAATATCCCCCACATGGTCACATGTTTGAACAATAGTCCTCAGCTGGTTGTGCTGTTTGGGGAGAAGTTTTGGACCACGTAGGAGGTGAGACCTGATAGGTCAGTGGACAGGGATGGGAATCTGGCCTTAAGGTCCACAGCCCAGCCTTGGTCCTGGTTCTCCCTTGGAGTCCCGTTCTGCTGAACTGGGAATAAATGAAGAATCCCAGCATCAGCTGTGACCCTGCCTGCCTCCACAGCCCATCATGGATGGCATCTCTGCAGACCTTCTCCCATTAAGTTGCTTCTTGCCAAGTTACTTGGCTTCAGCTACAAAAAGAATGATTAATAGCCTCATACAGTTTGTTCACACAGGAGAAAGTCAACACAGCAATGAAAACTTGGTAGGGAAAGAAGGAGAAGAGGCACACGCAGGGAAGAATAGATAATGTAAATAGCACCCTTTTGGCCTGAAGGGATGCACTCCCAGACCCCTGGTGGACACCAGAAACCTCAGGCAGTATGGAGTCCTACAGGCACAAGGCTTTTTCTATATACGTATGCTGCTGCTGGCTTAATCTCAGAGTTAATCACATCAAGAAACTAACAATAACGGAAATTGAGGCCATGGAACAATATACTGTCAAACTGGTTTCTGAAAAATTATGAATTGCTTACTTCTAGAATTTTCCACTTAATAGTTTCAGACTAATTTTGGAATATTCCTCAGGTCATTGAGACCACAGAACACAAAACCACAGACAAGAGACTACTACAGAGAACCAGTTGAGTCCATGTTCTACAGGTGGACTCTGTGGCTGGCACAGAAAATCAACCAAAGTACTTGACACTTTCTGACCAGAGTAGGAAGTCGCCTTGGTTGTGTTCCCATCTCAACATTCCTTCCCATTCTTACCTGTGTGGCTTCTGTGCGCTCCACATGGGGAAAGCTACATTATAACAATGATCTCAGAAAGATGGACGGTTCACTGAAAAATAAAGAAGCCAGATGGTCGCGGCATATACCTTTAATCCCAAGACTCGGGAGGCAGAGGCTGGTGAATCTTGAGGCCAGCATGGTCTACAGAGTGAGTGGCAGGACAGTCAAGGCTGTTACACAGAGAAAGCCTGCCCTGATAAACAAATACATAGATATATAGATGGATGGATTATAGATAGATAGATGATAGATAGATAGATAGATAATAGACAGACAGATAGATAATAGACAGACAGACAGACAGACAGATAGATAGACAGATAGATGATAGATAGATAGATAGATAGATAGATAGATAGATAGATAGATAATAGACAGACAGATAGATAATAGACAGACAGAAAGATAGACAGACAGACAGATAGATAGAATCTCTCACACTTGTCATTGAAACTTTTCTCTGACTTGTGAACATCTTTTAAGAATACTTACTTCCAAGGCTCCAAAGTGCTCTAAATCTAACACAATGCTCATGTTAGTTAAGCTACTGGAGTCTAACCTGCAACCCAGAATGCACCATGCTAGAATGAAAGGGGGTGTGGCACACCCTCATTTCATCTCCACGGCCAGGCCGTCCCCCAAGTGCAACCCCCTAAAGAGGAGTCTTCAAGCCACCCCTCCCATAAATTGCCCCGCTGACTCCCTTCTCTGTTGGGTCTCCATTTTCGTCAGGCCAAAATTAAGTTCTAGCAGGACATTGGAGCAGGCGTATGTTTGACCACTGAGAATTCTGTGTGGCCATTAGAATAAAAAAAAGAAAAAAAAATCAATAGGGCTTCATTAAGGCAGCAGGCAGGCAGGGCCCAGCCCTGCCTTAATTATGGTTTCAGTAGCATTTGCTTTAATTGGAAAGAATAAAAGAAGTGAAGTGGAGTGAATGAAGAAATTAGCATATCCATCACTGCTGTCACAGCACACCCTGCCCTTCAAACACGGTTCGCTCTTTTGCTCAGAAGCGGTTTGGAACTGGGAGGAGGGTGTCAATTAGCGACACCTTCCCCCCCCCCCCCCGCCACATTGGTGAGATTCTAATTAAAATCTTTCATAATCTCAGGAAGAAGTTTTTTTTGAAATCTGCCAGCTACACTAAACTAGACTCTGCAGCATATCAGTTAATTATACTAGCTTGTAGTCATGTGACTGAACCCAGCTTGACAGGGACGTGGCTGAACCTCTTTCAGTCTCTGTATTTAAGGTGGTCCTGAGAAGCCTCTCCGAACCCTCTCTCACTAGGAAAATAGCCCCAAGCACAGAGTCCTCTGAGGAGTGGGATTCTGCTGAGCAGTCAGATACATGGGAAATATCTGACAGAAAGGGTCCTTAGACCCCAGCTGCCTCAAGCCCCCCACTCCCATTTTACAAACAGGAAACCTGAGGCTTAGATCACCCAATCAGGATAAAGTAGAGCTTTCTTCTCAGACCAAGCCCTGTCTTCTCTCTCTCTCTCTCTTTCTCTCCCCCCGCCCCCACCGGAGCCCTTCACCTTCCAACATCTCAGGGAACTCTTCCGAACAGAAGCAAGCACTCTGACGGGAATGAATTTTGTTCACCAACACACAAACACGTGACTCCATCACTCATCACCCATCACCCACTTACCACTTTCCCATGCCCCACCCAGCCTATGACCCTTCCTTTGGAGAGGATGAAAACGTTAAAGTCCACCTACGGGGCTTGGATAGGATGCCGTGAACAAAGGCAGGTATCATTGTATTGAGGGAGGAATGGCGGACACTGGAAACAGAGTGACCTTCCCATGAACTTGGATTCAGAACAAATGCTTATTAATTCTGTGAACCCCTCCAAGGACACAAGGGGAGGCGCAGAACAGGAGCTCCCGCTTCCCTCTCTGACGTTCTTCCAGTCCTACTTTGCAGAGGGAATTGGAGCAATGGCTTAGTCAGTCAAGTGCTTGGCAGGCAAACGAACCGCCCTGGGTTCAGTGAAACAGGAATGGACCGTGCCCCCTGGCAATGCCGAAACATGCGTGGGCAGCCTGTTCCTACTGGGTTTCGTGGTCTGAGTTGATGGAGATGACTGACCAGGTCTCTGCCTCTTCAGAGCCCCAGTACCTTCAACCCCCCAAATCACAGATGCGTGTCTATAATACCAGTGCTGGTGGAAGGCAGGGACAGGAGGACCCCAGGGCCTTGCTAGTCAGCCATTCTAGCCAATTAGTGAGCTCTGAACTCCTTAAGAGATGATGATGATGATGATGATGATGATTAACAGTAATAGTAATGTAGACAGCAATTGAGGAAGACACTCAATGTCAACTCTGGTCTTCACAAACACACACAAAATGCATACACCACGCCTTACACACACACACACACACACACACACACACACCACAAAACCCCTAAACACTCTACACATACATGGATGTTAGATTGCTTACCCAAGGCCCACTAAGACACAAACTGGGATTAAATCAAGTTGAATTCTGAATGGACCGCCCCCCCCCGGTTATGTGGCCCTCCCCAGGTAAAGGATCCATTCCAAGGAGGAAACAGAGGGCTGAGTACTGGGATCTAGGAGCTGGGTTCCCAGGCAACACCTGGTCGTGGTAGAAATCCTCACAGCCTGGCCTGCATGCCGTAAGCCAAGCAGGGCCTTCTGAAAATGTATCCACTATCCAGGCCAGGTGCTTCTGCCTGGAACAAGGGACAAGGGACAAGTCCCCTGGACAGTGGTTCATTGTGCGAGTCATAAGAAGGCACAGTGTCAGGGTATAGAGCCACCTCTGGGGTCAGGGGGAAGTGGCCAGGGAGGACAGAGAGACTGCCATGCAGAAAATTACAGGGAGTCAGCAATTCATTGTCTCTTCACAAAGTGGTTATCAGGAAGCTTGTGATTGGCTTCTCAATAGAGCGTGACACGGTTCTGTCCTGAGTGAACCCTGAGGGTCACTGGGCATCGGGCCAGAGACATTGGGAGTAATCAGCAAGCCTCCGCAGAGCAGGGGTCCCACTGCTGAACGGCCCTCCGTCCTTCTGTCCCTTCTTCCTAGCCGGACACCACACCGGACTTCCAGAACAACTCAAATCAGAGGGTAACTGGGAGGAGCAAGAAGCCTTCGCTGACACCTGGGCTGCTGGGTCTTCCCAGGGAGAGCAGAGAACCACCTGTGGGTGGGGCAAGGACCATTGCTGACTCCTCCACCCATAGCAGGAGGGCAGCTAGCCCCCAGGCCTATAGAACCCCAATGACCTCCAAGTTGGACATCCTGCTGAGGACCTTCTGTACAGTCACGAAGGCCCCAGAAACATCAGGTACAACCCTGGACTCCAGGGAGGACCCCATAGCCTACAAGAGACAAGAGGCCCACAGCAGCTGTATGTGGAAGGGGAGGTGGAGGGCCTCACACTGCCGAAAGGGTCTGCAGTCCTGCAGGTGGCTGCCCCTCAGTCCCTTCTCGTCTTTACAACTCTCAAAAAATGGGGAAGGAGACCTGGTTCCTCAGTTTCCTGGTCTTAAGAATGTACCTCTCATCAACCACCCCAAGCAAGATATCACCTGCCCTGGGAGCTGAGTAACACGTTAACCCTGTCACCTCAGATCAGTGGGGCTCAAACAAGGAAGGAAAGAAACAAAATTCAAGACATGAAAGGCCAATTTAGAATGTAGAAGCAGAGCCAGGGCTGGAGACTAGTTCAGTGTTAGAGTCTTTACCTTTCATGAATGAAGCCTTGGATTCAGTTCTTAGCATTGAAATTGAAGGCAAGAAGGAAGAAAGAGAGGGAGAGAGGGAGGGAGGGAGGGAGGGAGGGAGGGAGGGAGGGAGGGAGGGAGGGAGAGGGAGGAAAAAGAGAGAGAAATAGAAAGAGAGAAAGAAAGAAGGAAGGAAGGAAGGAAGGAAAGAAAGAAAGAAAGAAAGAAAGAAAGAAAGAAAGAAAGAAAGAAAGGAGGAGAAAGGAAGGGAAGGACCCAGTAGTCAGGAAGAGTGGGCAGATGGCCGATGTTATGGTGCTATGGTTTGAATACAATATGTCCACACAGGCTCATGTGCTTGAACACTTGGTCCCCAGCTTGTGATGTTGCTTTGAGATATTGAGGGTGAAGCATTTGGACATGGGGTCTTGCTGGTAGATAGATGCAGGCCACTAGAATGGATCTGGAAGGTTATAGCCCAGCGTCATCTCCAGCCGTAACTTGACATCCTGATCTCCTCCTAAGACGTGAATGAAATGCATCATAAGCTCCCTCTGCTGTGGACTGCATTACTCCAGGACTCTCCAGTCACCATGACCTCACAACCACAATGGCTGGGAGTTCTGCCAGACACAGAAGTACCCAAGCCTTTGTATCTCCACATTCAGTTCTCTGGCAGCTTTATCTAAGCCCGAAGACACCAGTGCCCTACTCTGAAAAAGTAGGGTACCTAATGGTTATGCCCACAGGCTTCGGATTCTGCCAGAGTCCACACTCAAACCCAGTCTCACTGTCTCCAGGATCACAAGCAAATGAGTTCATGGTGCTTCACACTCCACTGTGTCATCTACAAGGCGGGGTGAGCAATAAGCCCTTATTGTGGATCTGCAGAAATGGCCAAGAGTCCTGTGGTAGCTACAATGCAGGTATAGACACTCAGGCCTTGGGCAGCCTGGGATAGCACTGATGGTCTGGGATGAGAGAGGATCCCCAAATGGGGAACAAGACAGGCTAGGGTACTAGGGAGATGGCTCCATCAGGATAGTGTTTCACAAACATGGGGGCACACGTTTGATACCCAGAACTCACATTTTTAAAAGCTGAAGAAGAAAAGAAAAAAACCTGGGTCTGGAGGTACATGACTTTAGATCCCAGCACTTGGGAGGCAGCCTTGGTTACATAGTTATAAAAAAATAAAAATAAAAACAAAACTAGGCGCAGCAGCCTGTATTTGTGGTACCAGGGTTCGGGAGGAAGAGGTAGATAGATCCCTGTGGCTTACTGGCCAGTCAGTGTAGCATACTGGCAGAGGTCCAGGCCAGTGAGAGAGCTTGGCTCAAAAAGCAAAGGTGTCTGAGAAGTGACACCCAAGTTTGACCTGTACCCACACAAAGACACACACACACACACACACACACACACACACACACACACACACGCACACGCACACACGCAAAGACGCAGTAGACATTTCACTGGATACGCCTGTAAAAGTGTCCTTATCCCACAGCCAGTGGCCTGGGCCCTTCTCTGGGCCCTAGCTTACCGTCACTGAAAGGTAAAATGTGGTTCATCAAAGACAAGGGGCAAAAGGCATGGGGTCCCTCCCAGGTCTGAAACCCTCCTCTACAGTTAGAGAGTCACTGGAGCCAGACTAGGGCACAGGAAAGGGTCCTCCAAGTTCAGCAGTGTCGCCTACTTTTAAAGTGACGGTGCCTGCCTCCTGGAGCTGCGCGGTGGCCTTTCGGGTGAGTGGCAGAGGGTCTTGGCGAATGGACCCATCTCCATGCAGCTGAAATGCACCATTAGCTAGGACCAGCACACCCTCCCCTGTTCATAGCTCAGCCAGGGCACGCATCACCCAGGCAGTAATTAGAGGGGGGGGAGGACTATCCTTCAGGCAGCTTAGCTGCAGAAAAGCATTTCCATTGAAAATATACATTTGTAATTGTAAATGGAAAGATTACCTGTAATAGCGGTAACAGAGCCATTTCCTAATAAGATGAACACTATAGCTGATGAACGAAGCATCTGTATAGAGCTACGTACACCATTTCTGTACCGCAGGCTGCCAATTTGTTTCCGTGGTGAAAAGCGTGATTTAGTGTTTGTAGCATTACCATCTGTTGTCGTTATTACAGAAATTATATATAAACCAGTTAGTAAACACTTTGCCGCATTGTCTGTTGTTTTGATAATCACCCATAATAACATCTAGCATCAATATGGTCTTTAAACCCGATTTGGGAGTTAATGGAATAAGAGGAGGCAGTCTGTATATGCACCGGGGTAATGTCATTAGGAATGTTTGTGAAGAACAAATTAAATCAGTTGTAAATTGTGCTCTCAAGTCAGCCAGAAAAACCAGTCTTGTTCAGGAGAAGGGATTTATATTTTAACCTTGTGCAGAAAATGCACTTACGCAGATTAAAATAAAATAGGGACTTCGCCGATGGATGGAAGTGGTAATTGCCAGGGCCTTAATGGTTTCCTGTTGGCTGTGTCATGCAGTGGGCACAGCTATTTTAAAAGTTAACCGGCACTCGGGGTCATACTTTCACTGATTCAATCATTAAACCAGGCTAGACATGTCACTAAATGGCTGATTATTCAAATGATGAGCCTGCTCCATGGTTCCCCGGTGTCGTCTTTTGAACATGGGGATTTTCAGGGATGATTCTCATAAAATCAAGATGAGTTGGATTCAAGTATGAGTCAATGGTAGCACCGGGCTGGGGCCTGGCCCGCCTGGGACAGTTGCGGGAGGCCCCGCCCGCTTTCTCAGAAAGATGGGAATGGGGTGGGCAGCCATGATGGTACAACTTGGGCTTGCACATCCGCAGGGGCCTGGAACAATACTGTTTTGCAGACATGTCCAAAGGGGACCTGGGCTTCCTCACTATCATTTTCCCAATTGTACAGCCCCAATTGTACAGTCCCCAGAGCCTCTGTTCCTGACTGATCTGCCTCCTCACACCCAGAGGACAGTTTCAAGTCCTCTTGTATACCTTCATGATACCCCTGGCAGGATTTATTAGAGCCTCCATTTGGCAGGTAAGCATTCTAAAACTTAAAGCAGTCAGGCAATTGTGTGTGAGGCCATACACTGGCAGGAGGCCCATCTGGGGGCAGAAGAGTCTCCCCAGCCAGGCTGGAAATGTTCCATAAACAGTGAGCCCATGGGCAGCTGGTAAACAGCAGCCATTGACTGACCAAGGCACTTCAAAGTCCAAAAGGCCCTGTGCTGGGGTGGGGGGGGGGGGGGACACGACTAGGCGGGGCATGCAAATCAGGAGTCAGTCCGGTGAGCAAGGAGACAATCTACCTAACAATTGCAGAAGCTGCTTTAGGGCAAACTGGAAACAGCAAAGGAGACCTCACAAATGCTACTTCTGCACGTCACAGATGGGTTGAAAAGTGGTGTTCAAGGCCAGAGGGAGCTGGGTATCTACTGACTTGCCTGACATCAAGCCTCTGACCCCAGTGTGGTGGGACAAAGAGTCTAGTTGTGTACTGTTTCCTGGACAGATTTGTCATCGTTCTAATGATTTCCAACGGCCTAAGAAAGAATTCATTTTCCTTTTATTTTAATGTTTACATGTAAAAATATAATTAGCCCATAGTATAAAATATTTGGCTAAAAGGAGTTTTGCTTTTGGGGGGGGGTTGTTTTTGTTTTTTGTGGGTTTTTTTTTAAATATTTATTTATGTGTGTATGTCTGCAGGCCAGAAGAGGGCATCAGACCTCATTTACAGATGGTTGTGAGCCACCATGTGGTTGCTGGGAATTGAACTCAGGACCTTTGGAAGAGCAGGCAATGCTCTTAACCACTGAGCCATCTCTCCAGCCCTTTTTTTTGGTTTTTTAAGACAGGGTTTCTCTGTGCCCTAGTTGTCCTGTATCTAGCTCTGCAGACTGGTCTGGTTAAAGGACCAGTTTTTAAAGGCACCCTAACTAGGTGCTGAAGATGATGGTGCCACAGTTAAAAGAGGGTACTGTCCTTGCCCAGGACCCAAGTTCAGTTTCCAATACCCCTATCAGGAGGCTCACAACTGCCTACAACTCCGGTTCCAGGGAATTCAACTCCCTCTTCTGGCCTCCTCCAGCACCCGCTTTCTCGTGCACAGACATGAACACGTATGCATAATCTTTAAAGTGCATGGGGGAGCTAACTAAAAATAGCAAGAATGGGTCTGAGGATGCAGTTAGTTGGTAGAGGGATTGCATGCATGGCACAGTCCTCAGTACTGCATTAAAAATAAACAAACAAACAAACAAACAAACAGGCAGGCATGTATTCCTTGGGAGGTGGAGCAGGAGAATCAAGAGTCCAAGATCATTCTTGGTTACATAATGAATTTCAAAGACAGCCGGAGATCCCATCTCAAAAATAAATACATTTGCCCAGATTATTTTAAAAATATGTAAGTGGACAATAATCTAGATGGTGTGCAGACGAGGTCAAAATCATACAGAGGATAACTAGTTTGGGATTTGGAAAAGAACATCCTGCTTCAAATTACCAAGTGATGTTGAGTCCACTTCAAAATATTTCCAGATATTCCCTACAAGAAGTTCGTGTGCCCTTTTGTACAGGGCTGGTGGCAAAAGCAAATGGCTACCAGTGCCTTTCGCCTCTAGTGATGCTCAACAAATGGACCCAAAGCAAAAGACTCGCCCAGGTCACTACTTCCTAGAACACCCAGGCAATGTCAGCTCACAACCTGTTATCCTGTGTTCAGGGCGTACTCAACAATCACCTACTGCAACACAGAAGAGTAAAGGGCCCGCCATCCTAATGCCAGGATACTAGTCCCCCTGAGTTAAGTTTGCTTTCGCAAGAACCTCACAGCTAGTCCTTAAGGCCAGTGACATTGTTATCAACCACCGAAAACTGAGGCACAGAGAGGCCTTACCCTTTCTTGCTCAGCTAGACAGCTGTAAGAGCCCAGAGCAGGAAGCCATGACGTCTGAAACCCATGGGTCCTACAACTATGGCCCCAGGACCAAATCCAGCCTGTTGCAAGTTTTGTGAATAACTGGTTACCTGAAAGTAGAGTTTATTTTTGTAGATGGCCCCAAGGAAGGGGTGGGGAGGAGTAGGCAGGAGTAGAACTCTCTGTGACTGTAAAACATACATTAAAATGAAATGTTTGGGTCTCTAAATAAAGTTTTATTAGAATACAACAACTTCCAATCATTTACACATAACCCATGACTGTTTTCTTCAGAGCTGATTGGCAGGAGACTACAGGCATTTCTTACATGTTCTTTACAAAGCACAGGGGCAGAGAAGAACCTTGGTCTGTGGAGTTTCCCAGAAGGAAAAAAAAAAAAGGAGAGAGGAAAACAAGTAAGAAAAGATAGAGCCACACTGGCGAGAAGGCCGGATAGAGAGGTGCAATTCCTGGTACTGAATGTACGAAGACAAGAAGCAGGGCAGGTAGGTCCATCTTCCTCCCGGGTGATAGTCAAGGGGGAGAAAATCCTTCCCCAAGTGACAACCACGAAAGGCGCGCTCTGAGATTAAGGACCTATAGTTCAGGTGCCTGAGTCTTTTTCATAAAGTCGTGTAGTTATTTTAATTAAAAATCTTTAAAATATTAATTGGAGGGATTCAAAGTCGAGTTTATCAGAGCGGCTTCCCTTACCATGTGCACTTAAGAGTCCATCAGAGCCCCATTCAGAAATGCTATTTCCTGGGAGGTTACAATTTGACCAAATGCACTGCTCACAGCCTGGAATTGGGCGTGCAAGTTTACAGAGCAGGAGTTCATTCTTTAATTGATTTGAATATTTCAGGCTTATATACGGGAAAGCC
Organism: Myodes glareolus; assembly: GCF_982192425.1. Classification (NCBI taxonomy): domain Eukaryota; kingdom Metazoa; phylum Chordata; class Mammalia; order Rodentia; family Cricetidae; genus Myodes; species Myodes glareolus. The sequence goes on from NC_142032.1 coordinate 72,552,071, forward strand.
ATACAACAGGAATTCCTGTTGCACCATCAAGGAGGGTTGGCTGATGCTGTGCTGCCTTTGTTCTCCCCTATTAATGCCCCCACTCTCTGTCACAACAGATCCAAACAGACCTGGATGGAGCTTGCACCCGAAGGTTCTAAACGCCTTACTTAGCTCTTAAATTCCTGCCTAAGCTCTCCCTCAAATGAGCTTCATTAATCTGGAAATGCGAGGCTTTTGCCTGTTCTTGTGAATGTGTTTAAAATAAGCCTTTTCATTTTGGTTGCTTCGATATACAACCAGTGGCAATCACAGACTTACCTTCCCTGACTGAAATCTGATCATTAAACCAACTTCACTATTAGGGGAATATCTGGCTGGAAAAATGCATTTTATCCCCGAAGAATATGCCATATTAGTGAGAAAATTACTCTAAATGGGAACAAAGCTGACAACTGCTGCTTGCGGACTAATGGCCTAGTGTATATATCGTACCCAAAAAGCATGTCATCACCGGCTGTTGAGCAGATCACAGGCGGCGGGTTCTGGTTGGCACAAATGGGACATTAGGGATGTTGGAAAGGTTTTAGGGATTTGGGCGAGCTTCTCTTCCCTCTCCTCTTTTACTTAAAGGCATCGGATGCAGCCCCAGCAACACCCAAAAGTCTTAGCGAGCTTGGTGCTGCCCTGTGCCGCCGACATGGCCGCCAGCAGCTTCTTACGCTCGCCTCCCACTTCTGTGTGGGATTATTCAGCAGCCATTTAATGCAAAATTGCATCCTGTGGGAATGGCGGAGTATTTTCTCACCCACCGCAGAGTTGTTCAACTCAACCTATTTAGGGACTTGGAGGATGCCCCTGGGCCCCCCAGACAACAAGAGATGTTAGGGCAATGACTCCTTTGGAATAGAGAAAAATTGTATTATTGAGCTGCACAGCGGAAGCGGTGCTGGAAGGGGGGAAGACGGAAGAAGGGCCCTAAGAAGTCCTCGAGATCAAAATGCGAGCGCTGTAATAAGAGCGAAAAATTGCGTTTGTTTCATTTGCAGCCCTTGATTCTGTCTTCTTTCGGGCGAACAGATTCAAATTTGTGGCCATTTTCTGCTCTTATTAAGGGAAAAGTGGCATCAATTTTAATAACGTCGAAAAGGCGTTAATAGAATGCATTTTCCAGCCACCTACAAACAGAGTGGAGTCATGTCTGCGACTCAGAACACTCAAATAAAAGGCCCCTCCTGCTCTGTCGCCTGGTGCAGGACCTGGAAAGGGCGGGGCAGGAACAATAGCAACCATTAGAATTTTATTCTTCTCTTCATGAGCTTCCTTAGCTCTCCTAATTCGGATATTATTTTCCATCAATTTTTTATATTAGCACATAATTCACTTACGGCTTCTTTTGAAATATTTGATAATAGAGTGAGTCTTAGGGAGATGCACGCCTAGAACATAGAAACGGATTAGTGTGCCCGTGAACACTGAGACAGTCTTCACAGGCTGAAGCATCACATACTGAACTCAAAAGGCAGATAAGTACTCTGGGATAAAATGCCATGGGACAGACACCATGGGCTTCACTGAAGCAGGTGTGTGTGTGTGTGTGTGTGTGTGTGTGTGTGTGTGTGTGTGTGTGTGTGTGAGAGAGAGAGAGAGAGAGAGAGAGAGAGAGAGAGAGAGAGAGAAACAGAGACAGACAGACAGGGACAGCTTCTACCCAACATTTGGATCGAGTAAAGCCCTAAGCAGAACCAGCCAGTGTCTGTCCTTCCTTCCATACACAGCTCCAGGTGCCAGAAAACAGAAATTGCCTGTGTCGGCTCTGAAAACACAGACTAATGTCAGACACTTTGAAGTCAGAGCTGCCTGTCCTTCATGGGCATATAAAGACAGGGTCTTTTGCGTGTTTGTTTGTTTGTTTGTTTTTGAGTCAGGATCTTATGTAGCCCAGACTGGCCTGGAACATATTATCTCACCAAGGATGAGTTTGAACTTCTGATCCTCCTGCTTCCACTTCCCAGATATCAGGATTACAGATGTACACCACAGCTGTGGTTAATATTGGTTGTTAACTTGGTGCCACTGGGAAGAGGGACCTTCGACTGAAGGATTGCCTCCATTAGATTGTCTGTAGGTCATTTTCTTGATTGCTAATGGATGTAGAAGGGCCTAGCCCACTGTGGGCTGAGCTATCCCTAAGCAAGTGGGCCTGGGCTGAACAAGAAAGGCCTTTGAGAGCCAGGGAGTGAGCAGGGCTTCTCTGTGGTTTCTGCTTCAAATTCCTGCCTTGAGTTTCTGCCTTGACGCCCCTCAATGGCTGACTATAACCTGTAAATTAGAATAAACCCTCTCCTTCCCCAGGTTGCTTTTGGCCTGGCTGTTTATCATAGCAGCATCTAGTTTAACATAAACCATGTCCAATTTATGTGGTGCTAAAGATGAACCCCAGGTCTCTACGTATGCTGGCAAGCTTTTTACCAAGTGCGCTACATCCCCAGCTCATTTTTTTATAAAGCAGAAGTTTCAGGACTGGAGATAAGACTCAGGGGTTAAGAGTACTTAATGTGCAAAGGTAAAGGGCAAAGTTCAAATCCCAGTATTCCGCTAATAAAAAAACCTGCATGGCTTTGCATATCTGTAAGGCCAGAACTAAGGTGCTTGCTGATCACCAGTATATATAGAGAGAGACAGACAGAGAAAAACAGAGACAGAGAAGAAAGCACTCTCCAGGTTGAGCAAGAAATTCTGTCTCCAAGGAACAAGGCAGACAGTGATTTAAAAAAGACACCTCAAACCCTTTTCTGGACTCCAGGTGAGTACAGGGGTGCGTACTACACGCATATGCACACATTTCACACATATATAAACACACAGTCTCACGCATATAAACACACTGTATACTCATACACATGGCAGGGGGCTGAAACTTCATTTATCTTGAGAAGTCTTAAACAAGAAACATATATGCAGGTCCATGTAGTATTTAAGCACACAGAAATATATAGTAATTACTTAAGTCACTTTCCTGAACTGAATGCTGTTCTGGGCATTGCAGAGGTTCAAGAAGGACCTCTCAGGGCCTGGGTTCATTTAATGCAAAACAATACAATACAGGCCAGATGAGGAATCAGACCTAGAGAAGTAAAGTGTCTTGCCTGGCTTGTGGCCTAACCAGAGCCACAACTGGGTCATTGACCTTCCAACATATTCATGATACCAGCTATATAAACACCCACATGTTATCACTGTGTGCTGTGCCCTGCACTTCAGGTGTCACATAGACGCTTGGAAACAACCCCGCAAAGCATGAAACATTCTCCCAATTCACAAGAAGAAGAAAAAGGAAAAGAAAAAAAAAAGAGCCCGAAACTCTGAGGGTTTAGATCATTTGCTTAAGGCTACAATCGAGGATAGAGCCCCTCCTCCTAGGATTCAAGCCCAGCTTTTTATGTTTCTACCCATTAAGGGTCTGTAGAAGGAAAATATGAAGGAGTGTAGTCCACCTCCCCTGCTGCTTGAGAATCTCCAACTCATCCTTTACCTACGTCATGCATCTCTCTGGCTGCCTGCATCAGTAGCTTGGCTGATGCCTCTGTGCGCTCACGAGGTCCCGTCACCTGTGTTGGTAGTCTGCAACTTGGGACACGGCCCTCGATAGGTCCACCGACGGTATCAGCCGAACGAGCGCAATGGTTGCCAACCCCAAACTCTGATACCACTCCCTTCCAGCAGCACTGGTCAGCCTTACTCTCCCACTAATACCGGTCGAGCACACACAGATAAGAAACTAAGGGGTGCCCAGGGGCCCTGTGATTTCTGGTTCCAGCCACACTTCCAGCACCATGAGTTGTGAGAGACTCTCCGTTATCTTCCACCCACAGCCCAGTTCTTCAGGAGACACAAAGCATAGGCCACTGTATTACATCTCTCCAATACATTAGTAGGTATGGTCACTGGAAGCTCATCACCCCCTGCCAATTCCTTTCCCTTCCTTTCCTTTGCCCATACACACAGCTATTGAGCCCTCATTTCTTCCCATACCACATATGTATCCACCCTAGAAGGGACCATATTGGTCAATAGGGAAAGGGGTTATTTGGAGCCTATCGCTGGACATCTGCAACAGACAGGCTTGCAGTGTTGGGGTGGTCTTGGAGCATGCGTCCTAAGCTCAGTCTCCAGGCCATCACCAAATGAACCTTTGTAATGCTGACTTTTGGGGGTGCCCAGGAGTTCCCAAGCAGCGTGTGTTAGTTGGAGTGTTGGAAGGATTACTTTGCAAGTAGAAAACACCATCTTTCGGCTAAGGAAATCTAAGCAGCAATAAGGCAACTTCATGACACAGCTTTGGGCTGTTGAGTTATTAAAAAGGGGAGATCTGAGAAAAACAATCTCTTCGTGGTTTTCCAGAAAACCATATTGTTACTATCTGCAATGATCACACCATCTTGGGAAAATTCCAGTTGGAGTAAATACTGAAATACCCGTTTGTCATCAGAGATGGGAAATGGGAGACTCCTGACAATAGGAAATTCTAATGTCAGTGTCTCACCAATCTCTATGAAATTCAGTAAAGATATTTATAATAAAACGCCGAAGTTACTATTGACTTCTTTTTTGTCCCTAATAACTCAGAATTTTTTCAAATTAGTCCATCCCTGGGGATGAAGAAATGGCTCAGGAGTTAAGAGCACTTGCTGCTTTTGCAGAGGACGCAGGTTTAGCTCTCAGCACCCACATGACACCTTACAACTACCCAGAACTCCAGCTCTACGGATCTAACACCCTCTTCTGGCCTCTGTAGGCACTGTACACATAAAATAAAAATAAATAACTCAAAAAATACTTAAATTTGATCAACCCTCCTGTTCATCATTATTACTAGTGATTTCAAATGTGGATTTCTTTAACCTCTTATTTATCAAATGCTAACGCTTACCAGCATTGGTTTTACTGTGTAAATGAACATGATCTGACTTAGTCGCCCAAAGCCTGAATTAGTCCACACATACAAAGTCCTACATCTAAGCGCCTTCAAAATGCCCATACTTTGAAGTTCTGTTCTCTTTGGGGTCTCTAGTCAAAGCTAATAATATCTGAAATTTTAAGATGCTTTGTTTATGAAATTGGTCAGTCAAAGGCTATTTATAGCAATAACAGTATATGCACACAAAGAATAAAACAACACAGAGGCACAATAATTGAGAAATGATTAGGTAGTCTATGGTCTATGGTATATACACATACAGAAATACAATAGGGTAAAATGCTCATAACCCTGGGAAAACTGAAACAAACAGGTGTAGTTCAGTATTTTAAAAGATTAAACATAGGTACTACAAACACAGATATAAGAAAAAAGAATAAAAAGAAATACCTTAAAATCTTAACTGACTTTCCCCAAGTAATCTCTTTTTTATTATTTTTCTTTATTTTGTTTTTACATTTATTGGTTGAGAGAACGAGAGAGAGAGAATGTGTCATGGCAATGAGGCCGTGGTTAAAGGATAACCATGTCGTGGTGTCGTGGGTTCTGGGGATCAAGCTCAAGTGCACCCAACACAAGGTCAGTGCTTAATGGCACTGGTCATCAGTTTATTCGAGGCTTTGATCTAAATATGAATACCAATAAAGACACAGAGGCTTCCTGATTTTGCTCTCTGTAGAAAGCAGTATGGTGGTATTTAGGAGCTGAGATTATTTACAGGTTAAAGCGGCCTCATAAGTGTGCTATGTGTTACTTAAAGACAAACTTGTGATTAAAAAAAATACAAGAGTTATTACTGAGCCAGTATTATAAAACAAATACTTTAATAAGAATGTGAGAACATGAAGAAGAAGGAGAAAGAGGGGAAAAAGAGAGGGGGGAGAGAGAGAGAGAGAGAGAGAGAGAGAGAGAGAGAGAGAGAGAGAGATCGCAAGCAGGTCTCTGGGTCTTTGAGACGGCTCAACAGGTGAAGGAGCTTGCACTGTAAGACTGGAGACCTTGGAGTCATCCTCAGATCCCATGTGAGGAGAGAGAAAAGAAACTGATTCCACAAAGGCGTCCTCTGCCCTCCACACGCATTGTAGCATGCCCAACCACACACACACATACACACACATCATGCACTAACACACTCATAATAAGTAAAATGGATTTTTATAAAAGAAATAGCAGGGTCTGGAAAGGTGAACCAAGTTTTGTTCCCAGCACCTTCTATACACACATGATGTGTGCTCACACAGATACATACATATACACATAAGCAAACATTTAGAAAAATCTTTTTTAAAAAAAGAAGGAAATAGCGGTTCTGGCTATCTGAGACCTGTGAGCCTGCGTTCTTTGGCAGAGTACACATCACTTCTGCAGTCCACCCACAACACTGGGGGTTGAACCTGAGGCTTTGCACCTGCTAAGTATGTACCACTGGTACGCAAGCCTCATTATCAAGTTCTTGACAGCCTGATTTCTCAACACTTTAGGCAAGGAGCCTGAACAAGCAGCAGCCAAGATACTTAGCCAGACCAGAGATTTCTTAGTAATCCAAGGGAGAGGACAGAGATGGTGGGTGTAAATGGCATTCACCCTAAGGACATGGCCCTTCTTGCCTAATCAGAGAATGTTCCAGAAATCCTGCACACTGTGCTCTTTTAAGCCTCATATTAGGGGCTTGATTGGTCAAGTTAATCATTTACCAAACTCTCTCCTAGAACGTGAGCTAGATGGAATGAGATCCAGGAAGGGCTGCTTTGCATTTTTTATCAAGTATATTTTACATATAATAAAATACAACCCCGATAAGCCTACCACTGAAAAACATTTCAATAAATGTACATATACAACCATTGTCAGCGTATAGGATAATTTAATTCCCTCAAATTTCTTCAGTTAGTCCCAACCTGTTCTCTACCTCTGTACTAGACAACAATTGTTACATGTCTGCTACAAATTTTGATCATTCATGTGTAAAGTACTATTCATTTGTATGTGGCTTCTACAGGGCAGCATCGTTCATGTGGTATACATCAGTATCATGTTCCTGCTTGTGGCTGAACAGTGGTTCTTTGTGTGATTAAAGTACAATTTGTTTACTCATTTACCTTCAATGCACCTTGGAGCCCATTATAAAAACACTTCCATGAATGCTTTTTTAGGACTTATTTTATTTTTAATTATGTGTGTGGTGGAGGGGGCAGTTAGAGGGCCATAAAGGAAATGTATGATTAAGAAAAAATTTCCAAGGAGACAAAAGGTCTGATAACATAGATAAACTCACAGAGACTGTGACAAAGCTCACAAGACCTGTACAAGTTCAAACCAGACAAAAATCCCGGTACTGAGGAGGAAAGAGGACACAAAGTCCCACCCCTAAGCAAGAAGCCATTTGTAATTGATACCTGCTGGAAAAGGGATAATCAGTTTGCTCCAATGGCGTGACACTCCAGGACAGGCTGCATGCTCAAGCCAACTCAGTACAGATTAGCATGTTTGTTTGTTTGTTTCTCGTGCACTCTTTTGTTTTGTTTTGTTTTGTTTAGGTGTCCTTTGTCTTATTGGTTTTTTGATTGTTCTGATCTTTTGGATTTTTGGGTAGTGGGGAATGAAAGAGAAAGTGAGATCTAGGAGTTGTTAGGGAAGATGAAAGAATATGATCAAAATACAGTGTAGGTAACAAAAATTTCATTTAGCTAAATAAGTGGAGGAAAAAATAAAATAGAATAATTATTTAAAACATCCATTTCTGGGCTGGGGAGTTGGCTCAGTGGTTAAGAGCACTTGCTGCTCTTCCAGAGGTCCTGAGTTCAATTCCCAGCAACTAAATATGGTTGTACCTGTAATGAGATCTCGTGCCCTCTTCTGGCCTGTATGCATACATGCATGAACACTATATACGTAACAAAACCTTTTAAAAAACATCCATTTCCATATAATAAATACAATTCTATTGGGGGGAAATGTTTTCTCCCCTTCACATACATCCTTTCTTATTTTCTTGTTATACCGTTCCAAAACAGAGATATTCAACAGTAGTTAGAATGGCATCTCCCAACATTTAAAAAAGTTGCATCACCCAGTAGGCGAACAAAACAACAACAACAACAACAACAACAAACAGCTGAGTGTTTTGGTTTCAAGGCCACCAACATCATGCATGTGTCTGGTTGCTTCTGCATTTGCATTGATATTTAATGTTGCCTGCCTTTCTGTGACCACTTTAGCATCCAAGAGACTCTCTCATTGTGACTTTGATCTACGTTTTCCTGCTGACTTGATGCTGAGCATCTTCATACTTACTAGCCATTTGCTTACCTTCTTTGGCAAATGTCTTTCCAGACATGCTTGTCAAAGGTGGGGGTAACGGCTCAGGGGACAAAGTACTTGGTACTGAAACACGGGGACTGGAGTTTGGCTCCCCAGAACCCAGTATGTGCACCTAAACACACACACACACACCACAGTTATGCATATGCAAAATGGGTTGGCTTCTTTTTACTGGGCTGTAAGAGCTCTTTGTACTACTGGATGTGAGACTTTTGTCTCTGATTATAAGAGCATAATATACATAAACACACCATAAAAACATGTGGCTGTTATACTTGAAGATCTGGTGTGTGAGTTAGGAAATTTTGCCTACTTTTAAGTCACAAGGATTTTCGTCCTTGCTTTCTAAACATTTCACAGTTTTGACTTTTCTAATTAAGTTTATGATCCACCTTGAGTTATCATCTTTGTGTGGTATATACTTATATTCAAAGTGTATATTTTCCTGAGGATATCAAACTGTTTCATTACAACTTGTTGAAATCATTATCATTACCCCCACTGAATTATTTTGGAATCTCTATCACATATCGGTTTTCTGTGGGCACATAGGTGTATCTCTCAACTCTAATGTTCCATTGATGTAGTTCTCTACTTGGCTATTTTATTCTCTTATTTACTATGAGTTTAGAGAAAGTTCTAAAATTGACTATGTAAGTTCTACAGTCTTGTGTGTACATGTATGTATTGTGTATATGTGTATGCATATGTCTTTGTGTTGTATGCATGTGTGTATTTGATATGGGATTCCCCTCTGTATGCTGCAAATACCATTGGTTAATAAAGGACTGTCTTGGGCCTGCCCAGGGAATATAGGTGGGGGAGGAACTAAACTGAATGCTAGGAGAAAAGAGGAAAAGAGTGAGAGATAAGCCATGTAGCCCCGCCGGAGACAGATGCTGAAACTTTACCTCTTAAGCCACTGCCACGTGGCGATACATAGATTAATGGAGATGAGTTAAATTAATATGTAAGAGTTAGCCAAAAAGAAGCTAGAGCTAATGGGCCAAGCAGTGATTTAATTAATACAGTTTCTGTGTGATTATTTCTGGAATCTGGACAGCTGGGAAATGAATAAGTGGCCTCCATCAACATGTGTGTTACAGTTTAGATCATCACTCTCGATTAAAAGGAAGCTCTGCGAGATTTTGTTTGTGATTCCACTGAGCCAGTTGGTAGTTGAGGGGTGAACTGACATCTTACCAAGATGTAGTTTTCCAATCCATGATCATGGTATAGCTCTCCACATAGGATTAGCTTCTCAACAACATTTTGAGATTTTGGATAAGTCTTACATGCATTTCGTCTTTGCTCCTGAGTATTTAGTAGCAGGTTTTCTGTTTAGCTTACAATTGCTCATCACCAGGGTATAGAAACTCAACTGCTTTTTGAATACTGATCTTGTTCCTTCAGCCACACTCTTAGTTCTAATGGAAAATTCTTTGCCAGATCCTGAGGATTTTCTGTGTCATTGCATCTGCTTACAAACACAGTTCAACTTCTTGCTTCACACTGTAGCGTTTTTTATTTCTCTTTATTGCCTTATTGTACTGGCCACAAACTCCATGACAATCCAGAATAGAAGTTGTGAGAGCAAACACCTTGCTTTGTTCCTGATTTTGCAAGAAAAATGTTTAACATTCACCATGATGTTAAATGCAGGGGTTTCATAGAGGCCTTTGAACACATTCGGGGAAGGGCCCTTCTATTCCTAGTTCACTGGGAAGTGGTTGTTGTTGTTTTTAATCCTACATGGGTATCAATTTTCTTCAATATTTTTATGGCATCTGATAAAGGGGCTACACTGTTTTTCTACTTATCTTTCAGTCAAAATGTTGATTTATGCTGATTGCTATTTAATGTTTAACGAACCTTCTATTCCTGGGAGGAGCCCCACTCAGTTACATCACATTATCCTTTTGGATAGATTGACCTAGTCAAGTTGCTAATACTTGATTAAATATTATTGTAATTATATTATGGAAATGAACCTTTTTTATTTGCATTTTTAATGCCTTAGTATGGTTTCATGTTGAGGTAATGCTGTCCTCTCAGGAGAGAAGTCTGGGTAGTGGGGGCATGGAGCAGGGCAAGGAACAGGGAGAAATCAGCCCTTCGTAGAATAAGGCAATCAGCTGATCTGAAGTGCATGGAGAAAACCATCACGGGGCTTAGTTATGGCTTTGACTACACTCAGAGGACGACGCTAGTGAGTGTTCTACCTAAAACAAAGGTTTGTGTCAATGAATGATATGGCTTATCAGGTAAAGGCTTCCACAAGTTGTCCTTTGACCTAGACTCTTGAACTGTAGTAGATATGTATGCACACACACACACACACACACACACACATGCACGCACACACACACACACACATGCGCGCACACACACACACACATGCACACACACACACACACACATGCACGCACACACACACACACACATGCACACACACACACACACACATGCACGCACACACACACACACAGAGAGAGAGAGAGAGAGCAATATATTTAAATGTAATTTTTAAATTTTTAAATGCTAAATACTAATCTGACTTTTATCTAAAAGCAAACAAACAAAAAGAACAGCACCGAGGGCTGGGGGTGTAGCTCAGCTGATAGAGTTCTTGTCTGGGATGCATGAAACCCCAGGTTCAGTCCCTAGCACGTAAATTAAAACCAAAACATCACTGAGAAAAAGGGAGGCGGAAGTTCTCGCTCTTCCCAGATAGTCAGGGCTCTCCCAAATCAGGGCTGCGATAATGCCCAACACATTTTCCACATTTTAAGACAGACCTGACTGTGGACTCAATTCCGTGGTGTGAATTGCCTCGAACTAGAAAAAGGAAGGTAGCTGGCTGCAGATGGGTTAGCCATGTCCAGGGGATGGCTCCACTCCCGCCCACACATGGTCAGTACATGGGCTTAGTGATCTACCGATAATAATGAAAACAAGGACGTGAAATTGGGAGGGAAACAGGTGGGTGGGTTCTGTGAAGAGTTGGAGGGGAATAGTTAGGGGCTGAATAAGATCAAAAACATTGCCAGGTCATGGTGGCACACACCTTTAATCCCAGCACTTGGGGAACAGAGAGAGTGGATCTCCAGTTTTGAGGTCATCCTGTTCTACAGAGTGAGTTCCAGGTCAGCCAGGAATACACAGAGAAACCCTGTCTTGAAAAACCAAATTTAAAACACACATACACACACGCGTGCGCACACACACATATGTATGTATGTATGTATCATAAACATGTGAAATTTTCAAAGAATTCTTTTTTATGTGATTTAAGGGAAGCTGGGCATAGTGGCTCCTGCCTGTAATCCCAGCACTTTGGGGGGCTAAGGCAGGAGAATTGTCTCAAATCCAAGGTCGGTATAGGCCCGGTAGTAAGACCCTCTCACAAAAGAAAAACATAGAAGGAAGAGGTAAATGAGAAAGGGATTGGAAATCCTACTCACTTACTCTCGGGGCTGGTTAAAAGCATGTACTGCTCTTACAGAGGACCCAAGCTCAGTTCCCAGTACCACCTCAGGTGGCTCTCAACTGCCTGGAAATTCTGGTCTCTGGGCTGCATTCATGAGCATATGCCCAGACCTCTACAGAGAGATACACGGAGTTAAAAGTAATGAAAAGGAATCAGATAGATAAGATGAGGTCGATATTTATTCAAGTGGAAGGGGAAGAAAGAACGAGAGAAAGAACGAAATGTGTTTCCGGTGGCTCTGAGGTAGAACTAGGAACCAAAAACTGTGTGAGCGCGGTTAGCGAGAGGGTTGTGTAACACCCTGGAAGGGTGAGCTTCCCTGGCCGCCCGGACCAGGGAGGTAGAACAGCTGCTGAGGAGGGGCGGAGCTTACAACAAAGGGGCTGAACCAGGGATGAGTCCCCTGTGGCTAAATCCCTCACAATCACCGCCTGCCCCGTTCCTACCCCTCGCCACTTGAAAACAAGCTTTTCTGTGTCTCCTCGACACTATTTGTCAGGGAGGTAAATAGCCCTTCACAGCCATACTTACCAAGCACCAGATGGGATGCTTGAAAAAAAAAGTTTTCATGAATTTTTAAAAACAGAGTAATTCATTTTTCCCCCAGAAAACCATTTTTTCAATAACGGACTATTTTTAATGTCAAAAGTACCTCTTTATCTCTCTCTGATTTTTAAAACTGATTTTTAATTTTTGAGAATTTCATACATGCATATGTTGTATTTGAATCATGTGTATTCCTTCCTATTCCTCCCAGACCCTCCCTCACTCTCAGCAAACCCACACGCGTTCCCAATTTTGTGATTTTTGTTGTTTTTTCTGCAGGCCACGGGTTCCAGTTGATGCTGCCCATATACCCATGGGTGTGGGGTCATCTGCTAGAGTATGGCCCACCTACCAGAGGCCACGCCCTTACGACTCTCCCCCAGAGACGTAAACTGCCAATACCTCCTCAGCTAGGAGTGGGGCTCATGGTGCCACCTGCCCTTGTCCTAGGATGTTGATTGACTTGATCTTATGTTGGCGGCCACAGCCGCTGTGTGTTCATGAGTACACTGGTCATGTCCAGGGGACACTGTTTTGGTTTCATCCATCCAACATTTCGATATTTTTATTGTTGTTGTTGTTGTTATTATTATTATTAATAATTATTATTTAGGTTTTTGAGACAGGGTTTCTCTCTGTAGCCCTGACCGCCCTGGAACTCACTCTGTAGACCAGGCTGGTCTTGAACTCAGAGATCCACCTGCCTCTATAAGTTCTGGAATTAAAGGCATACACCACCACTATCTGGCTGGCTCTTATTCTTTCTGCCCCTCTTCCGTCATTGTCGCTGAACTTTAGAGGCAAGGAGTACCCCATTGGTGGCTGAGCACGCCACAGACACTTATTCTCACTACCTTGACCAGTTGTGAGCTTCTGCATTAACTGCTAATTGTGGGGCTTTGCTGTTGTTATTGTCTTAACAAGCTACCTAGTCCATAGCTCAGGCTGGCCTAGAACCTCTGCTACTCCCACCTCAGCCTTCCTGGTGGGTGTTGGGTTTGAAGGTCTGCACCACCACACTCAGTTTCTTGCTCCACTTAGTATTAGGCATAAAAAAGTCTTTCATTTAACAGGATATCGGTGACCAAAGATCACCAACTTCCCCCAACAAAGTTAAATGTCCGAAGCTGATCTCAAAATCTCTTTTGCTGCTCTGAGAGAAACTTCTCTACAGGAAAACTATTATTACGGTGGGTGGAGGTTAACACCAAGACTCATAGCTGATCAGGGCGCCATAAATAAGCAAGTGTGAATGCTCAGCCCTAACTGGGACATCCACAGCACACTCCCTGCCCACATCTCTGGTACCATGGGAACAGAGCAGAAAGGGGACCAGAAAGAGTACTAAGAAAAGAGGGAATGCTGTAAAACAGCATCCTCCAGACATGACATGACTACTGCACACACATGAACTCACGGAGGCCCTGGTGACCCACACAAGACCTGCTCAAGGTTAAGCTAGTTAAAAACTCAGCACGGAATGGAGGGGGCCCTGGAGACCTAATGCTAGCTTAAAGAGACAGTGGCGAGGGATGGCTGCTCCGGCAGGGAGCGTCGCTTTCCTCTAAGGGGTCCTCATGACGCAGTGAGCAACCCCATAACCAAGTGTATATGGGAAGCACTGATTGGATTTGGTGTGCTATCTGAAGGGAAAAAAGGACGTGAAGTGGAGGTGTCCTGAGGAGAGGGTCGGGGGAGGTAGAGTGGGAGTGGGGGGTGGGGGATAAGACCCATTATATTATACATCTATGAAAGTTTCAAAGGGGAAAAGGGGTCATTTTTGAAGTTTGGTTTATGAAATTCTCTCTCTCTCTCTCTCTCTCTCTCTCTCTCTCTCTCTCTCACACACACACACACACACACACACACACACGGACGGACGCATGAAAACACACACACCAATTTATTGTTGTGTGACATCAAGTCTGTGGCAACTATGTCACCATTAGGTGTTATGTTATGTTATGTTATGTTATGTTATGTTATGTTATGTTATGTTATGTTATGTTTCTCTTGCCCAGTCCAGGTTTTCCTCAAGGACACTCTGTTTGGTCAGGGACAAGGGGTTAAAATGCCAGTACAGTACCCAGAGCCAAGATTAGCTTTCCTAGTTCTTATCCATGGCCAGAAGCAACCACCCTCTGGTTTAAACTGAAATAATTGAAACTAATAATTCCAAACGAATGTTAGGCCTCAAAATTCCTTCCTAATCTGACAAATCCATGCCCCTGTGGTTCTGTGACCCTTAGTGTGGAAGGTTCTCTGGGTCTAATTGTCTGAGCCCATGTAGGGGACCCCTGGACCCCTGGACAAGGAACATTAATGGAGTTGGTGACAGGTGTTCTGCTGACTCAGGCCAGAGTCATTCGTGTCATTATCTTACCAAAACTGAACACTAGAGACCCTAGTGTAATCTCTTCAGACCTCTAAAGCAGAAGAAGAAGGAGGAGGAGGAGAAGGAGAAGTAGCATTCAGGGAACTGGGGGAAGCAGAAACTTCCAGAAGCCTTTACTTATCAAGTCACACTAGCAAACTATAGGAAGGCAATGCCACCAGGATCCTAACATTCCAGTTCCTCCTTATAGTTTCTGCTTAACTTCTTTTGTGAGACACCCCTAGACCCAGTTTGAAAACCCGAGTCCAGCCTCTGCTGTGTAGACCAGCATGGCCCGTGGTGGAAAAGATTTCACAGTGACAATCTCTAAAGCATCCTGGCCAGTTCCACTTCAAGACAGCAGCGCAGCTGGAGAGCTACACAATGTGCTTTTGTTCAAGTGGCAATTAGCAGAAATTATAGAACGGGGGCAGTGTCGTTGTGGAAGGGAGTCAGCCAAAGTCGACACAGACCAGTTTTCATAAGACCAGCCAAAAGCTGGAGAACTCTCTTTTAAAAAAATTAAACCAGCTCTCAGCCTATTTGCTCGAGCTGTAACAATACTGAGAAGTGTGCTTCCTCTTGCTTGGGACAGTACCTGGAAGATGTTCGGGGGGGCTCTCTCTAAGTGTTGGGTCTTTGATTGACAAATGTATTCAAGGGGAAATTGCTGGTGTGATTTTATTCATTATTAAGAAAATGAAGGAACTGAATTGTGCTCTTGTAGCTCCTGAGCCAGTAATAATAGTACCTCCACTTATTTATTTCAGTTTTAATGCAGACATTGGAGTATGAGGGTCCATTTTGGTCCTGTGGTGCAGGAGAGTCTTTAAGTGATCCGAGCGATTAAAGGGCAAAAAGGACTGGCATACTGAAAGGCAGAGACTCTCAACGCAAGAGGCACTGAAGGCTTGTTAGGTCTACCAGTTGGTCATAGTTCAGCAATTCTATAGACATTAGGAAGAAAACCAGCACCCCTTCCTACCAGAACCCCTTCTCATGCCTGAAGAAGATGCGATGGTCCATGGACTCAGGACATCTCACACTGAGCCCTTTCTGTGTGTGTAGGAACTCAGACCCTTCTCCACCTATTTAGAGTCTCTTACCTCTCATACCTCCACTGAGCATGTAGATGGGCCTAGCTGTGGGAAAGGAAAGCATATATGCCCCTTCATTATATTCAGGTCTTTTAAAAGTCAAACATGGGATGACGCCAACAACTTCACAAGAAAAATTTAACAATTCAACAAACTGTGTGTCAAAATGTGAAGGCTTTTTCCTGGCTCTCTTGTGGATGTGTATCTGTTGGTCATTGCAAAAGGCCTTATGCCTAGGACTTGGGAGACTAGGTCAAAGAATTTGCACTGACTGCTCTTCCCTGAGTGACTCGGGGCTGGCTTCTAGTATCTTTCATCCAGTCTTATTTCTGAACTGCAAGGCAGCTGGGCGTCTAGTTCCCAGTGGAATAGGGGGCATTGAAGACTTCGTGCAAGGATGGATGAAGTCTAAAACTCAATAAAGCACAGCTGTTCTCCCTCCCAGGAAGAGGTTAGTGTTCAGTTTCTTTGGCTGGAAACTCAAGGACTCAGATAAGAAGACTTCTAGGGTCTGAGGTTCCTACCAGCTTAAACATACCTTAGAAAGTGGGATCATACTGGGATGAGAAAACATCTTCAAGTTAACGCTGCCTTTAAATGAGAATGTAGAGATTATCGGCCATACTAGAGACCATCTCACTTCTAGCACAATACATTTTAAAAAGGGGTGTGTGTGTGTGTGTGTGTGTGTGTGTTGGATGGGTACCACACTTGTCTCCTCTGGGTTTGGTCACTCGTTCCAAACAAATTATCTTCTATTCTCCGCTTATTTCCTGACCTCTCACAACTGGAGAGTAAGACAGTCATTCCTCCCTCACTACCTGGATAAGCTCCATTTCTAAGGCAGAAGAGGAGAAAATGTAGATCATGGGACCCATCTAGATTCATTCCTTCCCATGCCAAGAATATCCTTATGTGCTCTGGGAGACAATCATCAGATTTGGTAGTCCTTGCAGGTTAAGGGAAACCCTTCACAAGATCTTGCATGGAGGTGGAAGATAGCATTTTCCAGGAGAGGCTAAGGGTCTGAGGTAAGATTTGAACTTGAGGTTTCTGGTCTATACTTGGATTCTATTCCCTCCTCCTAAATAGAAGAGTTGGCTAAACCAAGCAATCAGGAATGAAGCAGTTCATCTCTCCAACCACGCAGTAGTTCACAACGTAAATCCAAACACCAATAAACACAAGTATATTACATGCTTTAGTCAAGGATCCAAGTCCCAAAGCCGAAGGCACCCACTGACACACTCTATTTCTGTTGTGACTGACGCAGGTTCTCATGTTTACCTGCAGCTTTCCGCCTTCAACCACAAAGTCCACTACATCAAAGTGTTTGCTGGGTCCAATTCACAACATTAATCTATGTGTGAAAACAAACTGGCTTTCACCTCTGGAGCCGGGAATCAAGGCTAAAGCACTTGACTTCACAGTTCTCCATTTCTAAGGTCTAGGGAAGAAGAGTGTCAACCTCAAGAAGACCATTGAGCATCCTCTTTGGCCAGGATGATGATGAAGTCACAGCCAGACACCCTTCGAGTCAGTACTGGGTTAGACACAGCTCTGCTGCTGAGCAGCAGGAGACCTCGGAAGTCTCATAGAATCCCTGCCCCTCAGGTCCTGTCTCTGAAACCTGGATAGTGATCATGTGATCTCTCTGTAGCTAGTCTCTGAAAGGCCATCATTCTTTCCTCATTTTAACTCTGCTCACCATAGGGTTTCTATGAATGCTGGGATGGTGGTGGTGTTTGTGGGGCTTAATATGTAGTATAGGATACGGCCAGAACAGTGCCTGGGCATCAGACACAGGAAGCCTGCACTGTCACCATCTCCATGGTTAGGACTAATGTTCCAAAAGGCCCTTGGCCTCAGCCTTACCTTTGCAGACTCTGAATGCATAGTTACCCGCTGGCAGCAACTCTCTGCTTCCAGAAGTTTCTCTGCAGCAATGAGTTCTTGCCTGCGACAGAGAATCTTAGTAATGACTGAGACACTATCCTAACCAGATTGCAAATGATCCCTCAATGGAAACGATGATACACTATAAAACATAATGTTTCCTGAGGGGCTTGGGGATTCTTCTTGTTTCTAGTCAGTCATGTTTTTAACCATTTAGGAGACAATTATAATGTAACTCTTTTCCTTAATCACAATTAAGATCTCCTCCAGATGGAAAAAGAATCGAGTTTCTTAAATGAAGACCATCTTAACTGCCAGCTCCTTACAGCTTCTCTGAGTTTTAGAGCCAGAGAGGACCTTGGAGATTACCTCCCTGGTGCCTTGGTTGCAAACCAGCAGAGCTGGGGACCAGATAGATGATCACGTAGCAGGTTCAAGACAAAGCTGAGATAAACCACATACCGTCAGTTCCCAACATTCTCATGGTGGCTCACAGTTACTACAGATACTTCTAGGTCCAGGGGATTTGATGACAACTCTGTGGACACCTTCAGGCACTGGGTTCCCACAGATTTACACAGGTACATACACATTAGCATAAATAAATAGTATTTTTAAAAATAACAAAAAAACATGAAGAGATGGCAGCAAATAGCCTTGCAAAGGTTACCTGGCCCCAGTGAGTGGAGAAATGGGCCAAGATCCCACTCAGCCTCTGCTGCAAGTCTACACACTGGTAACTACACTATCCTGCCACACTGTGCATATCCACAGACGATGTGGAGAGAGCCCTGGGCTTTTTATTATGTATACACATTAGTAGGCAGGTGGATTTTCAAATCCAGATTCTGTAAAGAATAAGAAATTGCCATCATTTCCAAAGCCACCAGACCTCTTAAGAGCATATCCTAGAGACTCTGCGGGTCACAGTTGCTGGGCCATCTTTGCCATCTACTGCCCTGGGCCTTTATGGAATTTATCCTATCATACCATTCCACCTCTTGTATGACTCTGACCCCCTCTGTCCCTAATCACCTCATCCGTGTCCCCATTCTCCTGCATTAACCAAATAGCGACCCTGAGCCACATGACTAAGCCCAGAGGCTACGGAGACCTGTAGAGTCACTGAGCCTCCCTAGAGAATACCTCTGCAATTTGGTGGCCATCCACCGGAGGCTGTTGCTGTGTGTAGTGTAGCTCACAATGCAGGGCTAAGGAGACCCAAACCTGGTTCAGAGACATCAGAACCAGGAGCAGAGCGTAATAGGAGGAGAAACCCAGCCCTGACGACCCACCTGGGCAGGGGCTTTGGCCTCAGGTGAGCCGCTGCAGGGGCAGGTGCTTGTGATGACTCGAAAGTTGAAACACAAGACAGGAAAGTGAGAGGGCCTGACTCGAAGGGACCCGGATGTCGGAGGAAGGACGTCAAGATGACGAAGACAGCAACTAACGTTGTGTGCCCACTTCTCCACACTTCCCTAGATGAGGGGGAAGGTAGCACTGGTGAGTGCCCGCTCTAGTTCAAACACTCCTTTCACCCAGCTTAGAGCCACAGAGGAGGAATGAGAGTTGAAAAGTTGGGTAACCTGCCCCAAACCTCTACGATGCCCAAGGGACACCCGGAGTTGGAACTCAAGAACCTAAGCTAACCACTTGACACTGGCTCCCCGATTCCACGACTCTTGCCTAGGATCTCAGTGTTCCCAGAGTTTGGCAAGTTTATGAGCACCAAGAGGTTAAATTGGAGATGGGCCATTCGGGGCTGGGCCAGAAGCTCGCAAAACATCACTAACCTTTGGAGCTCTGCCGCCTTTAGTGCAGGAGTCTCTGCTTCACACTTCCCACTGTGAACCACAGCCAACTGCCCATCTCCATCCCGCTATTCATTTCCAGACAGGGGAGAGAAAAGAACAGTAGCAATGTGAACAGGCAAATCTGTCCCCCAGGCCTCCAAACCCCATTTATATTTTTCTGATAGAAGATATGATTGTTCGAGCCTAAGAGGCTAAAGAGGCAGAATGTTTTCAGGAGAATGCGTGGTCTGTTGGGGATGGTGGACCCCCAGACCCTGAGTTTCCTGTGACCCTCTGCCTGCCGGAGTAAACACCTTGTTTTCCTACGCTTGCAGCTGCTCTGAGCAAACAACTTGTTTTGCAGCTGCTCGGTCTCGGAGCACGAGACCCTCAGGTGTTCCTGATGGCACGGGAGTGGTTTCTGTTGGGATTGCAGCTGAGAGGGCATGGCCATTAGTCAAGGATACCCTATATAAGCTTCCCTGGAACACAATACAGTGGGCATTCTTGAAGCATTCTTGGCGTTGTGTGTGTTTCAATCTCCAGGCCCTTGCCCGTCTCACAAACGGTACTATAGCGCGTAGTGCGTAGAGCAGGCATTGCGCTACAGTGGTCAACACAAACAAAATCAGGGTTTATTGGCTGCTTTAGTCAGTTTCCCATTGCTATGACAAACACCATGACCAAGGTGTCTTACGGAGGAGCTTATTTGAGCTTACGTTTGTTCCAGAGAGGTATGCAGCCATCACAGCGAGAAGGCACGGTGTCAGTAGAAGAGACATGGAGGCAGGAGTAGGAAGCCAGAGTTCACCTCTTGAACTGCAAACATGAAGGCTAGAGAGAGTGAGAAAGAACAAGAGGGAACATGGAGAATGGCAGGAGGCTTTGAAACCTCAAATCAAAGTCCACCCCTAGTGACACATTTCCTCCAGCAAGGCCACACGTCCTAGACATCTGCAAACAGTGCCACCAGCTGAGGACAAGTGCTTAAATTCATGAGCCCATGAGCGGCATCCTTAATTAAACCACCAGATTAGCCAAGACAAAGCAAAAATGGATAGAATTCAAAAGAAAGAACCATCATTTCCCTGCCTTGGATTCAAATGACCTCCAAGTAGAGGCAGAGTTTAGTCTTAGGGTGTGGGATGTATGGTTTCCACAATTCTTACACTTCCAGGTTAACGGTTTATTACTGAGCAGACGAGGGCAGGAACTCAAGACAGGAATCTGGAGGTGGGAAATGAAGCAGAAGCCATGGATGAATGCTGTGGACTAGCTCATTGGTCACGGTTTGCTCGGCCTGTTTTTTTTTGTTTTTGTTTTTTTTGTTTTTTTTAATACAACCAGGACCACCCGCCCATTCCCGAATTAATCATCCATCAAGGGAATCCATGACAGATTTGCCTATACACCAATCAGAGGTTATTTTCTCAGTTGAGAGTCCCACTTCCCAAATGACTCTTGATTGCTTCAGATTGACATAAAACTACCTAACAAAGAGAGTAAGATAAGGAGGATGGTGGGCTGGAGTCCAGCCTGTCCTACAAAATGAATCCCTGCCTCAGAAAAAGAAAAAATAAAATAAGAAGAAAGGAAGGAAGGAAGGAAGGAAGGAAGGAAGGAAGGAAGGAAGAAAAAACAAAAAAATCAAAAGCATATAACATAAAGCAGGCCAGTTAGGATACTAAGCTGCCTGCCCTGCTCTGGTGCTGAGAGCTCTCCCTTCCAGCCCCCCCCCCCCCCAACCCAGCCAAACCTTTTAGTTCATCAGGGAAAATGAGAAGTTGCAGACTTTGTCCAAAGTCCCGCATGACAGCTGAGTATCAGACCTGATTCCAGATTGTTTGTCTGAGTTCAAAGCCTTGGCAAATGAGGCCACAGAGCAGACCCTGCCCATGTCTATGAGGCATCCACAGCTGCTTTCCAGCCACAGAAGCCAGGCTGAGTTGTTGCAATAGACAGCATACAGCCAGCAGAGCTTAGGGGGGTTACTGTCTAGCCCTTTACAAAAGAAGCCTGAGGGTCTCTGTTCTAGGTCCCTGTGAGATGTCACCTCCCAGTAGCAAATGAGAAAAGAAATAAAACTTGGCAAAGGTCACGTTGCAGTCAATCACTGGGTCATTGCGGTGAATCCCCATGTAGACAGTAATCTCTTCCTTGACAAATAAAGTGAGGTACAATCATTGTCTGCACTAGCCTGGGGTCCCAACTTCTGAGTGGCAGTGTTAAAGACTGCTAGTGTCAGGGAGGGGAAAGGGGTGCTCATTGTGTGCATGCAGATGCGGTTGCCCTTATCCACAATCAGAGGGCAGTAGAGGATATTGGGTGTCCTGCTCGCGTCACTCTCCGTTCTAGTCCCTTGAGACAGGGTCTCTCACTGAACCTGGAGATAGGCTGGCAGCCAACAAGCTCCAGTGATCCTCTCATGTCTAGCCCCGCAACACTGGGCAGTGCAAGAATAACAGGCTCATGCAGACGCACCTAGATTTCTACGTGACTGTGGGGTTTTGAACTCGCCACCTCACACTTGCACAGCAAATGCTTTTACCTACTGAGCCACTTCCCCAGTCCTGCAGAGCTAAAATTTCTAACAAGAGGTAGAGATGAGGCCATTCAGGGTTTGTGTTCAACCGCCCGCCGTGGGTCCCATCGCTCTATCTCAGTACATTTGAGACAGATCTACAAGACAGGGCAGAGAGACAAATCTCTGTCTTGTAGATCAATTGTTCCTAAAAGAATGCCGCAATTCACCAATGCTGATTTTGATTAAAATAATCAGGATGATTTCCTACTTCTAAAATACTGACAAAATAGCTTTTTTATCTGTGTAGACAAAAACCTAAGCGAGGATTATTTAAATCAAGATTATGTACAACACGCATCCTAATTACTACACGATTACCTAGCGAAGAAAGTGGGTATTCGTGAATGTTTTCTGCTGGCAGTCGAGCCCAAATTAATAGCATTCTGAGATGATGTGGATCACAGATAAAATTAAATTAATATGACTCGGAGCCAGCTCTGTTTATAAGCAAAGCCTGATTACAAAAGAAAAGAAACATTTTAAGATGCAAAAATCTGCCCCTGAGCACACACCAAACACAGATTTTTAATTAAAGCACGGAGGAATTCTTTTTCTCTCCCAGTTGTTCAATTTGGGTGTTTACCATAGATGGCAGAGCCGGAAAGTGAAAGTGGGGTCTGAGGTCTGAGTCCTGCCTCAGGTTAGAACACAATCAGGAGGGATTTCCCCAGAGTTTACCCAAAGGACCAATGCATGATGGGAGTTTGAACTCCCACCTTCAAAGACTCCCCTCTAAGCCAAACCGAAAGAACTCTATAAAGAAAGCAGACCGTGGAGGTGCTTCCTATTCTCAGTTCACTGGCTCTCGCTGTCACCGGACACTTCGTTCCAGGAGCCCTCACAAGCTGCCAAGTCACCCTTACCCATCCAGCTGTCCCGTACCAACCACACCCTGGAGTGAGCAGGAGACAGATCACAAAGCCCAGCGGTCTTCAGGCTGTAAAAGACCCATACTTTCCACTCTGCATCTCCCGGCACTGCCTTCTCAGGACCAAGCGAATGGTTAGCAGAAAGCCCGCCTGTGAGGGCTTTTTCCGAGATTCTAGTCTAAAATCCACTGTCAGCCCACCTGGTGATGACCACTGGCATGGAGGAGCAGGACCCAGAGCCTCAGTTTAATGCCACATCCGTAAAATGGGGACAGTATGATTGATGGCCTGGGTGACTGGGTCCTGCAAGGAACAACCCTCAGTAAAATAGATCAACATCATCAAACACAGTCTTAGCACCAGAAACTGCACGTGCCTATCTTAGCCTAGTCACAAACACTCTCCTTCTTAGTTCAAAGGAAGCTGGCTCAGGAGCATGCCCAAAGTCACCCCCAGAATACTGGCAGGATGGGGAAAGAAACAGAGCACCTGACTCAACTTGCTCCAGCCCTCTTCACCTCACGCCGTCCAAAGCCTATTGATTTCTCTATCCCCTCATTTCCAGGCATAGACCCCAGGCTTCCTTATCCCCTCTAATCTCAGCCCTCCTACAGGTCACACAAGCCCCCACTCTCCAATTTAAGAGTTTAACAAACATTTATTGAGCACCCTCAGGCTCTCGTTCAGAAACACATACTAGAAAAGAATAAAAATGAAACAAGAGCTATTTCAACCGAGGAAGAAAACAGCTCCCACATCAGCCATGCCCTGTGTGTGCACAGGGACGCATTGCGAGCCCCATTTTCAGGGGAAGAAAACTAGACATCGAGGGAACTCTCTCTACTGCTAGTGGTCTGCACTGGCCACTTTTGTTCCTGTTGTCACCGTTATCCCAACTCCACATCAAGTCATCCCCTGCCTCACCTCACCTACACCAAAGCCCCTCTCCCACGGAACCTTCCTGTCTAGTCTACCCTAGTCAAGAGGGTCCATCACTACGCCTACACTCGGAGCCTGGCCTCCTCTGTTCTGTTCATCTCCGAGCCTGACATGCTGAGATCCTAAAGCTTCTACTTCCAAGGTTCCTCTGATGACATCATATGACCTTCACCTATAGAAACTTCCCACCTGTCACCCCACTCCAGATCATCTCTGGAGCAGGAAGGAATTCTTTTTTTATTATTTATTTATTATGTATACAATATTCTTGCCTGTGTGTCTGCCTGCAGGCCAGAAGAGGGCATCAGATTTCATTTCAGATGGTTGTGAGCCACCATGTGGTTGCTGGGAATTGAACACAGGACCTTTGGAAGAGCAGGCAATGCTCTTAACCGCTGAGCCATCTCTCCAGCCCCCAGGAAGGAATTCTTATCCCTACTTCTCAAAACGCCGAGCACCATGGTAGAGAGTGTTAATCACCCTCCTGGGAGAATGCTCTGATGAAAGCCATGTAAAGGAGAAAGGGTTTGTGCTGACTCAGAGTTCAAGGGTGTAGTCCATCATTTCTGGGAAGTTCTGGTAGCAGAAGCTGGAGGCAGCTGGTCACACACAGCTAGCAAGCAGGTCACATCATAGCCACCGTAAGGAAGGATTATCAAACGCAGCTTGCAAGCCCAAGGAATGGTGCCACCCATCTTAAGGTGGATAGTCCCACTTCAGTTAAAACTATCCTAGATAATCGCTCACAGACATACCAGGGTCTTATCTTCTAGGTGATTCTATTGCCTGTCAAGTTGATAGTTAATGCCATTCATCACACTGAAGACCAAAGGAAAGCCCTTGGGGCTCTAGTACCCTACTAGATCCCTATCACCCCTAGCAGTGAGGATGCTCCCATTCACATGACACGTGAAGGCCCTCTGAGGCGCCCTGACCTCTGCCCAGCCTGATCTTGTTCAGAGTTAAACTTGGTCCATTCTTTCTTGACCTTCCAGAACTTCCAAACAGCTCTATGGTGGTGATTGGGGAGCCTTCAGCCTCCCAGCTGTGAGACCTGTACCATCAGTGAAGTCTACCAGAGACACCAAGTGCAACTGACTTCTTTCTACTCTGGGAAGTCCTAACCAGAGGTAAACCTCTGGAATTATCCCCTACTCTTCTGAAACAAACGAACAGAGCCATGCCATCCCGAGATATTCGAAACTTTGTTGGTAGAAGTCCACAGGAGACACAGCTCTCTGTGCTGACCCTGACCTTGGAGTACTCTGAACGAGTTCGGACTAAAGTCTTCTCCATGAACACGCCATCTATGCTGACTCCCCATCCTGGGCCCTCATGTCTCTCCCCCTGAAGCGGGCTACTCAGATACCTGAGGAAGCAGACACCAGCAATGATCCTGCAGGAAGACTTTGTCTACGGTGTGGTCACAACACAAACCCCCAGAGCCCTGCACTTTTCAGGTTATGGAAAGACCAAAACCCTGGTTGTCTGTCATGGGCCTTGAAGTCGCTGAGTGTAGCTCTCAAACAGAATAAACCCTCTCTCTGTCCGTGATGCCAAGAGTTAAAGGGCAACTCCAGTCTCCTTGCTAACTTCTCTGGAATTGGGTTGTCATCTAAAAGATCAACTTCATTTTTACTATTCTATGAAGCATAAAGACATAAGATACATAAACAAAAGGCAAAGTGAGTAGGGGATGCCTAGAGAGACGGGTGTCTGAACACCCAAATAACCATCTTTTTCTAGTCCAGTCAAGGGTGGGGATGTTTTGAGCAAGCGCACAGTGGAGAGAATTTGTGACACTTCTGACCCAAGGTTTTGCTTTTCTTCACCTCCCCTTTTATGTTTGTTTGGTTTTTGTTTTTTGAGACAGGTTATCTTATAGCCCAGGCTGAAACTGAACTCTCCTATGTAACCCAGGAAGATCTTGTACCTACAATTCTCCTGCTCTGCCTCCCTGGTGCAAGGATGACAGGCATGCCTACCACACCCATTTTTATGTGGAGCTGGATTCTAAAGCCAGGTCTGCACGTACGCTAGGCAAGCCCTCTATCCTCAGCACAGCAGCACCCTGCCTCCCCCCACACACCTTCTTTTGAAGGCAGCTTCTCAGTATACAGCTCAAGCTGGCCTCAAACTCACCATCCACCCCAGTACTGGGATTTCAGGCACTTGCTTGCGGGGGGGGGGGGGGGGGACGACTCTTATTTGCCCACTTTTCTTTTTCCAACCATCCTTGTGAAAATAAGAAAAAAAAATGGCTCATTCTACCACTCCCTGCCTGCAGGATGAGGGCAGCTTCTACATCTACTGTTATTGGAAGCTGGGACCAAAGCCCAGCGCTGGAAACACTCATATAGTTTCGAAGTAGAATGGCCGTTCTTGGTTGTTCTGTTGTTTAGAACCCATGATTCACTCCAGCTTTTCAATGAGGCATTCCTGATTGAGAACTAAAGTTACAGAGTGCTTCCGAGTGGGTGAGCCAGCGCACAGAGACTTAAAAACCGGAGCCATTTCCCAGGTTTTCGTCAGCCCTGCCTCACACAACCACCATCCACCCACAACTTGAAGAACAAACTTAACTTTTCTAAACAAAAATAATTTCATCATTTTGTGTGGCATTAACACCCCGCCACCTCGATATGTTATCTATATTTTTCTTGTTGACATCCAACCAATTCAAAGGTAAAAATCCATCCTCCGGTTTTCCTGTGGGTCGTAAATCATAAAAAGGTTATATTTTATGAAGGCTGAAGCTGAGACGTAAACAGCATATTTATATCCAAAGAGTTTCATCCATTAAGCAGCCGTGGCAAGGCCCTGTGGGCCAGAATCTAGTTTTCTTACTTAAAAAGCTTAGTTCTTTTGTAGACTCCTGCAGGGACCTATAACAGTTGGAATTGGGTTTTTTATGCCTCTGAGGCCTCTGAATGAATGTTACACTTTTCCATTATTTTCCTTTTCTTTTGGAGAAAACGAGGCTACCTGCTTATTGCCTAAAACCCACACCCCATGATTATACTGTTGTAAAATCTGTCTTCTGCCCCTCTCTTCCCACCCCTCCCCAGCATCCCAAAACTTTCTTCAGGCTGTGTCAAGCAAGGTGAGACTGCATTTGCTGAGGTGGGGGGGGGGGGGACTCACTGAGATGACTGAGCTGACAGACAGTGTACCCAGATACAGCTTCAGCCCAAGAGGTCCCCAACAGTCCTGACCTCCTCTGCCTCCCGAAGAATAAAAATAAAAAAGCTTAAATCTTAATATCTCCCTTGCCCATGCCTGAGAATGCCTTCAAGTCCCCTGACAATTTCATGAGGTGGTACACGGCTGGCAGAGAAAGGCACAAGTCGGATTCTTGCATTTCTTGTTACTGTCCCATATTAAAGTGTTAGCATGGCGGCCCCCCAGGCTATTAAAAGAGGATTCAGCTGCCTAGTTTGTCAATGGTGTAATTTGTGGTCATGAATATACATGGGGGTTTGCGGAGAGATGTAAATATAGGCTTCACACGACTATGACACCAGGCGAGTAAGTCTAGGCTCAGAGCCCGCAAAATGATCATGCAGCAACTAGCTGGGTAATCACTAACAATTAAGAAAATGAAATATCTGAGCCCTAGTCCTCTTTTGCCCACTTCGAACATATATTTGTTCTTTTGATGTCCTGTGTGAATAGGGGTGCTTTATCTGACTGCTGACGGGCTAAACAATGCGTCCGAGTTGTAATATAGAACTCAATTTGCTGGGACTATCATCTGAAAGGCCTGGACAATTTATCGAACACTGCAGATGAAAGAAAGAGAAGGGGGAAAAATTTTAAAACTGACCACTTCTAAAATGAAGAAAATAGGGCGGTAAGGGGTATTGTAATATACTTTAATCTTCCTTAATGTAGAAAAATATGAAATGCCATTCAATCTCCCTTTGAAATGGATGTGGTTGCATGGCTTGAGCACCCAAATCTAGTTAATGAATCTATTGTGAAGGGAAACAAACAGGGAAGAAGCAGTGAAGGAGTGATCTGTGCATTATCCAGCTAATTCAGAAGATGAAAGGAGCAAAAATTAAAGTCAAATTCACATAAATATTAGCGTTCGGGAGAACAGTTGCAGGTGTAAAAAGGAAGTCGGCATCTTCCCTTCAGCTGTTAGGAACAAGCAGGGGTGCTTTCGGCTCAAGAGCAAAGTCGGGAAAGATGAAAGCGTTTCAGGGGGCCCAATAATTAACATTTTAAAAGGTTTTCTTAATAAAAAATGATCCGACAATAATAGCAATTTAATCATTTTTATTTGAAAAATTAGATTGATTGCAAACGTTCATTTGTGCAGAAGTGGCGTTTATGGAGTTTGGATGAGCTTATCCAATCCAGTCTCCACGTTAATCACTTTCTGTAGAGTCGGAACACAAAAAAAAGAAGAAGAAGCAGGATGCAGGAGAGACTCAAGGGATAGTCGTGGGGGCGGGGGACAGTCCTTGCCAAAGGACCCAATGTCCTAGATAACCTGCCCTTTTCAATGCAGTCAGAACCTTACCAAGGGAGCTCAAGCCCAGGTGGGAATGTCACTGGGGAGATAGTAGGGGGCTTGCTGGTGTCCGCATGGACCACCCAGGGTGGAAAAGGCCTCATGGGCAGAGTGCCTTCCCCATGGAATAGAATTTTCTACCAAGTCAGCAAGCACAGTGTAGAGCTGCTCCACCTGAGCCCGAATGTCATGGATACAAAGGCTTAATGGCAATTAACATTGACAGCATTATAAATGATAATTTATCTTCAGATCAGGGCACATAAAACCCTGTCTTGCAGACAAAGTTTAATATGATCGTCACATTAGAGCTCTCACTTTTGTGAGAAGTTGGAGTCTACTCCAGCTCTTACAAAGAGAGAAAAGAGACCCATACTGTCAATCTGGGGAGAAAACTATACAGGGACCAAGGCTTGGCTGTCTGTCAGGGGTCCCTGCTTGCTCTCCTTCCTCCGCTTTGGACATCACATGGTTGCCTAGCTCTAAACACCTTAATAAACCGACAGCACAGACTAACAACAGAAAATCCCAACTCCATATTCTCAGAGGGAATGTGAAGGCCCAGCTTAGGTCTACTGTCTACTGTGGGGACAGGTCACATGGTATAAATGTAGTTGTTTGGACACAGACAAGAAGCATCCTCACGGATGGGCTCGGAAGATGCCCTAATCCCTTTACATGGGACCGGGAAAGTGTAAACTTGAGATCTTAGATGTCAGGCGGCTCACTGTGATTGTCTGCTTCCTTGGCGGTCATCTGAGTGACAAAGTCCCTGTTTTAGAGGAGGTAGATGTGAAAGTCCCTATTTTACAGGGGAGGTAGACGTGCAATGTGAGTTGATCTGAATAACGGCATGAAATAGCCCACTCAGTAAAATCCAGACGGTGCCCTTCACCAGAAGGCCTTGTTGGCTCTGGTCATCAGGTGTTCCCCTTACCCTCACAGGCTTTCCAGAATGTTCTTTCCACTTGTTCTTTGTATCAGGTTTTTCTCTTTTTTGAACCGGCAGCGGGGCGCGGAGTTGGGGGGGCACCAACCAACTCCCAAATCATGACATGGAGACATTATTAGTTATGAATGCTTAGTTTTAACTTAGCTCTTTTCTTGTTGGCTCTTATAAATTAACCTGTTTCTCTTTATCTACATTTTGCTTCAGGGCTTTTTGCCTTAGCTTTCTGTTGGTCCTACTCTGTGTCTGCTGGCTGGTGGCTGCCTGGCTGGCCCCAGGAGTCTCCCTCTCTTTCTTCCTCGTTCTCTCCTCTCTTCTTCTCCCTCATTCTTTTCTCCTACTTATCCTCTCTTCCCGCCAGCCCTGTCTGTCCCTCTCCTGCCTAGCTATTGGCTGTTCAGCTTTTTATTAGACCAATCAGGTGCCTTAGGAAGGCAAGGTGAAACAGATACAATGCATCTTTACATAGTTAAACACACATCCTTACATCGTTAAAGAAATGCAGCATTAACAAACACAACACATCTTTGCCTGGTTAAAATAATAGTGCACGGCAGTTCTTACTCTTGTCCCTGGAGGCAGTATAAACACACTAAATTTCTCTACTGTAGTGTGTGTCCCGTGATGCAAAGGTACTGTCCATGGTAGACGCTCAATAAATACGACAATCCCAACAGGGAGAGGGAGCAGTCACCAAGTACCCACAGATCCCATGAGAGCACATGGATCAGCAGTCCTAGGTTCCAAATGAAGCAATAATTTCCACTGGCCAACCTAATATCCCAATATAGTCTGATTGAGAGCCATACAGAGGAGCAGGCTTCCCGACGCTTTTCCCCTCCCCCCCCGAACCCTGAGCTCTCCTCCGTGTTCAGCAAGGTCT
Organism: Myodes glareolus; assembly: GCF_982192425.1. Taxonomy (NCBI): domain Eukaryota; kingdom Metazoa; phylum Chordata; class Mammalia; order Rodentia; family Cricetidae; genus Myodes; species Myodes glareolus. The sequence continues at coordinate 72,582,294 of NC_142032.1, forward strand.
GCAAATAGTAGATTTAGATGGAATCTTGACCACACATAATTTTTAATCATTTGCAGTGCTAGAACAAACTAATATGGCTAGCATGCCTTTTCTACTTGGCACGTATGTTAAGGCATCAGATTATTAGAAGGCAGATGCAGAGAGACAGAAGGCAGAAAGAGAAGTTTGGTCTGACTTTGGGCGAGACCATGTCTATTCATAGTGATGGAGCAACATGTCATCCAAGTATGCAAATGGCGAAAATGACTACTACAGATTTGGCCTCTGATAAGGGGCAGAAACAACTTCCATAGTCTTCAAGGGAAACTGGGAAATGTAGTCTTTCAGCATCAAAGGGGCCCAATAAAGTCATGTTTGAAAGAGGACAAAAGGTTCTTCAGGTGGACAGACAAGTCCCTGTAACTTCCAGAGAGGGAACTCTGTGCACCCCTCATTGGGGTGCCCTTCCTGTCTGGACTTACTAGACAAGGTTAGTCAGTCAAGGTACCTCAACACTCCCAGATCCCCACAAAACCACTGCACCCCTATAAAGGGTCACATTCTCATGGCTTTCCAGTCACTGTACCTAAAAGGTTGTGAGACCAGAAAATGACAGGAAAGAAAACAGACAAAAAGGGTCAGCACTCTTCCGTGAGTAAGGGATTCTAGGTGAGTGAACGGAATCTTCTTCCTTTTCTTAGCCCTAAGGATTCTACAGTCACTCTTATAAACTGATGTTTTAGCCAAACAGATATATTCGTTGTTTGTCTGAAATACATATAATGAGACAATCTGTATTTTATCTGACTATTCTACCTCCAATATGAACCCCCTGGGACCATTTGGGATACTTTCTGTTTGGTTGTTACATTGGAATGGTGTGCTTAGCTACTTTGTGGTTTCGTTGGCTTGACTGACAAATCTCTAGTCCTGGGCAGTCTTCCGTCTGCTCATGTCTTAGGCAGCCATTGACTGAGTAGCCATTGGTAGTTGCTCATCTTGCACAGGGCCAAGATGGTACAGGTGTCAAAAGAATCCAGGAAGGGGAGCTACAAGCAGCACACCTCCAGACAAATTCAAACTTTGAAGAGCAATGAATCTCTTTGGGGGCATCTTGCCTTTGAGAGGTCACTAGGCCTTTACAGTTACTATTTAAAGTACTACGCTCTATGAATGTGGACAAAAGGATCATTTTTTTATGTGTATGGGGTTTTTTTGCCTGCATGTATGTCCATGCACATCTGTGCCTGGGACCCACAGAGGCTGAAAGAGGATGCTGGGTCCCCCGGAACTGGAGCTGTAGGGGGTTTTGAAGCACCATATGGGTACTGCAAACTGAACCTGGGTCCTCTGCAAGAAGAGTAAGTGTTATTAAGCACTAAGTCATCTCGCCAGCCCTGGCAATGGATTAAATAGCGTAGAAACAGCTCTAGTAAAATGAAAGTTATTGTCCAGCAAGAGTGATCAGACATGCATCTCAACAGTACATATATCATGATCAGTAGTGTGTCTAGGGCAGGACCGTGCACCTAGCCAAGCCTCCTTATTAAGTATGAAGCATCCTGTCCATGCTGTCTCTCCAAGGCCTCTGGAAACAGCCTGCACTGGAGATCCTGGAGACAAACTTCCATGAGAACTGCTCTTTCCCTGGTCTTTGCAGATAGCCCCTATACCCTAAGAGTTTCCCTTGGGAAAGATGGCCTTTGTTAGATGCATCAACCTAAGTAAAGTCAGATTTGTCCAGACCATCTTCTCTAAACATATATACATCCAGTGCCTGCTTTCATTTTCCAAGACAAGATGGAGTAAGCTCCAAAATTCAGATATGCCCTGGAGCCCTCAGCCTGAGGGGTGACTGGTACCAATGTGTAGAACTCCAAGAGGCTCTCCACCACTGGAGTCCAGGGAGTGCTGGAGAAGAAGGAAAGGAACCAAGGCCTCCTGGAAGCTTTGCCAAGGCGTAAATCTAAGGCTAACTGGAGCTTACAAGTAGAGAACATGCCAGACTAAGGAACCCATACAATTCATGACCACCACATTCGAAACCATGCCACATCCAGCCCCCTGGGCATGTCTGATGAGGAGAGTGGAGAGATTAGAATTGGGTCAGCCCATGTGGACCCCACACTGAAGGGCGTCCGCTCTCCCTGCCGGGCTGTGAAGGGCAGAATTGCGACAAGATGAGTCAGGGTCAGCCCTTCACATGAACACTCTGTTTCAATACCCCCTTTCCCTGCCTCCACTGACCCACAGGAAGAAATCTAGCACAAAGTTCTATTCCTCTTCAAAGAATTTTGTTGAAAAACCAGACCTCCAGCACCTGACAGAAGAGCTGCCCCCCATCCCTTGCATTGCTAAGCACAAATCACAATCTTCCAAACACCACCGAATGAGCGCCTATCACTAAGCCCCGAGGACGTCTACAGTCAGGTGGGTGCAGAACATACAGAATCTATCTCCTCTCCAAACACTGACCTGTAGAATGTTCTTTACCATCGCCAGACCCACCCTGGGCCCAGAGCCTTTGCCTCCACCACCGACTAAAGATACCTGTCTGCGTCTGACCACACCCACAGCCCCGAATCTGTAGGAGAGTCTACGGCCTCTCTCCACGATCCTCCCATCTGAGGGTGGTCAGGGAGGATTATGCACACATGTCCTCGGCTCAGGACAAAGCGTGCCTCTGGCCACTTAGAACAGCTCGGAGAAAATGGGGAGCAGCACTGCCATTAACTCCTTGCCTGAGTAGGCACCGGTTTCTTTAAATCCGATTGCAATCTTAGCAGGCTCACATGCCTGAAACAAAAGCCTCCCCGACCCCTGGAAGATGACTTCCGTGAAAGTAGAGCTCATTTCAGAAAATCAAAGCAAAGAAAAATATTGAATACAATTCCGAGGCATAATGCATTATTATGGGCTTTTATGGATTTTATGTATAATTTCATGTAAAGTTAAGAGGCTGAAGCGGTCTCGTACATTCGGCTGTATTATCGGCCCAGCACCAAACAAGTTCCACATCTTATTGTGTGCACAGTTGACACACTATTAGAGAAATGTGCAGCTGTCCTGCTCCGCTATTCATTTCCTCATTACTATTTTATAAATATATGATTAACAGTTATTGTAGCTGCCTAATTCACATTTATTGCAAAATGCAACCCCACAAATGAATGCTCAAAGCAAAGAGATGTGGTTTTAGAGTAATTTAAATTTTACAGTTCCATTTACCCTGCTTTTTAATTTGCTGTGTAATGAGCCTATTAGAATACAGCACATCTGGAAGTTCTTTGGGGAACATTTAATTTTCTGTGGCTTCAGTACTAGCAGAACTTGGACCAGAAAGCCCACAGATGCCTAGAAGACGCCACAAACCCACTCTTTTTATGCCAAGATGCCGGTTAATTGTGCAGATGAGACAATTACAGCGGCGCACCAAGACGGGCTTCCTGGTGCTAAAATATGAAGGCAAGCGCCGGCGGAGGACCTTTCTCTTTGCAAAGTTTCCACATTAAAAACCGGAAATGAGAGAGAGGCCAGAGAGAGGGCTCCAAGAGTGAAGGTGCTTGCTGCCACGCCCACCGACACGCGTTTGATACCCGAGGAAACCAGTTTTCAAAAGGTGTCCTCTGACCTCAACAGAACTCCATCACTCACACACACGCACACACACGCACGCACATGCACACACAAAAGAATACTTAAAGACAGTAAAGTCTGAAATTCGATGCCTTCATTTTTGTTGCTATTTTTGCTTTTGCGGGGTTCGTTTTACTGCACGTGCATGTTTCTGATTCAGAAAGGATGCTATCTCAAGGAGTTCGTTTTCCCAGATCCGCCTGGCATTGTGTGCACAGCCTTCTGAGAGCCCCACTAGCCCCTCACTGTGCATACCAAGGCCCAGCCACTTGAGAAGCTTGCTAGCTAAAGCCTCCTGTATCCTCCAGACCCAGCCTCTTCCTCCTGAGACAAGGGGCTGCCACCAGGCTACCCCACACCACGGAAGCATCCCAAGTATTTGAAATTGATTTGAATATTGCCTACAGATCACTGCTGCGGAACTCATGTTTGAGAAATAATGTGAATCCATTGCCATCGATTAGCTAATTTATGTTCTACAACTAATCGAAGCACAAATCTCATTAGCCACAGGTCAGTAAGGCTTGGAGAGAAAAAGACAATCATTTTGGTAGCCCAGTTGGCTGTAAAGGCACAATTAGAAGCCGCTGATTTTCTGGGCTTCTCTCTCCTTTTGCCCAAGCTGACCGTAAAAGGAGAGAATAGCCAGCCAGTCTCCCTGGGTCCTGAGGCCACTTGGGAAAAAAAGAGCTGTCAATTCGATGATCCAAAGCACCTCTTTTTATTTAATATAATAACAACAAAGACAAGCTTATTGTTTCTAAAAGCATAGAATGCTCACCAGCTAGTGGGACTGGGGAGAGGTGAGTTCTCGTGGGGGAGGAGCGAGGCTTTCCCTACCCCCGTGCTATGTGCATTGAACTGTTTCCCAGAGCACAAGGAAGCCGTGCGTGAATCAATTAGGCTGCTTTGCAGTCCCGATGCACCTGCTCTTCACCCAGGATCCATTTCATTCCTCCAGCTCCATTTAGATCAATTGATACAGAGACTTTTAAACCAAGTTTAAATATGGATAGTGATTGGGAAATGACAGAAGGGAGCAAACTCCCTGGGCCAGGAAGCGGCTCGGCGGGTAAAGTGCTGGATGCACAGGCGTGAGACCCTAAGTTTGCATCCTCAGCATGCTCCTGAAAAGCCCGGCACAGCAGCACTTGTCTACAGCCTGGAGCTGAGGCAGGAGGATCACGGGGGCTTCTGAAGAAGACAATCTGCTGACTCCTGGACTCCACACTCACATGCACAGCCAAGTGCACCCATACATATGTGCACACACATGTACACACTCATATACACAGAGACACATGTAAAAGCCCCTAAGTTTTATGAAATTAAGGCTTCTGGCCACAAGCTCTTCTTGTTAAAAAAAAAAAACAAAAAAACAGTGTCATTTTAAAAGTGGTTCCCACAGCATCCCACAGATGCTGAAAGGCACAGGTCGCCGGCTTTCTGAGTCCTTCATCTGACTTCATGATAGATCAAACAAGGAAATTTGCTAAATAACCAGGAATAGAGCCCAAGCTGAGATTTTTTTCTGAATAAACAAAGAGGAAAACAGCACAGTGACGTCCAAATGTTTCCACCGACCCATTATTCCCAGGTTACTTCAATGCCAGGTCCATAAAGGGCATTACTGGCAGCCGCCTGTGCCTATTTTAAAGATCTTAATCCATGTTCCACTGAAACAATGGACGGTTCACATTCCTTTGGGGCCACGATACAGGTAATTTTCGTGTAACCAGAAGAGAAAGAAGCTATTAGGGTTAAGAACATGATAAAGTCACCCATGCTTTCCCACTGAAACTTGGTCCTAAAGTGACAAGATAAACAACAGTCGTGTGTGACGATTTTAAAACTATTTTACTTTACTGACAAGGCTTTTAGACTCAGAGTCTAAAAGCAAGTCCCTTGCTTGCTCTTTGGCTTCTGAAGTTTTGCTTCTTTCTGACTGTTCTTGCTAACTGAAATATGTCAACCAGGATGTGATTTTTGCGCACAAAAGGAAGAGGATGGTGCGACTCGGGGCTGGATGATTTGGGCAAGTTCTCCATGCAGTTGCTGACCGGCAATACAGACTTTTCGTTGAGCTTTAAGAGGATCTGTGTGTGCTCTGGAGAGGTCACCTCTTCACGGCGTCGTCTTCCCACCCCTCTGAACATTTGCAAACACTAGTCAATCGCCTTGCGTCATCTTTGTCTATGATTCAGAACCCCAAACCTCAGAAATCAAAGCATGTACTCGTAGTCCCTCTCAGGGCTCTATCCCTGGAGGCTGAAACTCACACACACACACACACACACACACACACACACACACACACACACACACCCAGCATCTGTTTGCCATGACACGGACTGAGCAACAGCATCTACCTGACACCAACATCCCGCATCTCATAGGGAAAGAGACCCAGAGACAGCTCAATGGCAAAACTGTGGTCCTACTGTCCACACTCTTGCCGCTGTCGTCCGTGGGCCCACACAGCCAGAGAGCAGCTGCTCCCACACCTGGCCCCTGTCTTCCCCAGCTGAATGTGTGGATCATGCAAGCTCTGCTCTCCTGGCACCTTCAAGTCTTCTCTCTCCCGTGAGTTCAGTTTCTCAGCAGCGTCTCAGTATTCCCAAGTCTCTGCCTCTCTCCGCGACTCTACCTTCTGAGAGCCACCCAGAGACTGTGGCTGTTGTCTGGCCCCTCTCGGCCCAGCCATGGCGCCTTAGTCTGCTGATCGTTTTACTTATGCACGTGGTGGACCCGTCTCTCTTCAAGAGACACAGAAAAAGATCAACACTGCTGATGTTACCTTCTACTCAGTCATTCAACCCTAACGCACGCACAAGCGGAGCACAATCCTGAATTGTGCGCTCAGGCCGTTATCTAAATAACCTTCGGTATTGGTGAGTGATGGTTCGGTGTCTTGGGCTTTACAGAAATATTACTTTGTTCCCTGTAGTCTCCTGTGCATAGTATTTTTCGTTTAGCACTGAGTTTCAACGATCCGTGTGATATTTGTTAGGTGCCAATAGGATCTCTAGGTCTTTATTTTCCCTGCAAGGATACTCCTCCAACTAGTATCTGTCCTTTCTCTTATCAGTAGGTATCAGGGTGGTCCCAGGTATTTACTGTTGTAACATCTTAACCCCACATTCTCCTGCTCCATACAAGTAAGAGTTTCTCAAAGACAGACACCTCAGAGTGGAGTTGCTGGCTTGTGTGCATGCATGTGTACACATGCGCACATGTGTGTGTGTGTGTGTGTGTGCGTGTGTGTGTAGCCTTGTCAGACAATATCAATTCTCTTATTCTTTCTCACATGCAACATATGTAAGACGTGATTCCCCATCTCCCCACTGTGATGGTTAGTCTTCAGAGTCAACTGGACGGGATGTAGAATCAATCTGGAGATGGCCCTCTAGCACGTCTGCGAGGGTGTTTCCTGAGAGAATTAACTGAGGGAGGAAATCAGGCATCACAGTAATGAAGAGGCCCGAGGAGAGTCAGTGTTGCCTCCTGTTTTTGTTTCTTCCTGAACGAATGTGTCATCTATGGCTGGCCCTCCACGAACATCAGACTCCAGCTTTCTCAGCCTTCTGGCATGGACTCCACGCCAGCTGCAACTCTCTGAGGATCTTCCAGGCCTTCAGTGACAGACAGGGAATGCCAAGACTTCCAGTCTCACGGTCTGAGCTGTTACCTGGTCCTCAGTCTCTCCAGTGTGCAGATGGCCATTGTTGGATTAGCCAGCCCTGTCCTGAAAGTCAGTCTAATAAATCTCCCTTTATAGTAAATACTCATTCTATTGATTGAGTTTCTCTCGAGCTGTGCTTCTCAGCCTCTGGGTTGTGACCCCATTGGGGAGGGGTCACATGTCAGGTATCCTGCATATCAGATATTTACATTATGATCCATAACTGTAGCAAAATTACAGTTATGAAATAGCACTGAAATGATTATATGGTTGGGGGGTCAGTACAGCATTAGGAAGGTTGAGAACCAGTGTTCGAGAGAAAACCCCACCTAATGTAACCCTGCCTGTGCAAGGGATAGTCAGACATTTTTATTAATTCTTTTAATTTGTGTGTGTGTTTTGCCTGCATGTATGGCTGTGTATCACATGTATGTCTGGTGCCCGAGACGGTCAGAAGAGAGAATCAGATCACCTGGAACAGAAGTTATAGCTGGTCGTGAACCACCATGTGGTGGCTGAGATATAAACTCAAGTCCTCTGCAAGTACAAGCCTTTGCTCCAGCCCATGGTGAGATTTAACTTGGGTCAACCAAGCAACATAAAATGGTGCGCCATTGTGCCTTTAATCTGAGTTTTCCTGACTATAGATGAGTTAAGCAACTTTCCGTCTGCTAATTGGCCAGTCCAGGTTACTCTTCCATAAGATGCCTATTCAAGGCTCCTGACTGATTTTCCCATTGTTTCCTTTCTGTTGCTTGCTCCCATTGGTCTGGATTCTGTGTACTAATATCTGTTCTGTATGCTGCAAGCACCTCAGTTGTTTGTTTCTTTGTTTGTTTTAGGAAGTTCTAAGAGTCTTGGCGTCCTGTAACTTGGCAACCTGTATTGTACTTAAAACCCTGGTATCACAGGTAATGTCTATTTTCTTCTTAAAAATGTTGGTTTTGGATTTTGCATTTACTCCATGTGTGAGTGACTTTGAGGATGGGGTGCAGAGGGATCTTATCTCGTTTCCCTTATACAGTTAATCAACATTTCCAGCTCCTTTTGATAAGGCATTCTGTTCTTTCTCCCGGTGGACTCCAGTACAGTTGGTAACTGTGTCTGCTCCTGGGCTTCTGTTTGGTTTTGTTCATTATTGCTATATGGCCAGTACTACACTATCTCCATGATTTATATGCAACTATATAACCCGAGCTAACATTATTTTAGAGCATGGACTCCCCTCCAGTCACATATAATTTATTTGACTATGTTCACAGTTTGTTTTCCAAGAGGGCCAAGTAGGAGGAGGAAGAATATGAAAAGCGGGTGTAGCAGTTTGTTGGGTACTTTTCCTGCGGCTGTGATAAGAGGATCTAACAAAAGCCACTACAGGGGAGAAAGAGTTTTCTTTGGCCCAAAGTTCAAGGGTACGGTCCATCATAGCAGGGAAGTCACGGCAGCAGGAGTTTGGGCAGGTGTTACATCACATCCACAGTCAGGAAGTAGAGAGAGAGAGATCATGTTCACTCTCAAGATTCCAGCCCAGGGAATGGTGTCGCCCACAGGGGAAAGTCCAGCCCAGGGAATGGTACCGCCCACAGGGGAAAGTCCAGCCCAGGGAATGGTGCCGCCCACAGGGGAAAGTCCAGCCCAGGGAGTGGTGCCGCCCACAGGGGAAAGTTCAGCCCACAGTGGGAAGGAAAGTCTTCCACCTCAGTTAAGCTTGCCAAGCACATCCCAGCACACAGGTATGCCCAGAGGCCCATCTCCTAGATGATTCTAAATCTCATCAAGGTGACAGTTGCAATTAACCATGACATGGCTGATTTCTGCACACCAGGCCCTGTGCTAAGTGCCTGAGGCACTTAACGTCCCATCTAAACCACGAGACACCGCAGTGTTCTTTCTTTTCCTTTTCCCCTACTTTTGTTTTGTCAATAAGAAAACTGAAGCTTTGAATGGTTTAATGACTTAACACATTCACACATCAAATAAAAAGCAGAGACCAAAACCCTAACTCGGGTCTAGCCGACTCCCAAGCCCACACTCCCATACTTTCCTTCAAGAATCTTGTCAGATCCACCATTTTCTGTGCCACTGAACTTGCTTAGATCCCCTTAGTTTGCAAACTGCAGCTGAGGGTCGGAGGCTAGGCCTTCACTTGGGAGTTTGATGACGTTGAACTGCCCGGCCCACATAGATCCCTCCCGGTTACACGAATTCTCCCCAGCACGTACAGCCTGCCTAACTAGCCTTCGTTGGACATTTCTCTCTAATTGTGAAGCATTTTCTACTCAACCTGGGCTGCAGCAGGGGAGGGGTACGGAGGTAAAGTAGGAGCATTCCAGACAAGACTCGACATCGTGTCTACAGCTTTTGCCCAGCAACTCAAGAAAATGCCTGCAATGGGAGCCGAGCTGTCCCTTTCAGATGAGAATCACCGTGTGCCCTTTCACATAATAAACCTCCCAGGGCTGGTGGATTCGCCAGCTTTAATTATGTGGTGGAGGTCAAATATATTCTACGGACAAAAGCAATGATAGGCAGGGTTTTCACACAAAAGATTTCAGCTCATTTGAGATTTAACCATTTTTAAATTTAATAATTTTTTTTAAAGCCACAATTGCAGAGGTCAGATCTAATTCTACCACCTATTAAGAACTGCCAAACCCAAGGCTGTGGCTCAGAGCGAGGGGGCGGGGAACGATGACACACAGGGATGAGGCTGACAGAAGAACAAGGGAAGGTCGGGGGTCCTGGTGTGGCTGAGCATGGGTTCCTTCAAGGAACCACAGTCATTGATTCACGTTGGTCTCATTTCCTGGCCAGTTAGAGGCAAATGTGAGCTTGTACTTCCAGGTACTTCAGAATGTTTTCCTATTCAGCAGACATTTCCTATGTCAGCTCCCCATCCGGATCTGTGACTTTAAACCTAACACTGTCATGAGACTCATTACATATTAAAACACCAGTTGAAGACAGAAAAGCCTTGTCTGCAATGCCCAGACGATGCACTTTCCTTTGATTTTTTTAAAAGATGTATTATTAGTCAGGGTTCCTAGGGGAACAGATAGAATGAATCTATTTAGACATAGAAAAGGTATTTATTAGAGTGACTTACAGGCTGTGGTCCAGTTAATCCAACAATGGCAATCCACTAACAGAAAGTCCCAGAACTCAGCTGTTCAGTTCATGAGGCTGAATGTCTCAGCTGCCCTTCAGTATACACTGGAATCCCAAAGAAGTAGGCTCTGATACCAGTGAAGGAATGGACTTGCCAGTGAGAGCCAGAGGAAGCAGGCAGAGAGAGCTTCCTTCTTCTGGGTCCTTTATGTAGGCTGCCACCAGAAGGTGAGGCCCAGATTTAAGGTATGTCTTCCCACCTCCAAAGATCTGGATTTAGGGTGAGTCTTCTGACTTCAAACAGTTCAATCAAAAAATAACCATTTGACTTTAGTTCATTCTAGATGAAGTCAAGCTAAGAACCAACAATAGCCATCCCGGACATGATGCGGGGGAAGGGAACCTGCGTGTGCCATGTGCCATGGATGTCAGAGGACAGCTTTCTAAAGATGGCTCCCTCTCTCCCCTTTTGTGTGAGCTCTGGGATCAAACTCAACTGACTCATCTTGCTAGTCCCCTCTTCTTCTGAAGGAGAAATAATAAGCTCAACCTAAAACAGAATCTCCCAGTGCCCCCAAGAAAGTGACCAAAAGCCCCTAGGGAAAGTGAGCCCGTGAGTCCAGATACTAGGGATCTTGACAAGGGACCCACACCCCAGCCACATAATTCTTTGGTTCTTTCTTAAGGGGAAGGGGGTGTAGAGAAGTCAATGAAGAGAAGGGGCAAGCAAGATGACTCAAGGCTGAACATAAGTCAATCCCGAGTTCCTTGCTGGCCTGACTCTTCTCCCTGCGCTTGGCCATCCTTACCCAAAGCGGAACCTGCACCAAAAACCTGCCCTGGCTTTTTATCTTTTTACCTACTGGATTGGTCTGAAGGCTTGGATATAAGAGATGGAAAGAGAGAAACAGGGACATTTGGGTCCAAGGATCTAAAATATTAGACAGGTCACTTAAACAAACTATGTAAAACTTAGTCCATGATATAAATAACTCCCCACTGAAACACAGCAGGGTTCATCAACAGGATCTCTCCGTCCCCACTCTGCCTGCACTCACAGGAACTCAGTTTCCCGTTTAGAGCCTCTGAGACATTTCTAAAATGAAAATATGCTCACCTCCTTTCTCTTGCCATGAGGCCCTCATGGCACTGGAACCAAATCCAATCTCCCCACTCAGGCATCAAGCACGCAGGACACTCCAGAGTCTATGTTGGTCTATGTTGCCACATCTAGATGTCGCTTCCGTGTGCCAGACCTCACCTTAGAATGCCCATCCAGCTGCTGCTCCCCACCAATTTTACTTCCCCCCATTCCAGGAAGGTATTAAGTCCCCCACTTGGCATGAACACTTGGTAGACACCAGTATCTCTATCACCAGGAGTCTTGTCTAAAGTCCAAATAGATTCAGATAAAGATGGAGAGTCAAAGTCCTCAGACACTGGGTGACTAAACCAAACCAGGATGTCAGGATGTCAGGATGCCAGGATGCCAGAATAGGAAAATTCAGTCCCATCACTCTCCTGAGATGAGGGAGACATCTTCTCCAAACTCCCTTTAGCCTTCTGTGATGTGTCACAGTCTGGTTGACTTGTCAAAAGAGAGCCCCTAAAACTAAGGATTTAGCTTCAGTTGTCTTTGCATTCCTAGCTCCTGGGCAAAAAGAAGGAATAAATCATCAGAGGAGGTAATTATGGGTAAATTTAACAGCCACAAAAGAATCCCACAATTCTGCAGAAGCACACACTGTACAGTTGTTCCAAAAGGTCCCATCTGCACAGTGAATGTACATACACAGCCTCTCGGTGCTCCGGCAATGGCTGATGTACTGAAGAAATCACCTTTAGCAATGTTTGATCTCTTGCTCCTTCCCCCTCACTATTCCAAAGGCTTCTTAGTTCTTGCAGTTAGCTGTGTAATCAGGACCTGATTTTGAATCCTCTATTAAATATATTAGAAAAATTAATTAGCTGCCCAATTCAATGAGTTTTGCTGCACATGGATTATAAATTATATTTATCCAGATGTTTAGCAGGTCCATACCAAACCATTTAAACATAAAACAGATAAGTTCTTTACATCTAATTTTCGGCTTCCCAAGAATCAGTCCTCAGCAGATGGCTGTGCAAATGAACGCTAGGAAAAAAAATTAAAGGCTGTCTGTATCTTTCAAATTGACATGGTGAGCAGTTGGGTTCTGCTGAAACTAAGAATGACCACAAAATGTAATTATGATTGTAATGAGAATGGGTTAAGCTTAAACTATTCCTCATTTTCATTGCAGTCACTGCCACAAGATGGAGTGGAGATTAATGCCAGGCCATTTCCTGTCCTTGTTATATTCTTTGTCATTAGAATTAAACATCATCATTTGAGCATCTCATGTATACTAAGAAGGATGGTCAGGGAGGAGTGGCCAGAGCACCGGGCAGATCTCTGACTGCTCCACTGCCTCCTAGGAAATCAGGCCCCAAGTCTCACACTTCAAGCTCCATTATGACAGAAATAGAGCGAGGAACAAGAAGGGAGAAAAAAAAAAACCAGACAGATATTGGTCAGAAAGGACAGCTATGAACTTTGTCAGCTCTTAAGGGGCTTGGGGACTGTGATGAGCGGCTGAAGGGAGGGCAGGGTGGGTGGAGGATAGGATAAAGGGAACAGAGGTGGGAAAGTTCAAGAAAATAGAAATCATACTGTCATCCAGGGAGGCGTGTGGTGGATCCACAGTGTATATCAGTTTTCTGATCACTGGGACCTAAGGCCTGACAAAGGGCCACTTAATTGAGGAAGTATTTCTTTGACTTCACGACAAGAAGAAATGCCATCATAGTGGGAAGCCATGGTGGTGTGGGTGAGTGGAGACTGTGGGGACAGAATCATGAAGCTGCCTGCTCACACCTCAGTGGACCAGAAAGAAGAGAAAGCGGACTATCCGTCACTCGGTTGGCTCGGCTCTTTTCACTTCTCCTCAGTCTAGGATCTTAGTCCGTGTGACAGCGCCACCCTCATGCAGGATGAGTCTTTCTTCCTCAGCCAAATCAGTCTAGAAACACCCTCACAGACATGCCTGGAGCTATGTGACCCCTAGGTGATTCTAAATCCAGTCAGGGTGACAATAAACACCAGCAATCCTACACGAGAAGACCACAGAGGTGAAAGAACCGGTTACCAACAGACCAAACCATCTGATGGAAGTCCTGAGGCCTATGCATAGAAGCAGCCAGCATGCTTCTCAATCCAGTGCACCAGACAGAAAGCTGAATGGACCTGGGAGACCCAGCTAAAACTTTCTCTCACTTCCGGTAACACCAACCATGCTGTGACATCTCCATCATCCATGTCTATTTTCACCTGGCCCATGGCTCTCAGGGAGCCGTGACTTAGAGGAGCTGAGTGGGTACTTACCAAATGTTTGCTAGGGGGTAACTAGAATGTCATCATTATTTGAAGGTATTACGGGCTCTTCTAGTCACCACATGCCCACTTGATCTTAGCCAAAGGACCAAAGGAGCGATTAACCCATGCTTGTGGTACCTAACTTCCATAAGCCAGAGCTGATTCGCGGTGTTGGCTATGGCAGCATTTTGCCTCTCTGTTCTCTATGCATTGCCGAAAGTCGAGGGACGGCATTAACAATTAGCATGTTGAAGACTGAGACACTGGAAGAGGGGCGGGGTTTACAGAAGAAATTTGAGTGTACTTAGCACAGTCAAGAGAGAAGATCTGGGCTGCTACACTTCATTTGCTTTCCTTCATAATTGGTTAGCATGGTTGAGCACTATTCCTGAGCTTACCGGAAATCTGTATATCAAGTCATAGTCTCCACCTAAGTTTGCAGTCAAGTGGATGGGTTGGGGTGTTGTTGAGGTATAGAAGTTCTTTCTTTATTCTGGGTTCCAGATCTTTATCAAATGTATTGTTCTCAATACATTTCTCCAATTCTGTGGGTTGGGTTTTTTGTTTGTTTGTTTGTTGTTTCTGAAACAGAGACTCCTATAACCCAGGTTAGCCTCAAACTTCCTTGTAGGCAAGAATGGATTTGAACTTCTGGTCTTTCTGCCTCCGTTCCAGAGTGCTAGGATTACAGGCATGCACCACCACCACCCTGTTCCAGGTTTATGCAAAGCTAGGGATGAAACCCTAGGTTTCATGCATCTCCAGCTTCCAGTGTTTCCCACTTTTTAATAACATACAAAGGTTTGTGATACTGATGGAGTCCAAGTTATTTTGCCTTTGGTTGTTAGTTTTAGTTTCCTATCTAATAAATCATTATTTAATCCACTGTCACAAGAATTTCCAGTTGCCTTCCAAGAGCTGTATAGTCTCTGCTCTTTGATTGAGATCTTTTTAATCCATTTTAACTCAATCTGTCAGTGGCGTAAGGCAGGGGCACCTTCCTCTCTGTGTAAATAACCAGTTTTCTCAGCACCGCTTGTTGACAAGACTGGCCATGTCCCCGCTGAAGAGCTGGAGAGTTGTCATAAGTCATAAACACACAAACCCTGCCTCTGTGCTTCCAATTCTATTCTACAAGTCTATATCTGACTTGAATCAACACTCTGCAGCTTGACCCACCATGAACCACTGAATAGGGTGTTTGAAGTTGGAGAATGTGAGTCCTCCAACTTGGTTATCATTTTACAAAATAGTTGCGATTTTCTTGAAAATAGCCAGTTGGGGTTTGGATGAAGATTGTTTTGGCTTCAAAGATCAACTTGAAGAGGATTATAGTCTTACCAGCACCAAATCTACTACCCATGGACACCGGACGGTCTTCACTTATTTAGGTCCTCCTCTATTTTTATTTTCCATCTTTATTTTCTAGTCGTCTGCGTACAAATCCGTCACACAATTCTGCTGCTAAATATCCCCCTTAGATTGTTCACCCTCTTTAGTGCAATTGCGAGCGAGATCATTTCATCCCAGGGCTCGTCGTGATTCCCATGCATTGCTCTTGCATTTTGCAGCATTCATGCATCCTTTGTTAGCTCCAATGCAGAGGGGAAGGGAGAGTCTGACTTCCCTGTACAAGCCTGTGGTTTCTGCAAATAGAGACTCTTTGCTGCTCCTTTGGAGTTTGGATCTTTTTCACTTCTCTTGCTTATCTAACTCTTCTCACTGCATTAACTTAAAATGTGTCACACACATACACCGCCCCCCCCCCACGCCGCTAACAGAATCATGGGCATGTGGAATAGAGGCCTGGTCATACTTCCCTCATTGTATAGTTATCAAACAGAACATGATCTATGAGAAATGTCTAGTAGATATTTAGCTAATACAAGAACATGAGACTAAGCATTATACTTTTTTAAAAAAATATGAATTTCTAAAGAAAAACATAGAATTAACTCACCAAACATCATACACATTTTTAAATTTAGTTAGCATACGATATCCATCCATACATAAGGATATGGCATGATAATATGGCACATAAATAAATATATAATGATAGAATTTAGGCGATTACTATTTCCATCTCCTCGAAGATTTACCAAGTCTGCTCTGTTTGGCTGTATTGAGAGAGAGTCTCACTGTGTAGCTCAGATGAACCTGGAACTCATCATCCTCCTGCCTCAGCTTTTCAAGTGCTGAGATTACAGCAGCAAACCACTGTGCCCACAAGATTTGTCCTTTCTATGAGCTGGCAGTCCTTGACTTCCTACCTTCTTATTTCAAAATATAATCTATGTCTTTCCAGACTACAGTGACCATGCTGAGAACTCACCTTCCTCTCACTGCACCCCGACCCAGTCTTTGTGCTCCCCAACCCTTTTCTTCTAGAGATCGATTCTGATTGATTTTTTTAGCTTCCACAAATGAGTAAGAACAAGTGATATTTGTCTTTCTGAACCTGGGATATTTCATACTTGTGTTTTAACGTGAGAAAGCAGGAATACCAAAGATGCCTATGAAATATCCTTGCCCTCATATAAATTTACTGGAGCTAATCCTAGCTGATAAGAAACACATGCCATAAAGGTACAGATGTGACGGCACAGCAAGGAAGCTGATGGGCCAATCCAAATGCAGCCCCTTTCTACACGGTAGCTGGTCCATCTCTCCAAGTCAGAGTAAGGTGAGAGAATCAGAACCTGTGTGAGACTCTTCTACAGTAAAAGATACGGAATGAGAATCAAAAACAGCTGTATTATTTGCTTTGAAAATATACACCCAGGAGAGATACTTAGCAATTTGGAGAACTTGCTTTTACAGAGGACCCAGTGTCAGTTCCCGGCTCCTCCGAGGCTGTCTACAATCATCTATAACCCCAATTCCAGGAGATTCAATACCCTCCTAACCTCTGCAGACACCAGACACACACGTAGTACACATATATACATGCAGACAAAACTCATCCCTATCAAATAAAATAAATAACCCTAAAAGAAATATACACCCAAGGACTAAGGAGCTAACTCAGCTAACAGTGTCTAAAGAGGATTACCGTTCTAGTGACATTTCGTATTACACATACATGATTCTTATATTCACTTTCCTTTCCTACTTTAAGAGAAGTATAAATGAAAAAAAACATTACATAAACCATTAAACAAGCATCTAGGGGCTGGGGAGATGGCTCACCTGGTCAAATGCCGAGTGGGCAAGCATGGGGGCCTGAGGTGGAATCCCTAACACATATGTCCAGAAGGTCAGGTTCAGTAGCACGTGCCTGCAATCCCAGTGATGAGGGGCAGGGACAGGATCCTGGGGAACTGCTAGCCAGATCCTGGAGAGTCCAGCCAATTGGTGGGCCCCAGGTTCCATGCGAGGCTCTATCTTAAAAGAAAAAGTGGAAGCCAGACGGTGGGTGGCACAGGTCTTTAACCCCAGCACTCGGGAGGCAGAGACAAGTGGATCTCTCTGAGTTCAAGGCCAGCCTGGTCTAGAGAGTGAGTTTCAGGACAGGGTCCAAAACTACGAAGAAAAACCCTGTCTCAAAAAATAAAACAAACAAACAAAAAAGATAAAGTGGAGCTTGATTGAGGAAAACACCCGACATTGACCTCTGACCTCCACACATTCATATGTATGCATGCAGCATATATACATACAACATTATATATAACATATATGTGTGTGTGTATATATAACATATATAATATTCCCAACTTCCTGTCCTCTGTGACCAACCTCTTCCTGTTGGAGGATGGCACTTTCCAGACCACTGGGCACAGGCTAAGTAAATGAGAGCTGAAAAGGGTAGGCATGATCACTGCCCAGCAGGAGCCTGAAGCTGAGGCTCTGTATAGCCCATCTCCCTTCCCAGAAAGGAACTGTTCTTTTAATCTTGGTCCCCACTGCTGACACCAGCCAGTCCATAATGGACATGAAGTCTGAGCCAGTGGCCGGGAGCGTGGTGCTTGGAGGTAGTCTGTGAAGATAGCTTAAGCTGACTAATACAAACAATCAATATTAGATACTATAGTGGAAGTGCCCATAACCTGTAAACGTTTGTATTGAAGATTGTGGAGATGATGTGTCTATGGTAGACAAATTTTCAAGATGGCCCCAAGATTTCTATCATTGGTTTGAGGTCCTTTATATTCATCTCTTCTTGAACAGAGGCAAGACCTGAGAATTAGACGGGATAGTGTCTCCAGGATAGATGTGATGGTTAGCTTTCTCACTTCGATACAACCTAGAATCGCCCGAGGAGAGAATCTCAGTGAGGGATTGTCTACATTGGGTTGACCTGTGGGTATAGCAATGGAGGATTGTCTACTTAATTGACGTGGGAAGACCCAGCCCAGTATGGGCAGCACTATTCCCTTGGCAGGAGTCTTAGACTGTGCAAGAGTGAAGAAATCAAGCTGAACACAAGAAGGCAAGTGAGCAAGCATACACATGTTCACTGCTCTCTGCTCTTGGCAGTGGATGTGATATGAGCAGCTATTTTGGTATCTCTGCTTTGACTTCCCCACAAAGGTGGACTGTGTCCTGGAAGGGTAAGCTGAAGCAAACCCTTCTCTCCTCTAAGCTGTGTCTGTCAGGCTATGTTGTCACAGCAACAAAATGAAGCCAGAACGACATGCTACTTATCAGTTGACTGTGAGTCAATTCATGGAGAGAATCCTAACTGTGCTTCGCCTTATTGGGTAAGCTCTAGAAGAAGGTAAAAGGCTGGAGATTTCCCTTTAGAACTCCGAGGATGGGCAAACGGCCATAGTGTGTAACTGCCTGTTCAGAGGGATTGCCATAGACGCCAAGATCTTAATCTCTCAGCCCCTGGGACCACATTCCGGCAACAACCTGTGAGCTCAGAACAGTCCGAGCCAGTGACAACCTAGCTTGGTTGATTCCCTGATGGCATCTTTGTGGCCCCTCACAGAGGATCCAGCTAAGTTACGGCCATGTCTCTGCACCATGGACACGGTGGCACAATGAACGTGAACTGCCTAAGGAGCTCAGGCATGGTGAGTTGTTGTGTTAGGTAGACACAAAGTCTATGATGCTCTTTAAAATAACTTAAAAATGACTTGAGAGACAAACCAGGCAAATGTGACCTATATTATTTCTGCTTCTATCTGAGAGATGGCCATATAAAGTTCACTGGGAGAGTCTGCTCACTTTTCTGAAAATTTGAAACGTTTCATAAGAAAAAGTTATTTGAAGGTATGTCACGAGCTGTTTATTTCTCCTAGGTTAGCTCCAGCAATTCCGTTCACCTCTGGCCTTCCAGCCATCGGCATGGGGCCTACCATTAATACATGCTCCGAAAATCCTTGTTAGATCAATTAACTGGCCCAGCGATAAGGATGGGGTGTCAATCTGATGGTTACAGTTGGCACACGAATTTATTACAAACGCTAAAAGTCACTTTGCAAATGCAAGAACCGAGGCCAGAAGCTTGTGACTCAAAGTCAAGTGGCAGGCGAGACAGGAATTCCCATCTTCTAAGTCCTGGTTCAACATTCCCTGGCTTTGGAGTCTATCTGCCATCCAGCTTCTCCATGGGTTTCAATGGGGCTGCTTCATGCTGGTTTATCAGGAGAATTTACGTGCAGGGCCCCAGTCATATTGAGACATCCGTTAGGAAATTCAGGCAGGCAGGTTAAATGTTAATTTCCTTTCTACTGTACCATTTTCTAACCTCCTTCGATGAATCAAAGTGAGTAAAAGGTTCTTCACTTGCTGACATAAAACAAATTGAACAAATTACGTTACTTAACTGAGGAAGAACCAGTCACACCACTGATTCTGGCCCAGCCTCTGCTCAGCTCTTTCTCTTTATTAACATTCATTTGCAAATGAGTTTGCATTTCTAATGTAGCATGGCATTGATCTCATTAGCATATTCTAACTGCATCCCATCCTGGGGCCTGTTCCTGGGCACACTGTGAACCTGCCTAGCAGGGTGCTTTGAGGTAGCTTAGCACATCCTCCCCGGCCATGAATCACAATCAAAGACAGACCATGAATCAGAGCCGTAGGTAGGGACCATTTCTAACGATGACATCAGTAACTTCAGAGCTCTCAGGGGCGCTCCTAACAGAGTGGGTGGAAGGCAGGGAGGAGCCATGCCTTGGACCCCTCATTCCTCAGCCTTTGCGGCAAACCAGGGAGGCCTGGGCCTGTCCTCCAGTATCCCCCATAAGATCACAGGGGTTTCCATGTTGCAGATACAGATAACCAAAGATCCCACAGAGATCTCTTCACAGCTGCCCTAGAAAGGACCAGCTGACATGTGTCTGAAGGATTGGAGATCAGAAGTAGGGTGTCCTCAAGAGGCCCCTAATAGGACCTCAACAGAAGCCAAAATGGCCCCAGATAATAAAAGCTTAAATTTTCCCACCTTGGGAAAATTTACATTCTAGTCAGAATGTAAAATGTCCCCCATAGAGTCTGTGTCCACAGTTAGTCAGAGAGGTTGTAGAACCATCAGGAAGGAAGGCCTAGCTGTCACTGTAGATCTCTGGGGCGGGTTTTGACAAGGACACTCCCTGCCAGTGTAGGCCAGAGCTTTCTGTTCCCTGGTCCAAGGGTGTGTGAGAAGACCTAGCCCCACACTCCCACCATCATGATCCTGGCCATGCTCCCCCCTACCTCCACGAAACAGATTGAACAAATTACTGAGGAGCCATTGGTCACATCACTGACTCTGGCCCCGCTTCTTTATTAACGTTCATTCACAAATGAGTTTGCGTCTCTAATGTACCAAATAAAAGCCCAAATCAGCTTCGATAATGGCAACTAGTAAAGTACCTGTCATAGTTACTATTCTATTGCTAGGAAGAGGCACCATGACTTATAAAAGAATACATTTAATTGAGGGTGAGCCCATAACTCTCAAGGTGTGGGGCGTAAAGCAGCAGGCAGGCAGGCACGACTCTGGAGCAGTAGCTGTGAGATTACATCTAATCCATAAATAGTAGTCAAGAGAGAGAGAGACTAGGCCTGGCATGGGCCTTTGAAACCTCACAGTCTGCACACACACACACACACACAACACACAACACACCTTTTCCAACAAGACCACACCTCCTTATCTTTCTCAGTTATGCCAACTGGGGACCAAGCATTCACATACTTGAGCCTGTGGAGGTCAGAGGTCATTCTCATTCAAACCACAACAGTAAGTAGCCGCAGCTCTTCGCTTGCCTCTCTAAACCTCTGCCTTCCCAAAGACAACACTCATTCAGACATCCTGGGCTTAATAAGATTGTCACTAAGAAGTTCCACTAAAACGATGTCTGGGACAATGACTGTGTCAGAAAGAGGCTTGAGACACAAGCATAGCGATTCGAGTTCCATCACCAACCCCCATAGAAAAGAGCTGGGCGGGACATTGTGCGCCTGTGGTCTGAACACGGGAAAGGTGGAAACAGGAGGATTTCCTGAAGCTCCCAGCCCAGCCTGACTTGCTGAGTCAGTAGGCTTCAGGCGTAGTGAGAGAGAGCCTGTCTCAAAAAGCAAAGGTGGAAAGCAGTGGAGGAGGAGGACGGCCAACATCGGCTTCTCAGCTCTACACAAATGTGCACAGATACTCTGCACTTGCACGTGCACACACACACACACACACACACACACACACACACACACACCAAACAAATGGAAGCAGTGGAGGACAGCCAACATTGACCTCTCAGCTCTCCACAAATGGGTACAAATATCCTGCACACACTTATACACCAAACAAGTGAATTCATTAAAAGAAAACCACACAGACAACAGGCACCCTGAGGGGCCAGGTTCTAGGCCAACTCTCCCTGAGCAAGGCTGTCTGTAGCTCGTGCATTGTTAATACAGTTTCACACATTAAGACTCATTGCGCAGGCGATATAGCCGGACCTCAAACCTGTGTCTAGGCCTCTCCAGAGGCCCTTCGTCTTTCTCTGTGAGATAAGGTCTCGGGAGCCTTTGTCACCAGAGCAATGGATTCTGTAGGGGAGCCAGGACCCTGACAAATGACACCTGCGGCACCCATCACTAACTTACTCTCCTGGCCTTTTGTAGTTCAGCCTAGCCCGAGGAACAATTGAAGGAGAAGAACTTAAAAAAAAAAAAAAGAAAGAAAAGAAAAGAAAAAAAAACCACTTTAAATTTCAGACCAATTCAATTTGGGGATATCAGCCGTGAGGCGAAGCTTCTAGACAGGGTTTCTAAATGACTCATGCTCTTCTCTGTCCATTTCAGGGGAAAATGAATGTTGCTGCTAACATTTGACATCAATCGCCCGATCACATGTTGTCCCATCGTTACTCAGCGCTGACACAGAGGCAGAGGAAAGAGACCTCTGTTCAAATGGTACTCGCAGACAAGGAGCCAATTCTCAGCCCCTGGTAATGACAGAACAGGGAACAAAATGAAATTTGGCTAAAGAAACCCGGGTGGTGAGTCACGATGGGGAGGAGGTGGAGCCCAATGTCGCAGAACGGCTTTTTGTGCCGTCTTTAGGTTCTTCTATTCTATCTGCATACTTGGTCGTAGTGTGCCCTTGATGAACCTGCCGTGAAAATGTCAGCACCAGGAAGAAGTGAGGCATGGCACGCTGACACGCTGCTTTCAACTTTAAGACCAGGCATGCGCTCACCCCGTAGAGCCCCGTGAAGAATATCATGGCTACTGCTGAGATGCAAGATACAAGAGACCTGGCCTGTGAATTCACGGCCAAGCCATGGAAGAGAAGACCTGGAACAGCTGGGGTTCGGAAGTCCCTGGCAAGCCCCGTGCTAGGTAAAAGAGCAGGTTAGAAGTACTGAGGTCCTCACTGAAAGGTGAGAAGCTGACAGGCATTGTAGATTCTCATCACTATCGTTCCTGCAGGCAGCTCAATTACGTGAGAACATCTCGATATCATGACCCAATTTCAAAATGGCGTTACTGGTAGAGCCAGGAGCGAGTAGGCAGATTAAGGATGTCAACAGCCACAGAAACGCTAAGTAGTTCCTTCCTTCTCTGCTGCCTAAAGGAGACCATAGAACTGACCTCCAGCACCTACAGCAAACTCTGCCTTCTGAATGGCTTCCAGAGGCACAGATGAAGAATGAGGTAACTGCAAATGGTCCTACTCCTCCCTGACACACCACCTCAGGGACAGACGGCGATGGACAGATCA
Source organism: Myodes glareolus (assembly GCF_982192425.1). Classification (NCBI taxonomy): domain Eukaryota; kingdom Metazoa; phylum Chordata; class Mammalia; order Rodentia; family Cricetidae; genus Myodes; species Myodes glareolus. The sequence goes on from NC_142032.1 coordinate 72,605,259, forward strand.
TTGTGAGGCAAATATGCTGACAATCAGCCTGGAGTCTTCCTTCTTTGTCTCTGCAAGGCACACAGACAAGAGAGACCATGCCCTGGCTTGGGTCTTAGGTGGAGAATCTCCACGAGAATTCTGTGAGCGTATTTTCCCTGGATAAGCCCATCCTCCATTAGTTGTATTTTCTGGGGGTGCAACTTTGGGAGACCTTGCACTGGGTACTAAGTAGGAAGACGGAAGGAGTCCTGTCACCTCCACAGGCCAGTGACGCGAAGAGTGTCAGGGCTCGGTGACAACGAAGCAGGTGTGGGACAAGGTAGTGGGCAGATCAGAGAAACGACACTGGCAGAGGCGTCAAATCAGAGACGATATGGTCCCGTTTATGGAGGAGACTTCCCAGGAGCACAGTGAGCAGAGCTCACTTGGCCAGTGAGCGAAGTCCTGTCAGGAGAGGTGGCTATGCCAATTATCCACAGAGAGGCAGCTGAGGGGGCCCTGAGATCGCGGGTGCTTACCAAGGGAGGTGCACACACACGCAAATATTTATTTGGAACCAATTCTGAACGTGCATAAAGGACAAGAATATAAATGACTCACAGACGTGAATGGAAATGTGATGGAGTCCCTTAGGTAAAGGAAACTCTTGCCCTGATGAGTTCTTGTCAAAATATACATGGCCTCTTCTTCATCATTTAATTGTGTGGGCTAATCCCCTCTCTGCCATAGAATATTGGCAGGGCTTGCTTATTTTCCTAAAAGCCTTAAATTCAAATATGTACATTTCTGTTTGCCTGCAATTAGCGTGATGTATCTATTCAGAATAACTACAACATCCCGTCCTGGTAATGAAAAGTGATTAATTACCAATTACACCAAGTATCCAATTTCATGCAATTCACCACTGGGCTGTACCATTGAATTGCTAGCGCTCTAATTGCACACATTAAAAGTTCTAGGTAATTATTGTTGAAAGATCAGTAATATTAAAAATATTGGTTGCAGCTATTATTACATTTGCTCTCGGTACAACCAAGATAGAAATGTCTGCCAGAGCTGCCAGCCACTTCACTGGGCTATTTCTCAGCCTGGTTTTGCAGCAACTGGTTTTATTTCCCTTTCTCGGGGATTATTACAACAAGTCTATTAAGAGCACTGGCCTCCCCGTTCTGCAAAGCTTTCATTAAGTGAAACAAGCTTTAAAAAAAAAAAAATCTCACTGGTATTCGCCTTTAGCAAAGTCTGGAGGTAATTATCTCGTTTACAGATAACTATGTACCTTCCATTTTCCAAAGCACAAAGAGAAAGCTGGCACTAAATGACACTTTTTCATCCTCGTTAAATTCACTCGTGAAATATCAAATTAGGAGTTTTCAGTCCAAATGCCAGCATGAACTCTGACAGCCGCTATCGACAACAGGACCATTTGAGGAAACATCCTCACACCCAAAGCGGAAAGCAAAAAAGAGTCCCGAGAGCTTGTGCAGGGTCTTTGGTGTTTGAGTCTCCCAACACCTGGGCTATACTTCTAACTGACTGATTTATCTGTGCGTCGGGCACAGTCCAGAAGACGGAAGAGATTCCATGCATACCAAGTGGCTCTGGGCAGCCCAGGGTGGCCAGGCACTGTGGCCGAGGACTGCAGCTCAGAACTAGGAAGGAGAGTCTACCCACAGTCAGCCAAGGTAGAGCAGATGCCTAAACACCACTCAGTGCGCCCACCAATGAGCTAATTTAAAGAGCAACACAGAAGCAGGGGGCGGGGCTGGATGGGTAACTTTGTGGAGATTGCGAATCCAGAATTCAGAGAGTATGGGTGGCTTTGGCTGGGCGTGAAAGGGCAAATAGGAGCTCATGGGCTACCCAAAGAACACCAGAGGAGTTGATGCCTAGCCTCAGGGCTGCATGCTGGTCTTGGAGACAAGGATCAGCCTCCGTTTCAGTGGGTCATTACATTTTGGACTGTTATAGAAAGCCTATCTGCCTGAATAAATAAAATACGGCACCTGGTGATAATGGAGACTTACCATCGGAAATTAAAACACTTGGAAAGTTATTTTCAAAGTAGCGAACAAAAGTGTACAGATTCTCTCAACTACATAAAATCACACTCAGGGAAGGCCCAGAAAATGCTAGCAGTGGTTGACTTTTCTTCTTGAAAATGTCTACGTTTTCACTAGTGAGCTTGCATTTATTTATTTGTTTGTTTGTTTATTATGTTTCCTTAGTTATTTGTGGGGTGGGTTGTACACGTGCCACAGTGCACTTGTAGGAGTCAGGGGTAGACCCCAGGTCATCAAGCCTACCTTTGCCTACTGAGCCATCTTGCTGGCCTGTGAACTTGTATTTCTATTCAGAAAAACAAATTCATCAAATTCAAGCCCTACGCAGTGTACAGAAGACAGAGGACAGCGATTGTTTAGCACACGAGCAAATGTAAGCAGGAGAGATGGCCAACATCTAGAAGGACACCATCAACCTGCAGGTTCTGTGAGTGCTGGTTCATTTTTTTGTCAATTTGACACAAACTGGAGTCCTCTAGAAGAGGGAACTCCAACTGAGAAAATGCCTCCATCAGATTGGCCTGTAGACAAGTCTATAGGGTATTTTCTGATTAAGAATTGATGGAGGAGGGCCCCGCCCACTGTGGGAGGTTCCACTTAGGACAGGTGGGGCTGGGATGTACAAGCAAGCAAGCCAGGAGAGTAGACTCGCAAGCAGTTTTCTTCTTGGTCTCTGCTTCAGTTCCTGTCTCTAGGTTCCTTCCCTGACTTCCCTCAAAACGGTAAGATGGAAATAAACCCTTTTCCTCCCCCGAGTTGCAACCGGTCATAACCTTCCTCATTATAGCAATAGAAACCAAACTAAAAAGTGAGTCACTAGGGATGTATCTAGAGTCTATAATCACAAAGGGTCTGGAAAGTTTTATCAAGCCGCCTTTTTTTGCTGCCAGCCTCGCCCTCTTTACCTTTAACACTGCGCCAACGGCCTCCAAAGGTGACACTGTGGCATCTGATTGTAGCAGACAGGTTGCTGGAAAGAGCAAGGTACCTGAAGTCAGAACATCCCCCAGCATAGGCCCACACCCCCACCAGCCATTGGGGGACTCTAGAGCTGGGATATTACTGTCCCATTGAGCTCCCTGGGTGGAGAGGCACGGGATCGGTGTTATGTATTCACTACACACTTCATATGTGCAGCTTTCCTTTAACATGCTGTAGACAGCAGGCCAACCTACTGTGAGGGAAGCCAGACTATAAAACCTGCCTGATTGATACGGCCCATCACCATTTTTAGGGTCCGTTGCACAAACTATTTTGACAGTTGAGGCTCATAAATTAACGAGCAAGTCCAAACTGACAGAATGAAGAAGATGTTGTGGTCGCTCCAATTTAACCGCTGGGTGATTGCTCAGAAACTCGGGGTGCAGAAGGCTGCCTCCCTCTTTTGTTCCTGCTTAGCAGGAAGATAAATGTCAGGAAGCAAGGACCCCGGGCACTCAATAATAAAAACCTTTTAGAGAGGAGAGCCTTGCACTAGTTAAGAGAAACCTGCTCCATTTTTCTAGGGGAAAATGGAAGCAATGTTTTCCAAAGGCAGACATCAGCCCCTTATTGAGACTAAAGAGAACGCTGCCAGTGGAAAGAGGGTAGGAAAAAGAAAGAAGAAAGGAGAGAGATCAGAAGAGGGGGCAGAGAGGAGACAGGCTGGCAAGGCTATGAGGACAGGAGTACAAATGGTCGAGGAATTTAAGAGGGGACACCCCTGTACCTGCCAAGGTGTTAGTAAGTCATGGATCCCAATCACCCAGTGAATTATTACAGGACTTCCCAGCATTGTGTTTTCTCTGAACAACTGGGAGCTGGGGGATCTGAATCTCTAAAGAGAAGAAACTGATATGTGAGCATGAGTCTGAGATACTAAAGGGATTTGTGCAGATAGATGGATAGATAGATAGATAGATAGATAGATAGATAGATAGATAGATAGACAAATAGATGATAGATAGATGATAGATAAATAGATAGATTGATAGATAGATAGATAGATGATAGATAGATAGATAGATGATAGATAGATAGATGATAGATAGATAGATAGATAGATAGATAGATAGATAGATAGATGATAGATAGATAGATAGATAAATGATAGATAGATAGATAGATGATAGATAGATAGATAGGTAGATAGATAGATATACACACATAGACAACATAGACATACTTGTGAATGCATACATACATATGACAATGTCACAGAACATAGGCAACCAAGAGGACTTTTTGCTCACAAGCAAAAGTAATGACTGGCAAAGAACAAGTGATCACTTAAGAGATGGCCCGTCCCACAGGCCCTGTGAACAGTAGAACCGCTTAGCTGAGTCACGAGTTAGATCGGAACTCGAATTTCAGACTTGGGTAAAATGCACTCTTTCTCTTTTCCCTTACGAAAGTAATTCCCTGAGAAAAAAAAATCTAGTGAATTGAATGGCCCAGGTACAAATGGCACCCTCTCCACCAAGCAGGCATCGCCTGTATTTCAGTCCCAGCAACTTTTAAATTACTTGGAGAATTCATGGAATGTTTTTCAGTTTGACAGCTGTCGAGCCCAAAAGCGTGCTGCTGTGTAGGAAGTAAGCCCTCAGAAGATTTATTTTTTTAATGGGCTGGAAATTAAAAGGGCTTCAAAATGCCCTTTGGGGACCCAGCTGGGGGAATTGGACTATGTTACAAGGAGACTGTGCCTTACAAGTGCTGAGAATTGGGACTGAAAGGGCGGGTCAGAGGCGTGTAGGCCGAGTCTACACGGAGCCGAACCCAAGTATTTGAACAGTGGAAGATGCAGCAAAGCCAATGGGTTGTTTTATCTATGCAACATCAGAATGGCGGGCCGGCCAGATGTCGGCTTCCTAAACTCTGAGGTCAAAGGCAAAGCTAACTTTCCAGAAAGGACTGAGAGATGAGAGCCACAACAGAGGAGGAAACAGAGGCACAGCCACGGAGAGTGGAAGACTGTTTCAGGGTCCCGACGCTAACGAAAGGACAGAACCCAGTCATATCTCAGGTACCGACAGCCCCAGGGAACCCCTCCAAACTGACAGATTGTAACCCCAAGTTGACATTTTTTCTGGGGAGAAAAAAAAAGAGCCATCGACTTGCTGGATTTAGCAAATAAATTTGATTTTCAATCAAAAAGACATGGAATAATTGTGCAGTATAAGTAAAGGAGTGTTGGGGACATACCAGGGTCTCTGACTAAATAAAACGGGAGAAGGAGAAGAGAGCCAGCTGGGCGCCAGCTGTCCTCTCTCTCTCTAAGCTTCCTGGATGTAGATATGATGTGACTCTCAGTCTCATGCTCACGCCACCGAACCTTCCCACAGCAAAATATGCCCTTCCTGAAACAGTGAGCTACAGCAAATCCTTCACTTGGTAGCTTTGGTCAGGAGCTGCACTACAGCAACGAGGTAGAATGTGTCTGTTTTACATCTGGGGCATGACCGTGTGTCAACTTATGTTGAACTTCCTCCCCTGGGAGGAGAAAAACAGTATCTCGTCCCCTCCACCATGGCCCCAATATCAAACTGAGATACAATGCCACCAGAGTTCACCCTGGGACACCAATGAGTTTATTGAACTTTCTTACAGAGCATAGATGTGGGGTTACTTACAGAAATGTGGGTGCTCCCCCAAAACCCCGCACTGGAAAGTCTTTACGCAGCAGTGATGATGGCTTTCCTGTAGTCATATAAAGGGAAGCTCCCTTCTTCTAGTAACCTTCCTGATTACATACTCTAAGGCATAAGTGGATAAGGCATAGGGGTCTACAGCCTACTGGTGGTCCTCAATCTCCCTAAGGCTGCAACCTGTTAATAGAGTTTCTCATGTTATGGTGACCCCCAACCATATAATTATTTCGCTGCTACTTCATAACTGTAATTTTGCTCCTGTTATGAATTGTAATACAAACATCTAACATGCAGGATGTCTGATATGCGACCCCCGCCCCAATAGGTTGAGAACTGCAACTCTAGAATTTCCCTGAAGCCAAATACTATTAGGACAGCATTGCATAAATCATATGGAGTGGCTGGGTACCCAAGTGGGGGTCCTGGGACCCTCCCCGCCACACCCCTCCTTCTCTGAGGTGACACCAACAATCAGCAAGCCCAGCTGGGATGATTGGCTACAAGCAGACAAAGGATCATTCAGTCACGCCTTCATGAGACAGTGGCACGTGGCTTGGAGGGACTCGGAGGTGACAATCAACCCACAAGGACGGTTTCCCTAGTGGCTGTCTTGGTGTCCTAAACTCAAGGGTGCTTAGGAGCCAACAGTCAATGGAAAGCGACAGCATGGCTGCTGCTGCGAATCCCAGAACAAGGCTAGAACCACAATACCAATAATTCACAGGATCTAGCGGATCTCTAGATCCCAAAGGTAAGCCGATATCAAGGGCCAAGCAGAAGGGACTGCCCCGGATGGGTGTTGAGGGCCTGCCAGCATGCCCCCTGCATCTAGCAAGCCTGACTGAGAAGGATTTTCTTATCCTCTGCTAGATAAGAATATCCAGTATAGTGCTTTAGCAAGCTGAGCTAGATTGCCTGAGGGTTGGGACCTGCACCGCAAGGAGTCTGGGCAAACGGGGAGAGAAGGGGTGCTCCTATGATACCAAAGACACTCTTAGAAATACCAGAGAAGCTAGTCCCTGCCCTACCCTGTTTCCCCTGGGAAGGGCCTCTGGGATATCTGCCCACCTCTGGTTTGACAAATCATTTCAGAAGCACAAGACAATTTTCAGAAGCCAAGAATAGGATGAGAAAGTAAGGCTAGGGCAGTGACTCCCTACCCCAGGTCCACCCTTCCAGAAGTCGTGATTCCCTACGCACCAGGAGTCCCATAGGCCAGTAAGTCAGAAGCTTAGCCTCTCCCAGCCCATTGAGAAATACAAAAGCTGTGTGTGCACTGGTCATGGGTACAGCTCTATTGCTGAACCTACATTTGAAGCCAGCAACACCTGACTTCTGGGCCAACCCAGAACGGAAATTGAAACCTGAGCGTACTACTGACAGGAAGACCCACCCATTAGCCCAGCCTGAGGTTGGCTCCTAAACTGGGATGATACAATGGGCATTGAGGCAAGAAATAGAGGCCAGGTTCTGGAAGAGACACTAACCTAAGTCTTTTTTCCTAGTGACCAGACAGATCCAGGGGCATCATCAGTACCAGTAAGGTAGAATTTTGTTTCCACCCTGTAGGTTTGGGTATTTAAATTTGAACTCTGGCCTGCCCTAGCAAGAGGCCTCAGTTGTGTCCTCAGCAGATGCATGAGAACCGTACACCCACAGCTGCACCCCCTCACACACACACACCCATGCTTCCTAGATGCCCCCGCCTTCCCTGCCAGGCAACAGCTATCCAGCCGTAATTGCAAAAGGCAAGGGCTCCTGTCTGCTGCCTCATCCAGGAATGATTAAAGGTAGAAGTTTTTCAGACATTAGCGACGGAAAGAGTACAGTTGAAGCTGCTTTAAAAAGGGAGAAAGTATAAAAAGGTGGTACTCAAAGCACTATTAAAAGCATCACGCTTGTTAAAGCCAGTAAAAAGGCCAGAAATCGGCGAGGGAAGGCAGCTTCTTCTCCAATTACCGTGAGGGGCACACACCTTGGCGGTGTCTTTGAATTGTGGCCACCAGCCCCTGCCCCCTCCCCTTCGTGGCTGCCCCCTCCCCAGGCCATTCATCGGTACATTAGGGAGGGTGACAGCGCTCCCCAAGTTCACTTCTCGCTTGTTACAGGTGACCCATTTAGAGCTGAATGGCTGTGTTCAAAGACTGCGCAAAATGACACCCTCCACCTCTTCGTGAAGCCACTTGGTTTTGTAAGGATTTTTCTTTTTCTTTTTTTTCTTTCTTTTTTTCTCCTTCTCTTTTCTTTCTTTTTTAATTTTTTTTAATCCCTGGGAATATAATTGATAAGCATCACACCATCCACCTTCAAGAAGGGCGCCTCCCTGGCCACCTGGTTAAAATCCCGCCTCCTCTCCCTTCTGCCCTTCATTCATTTTGCTCCGTGCTGTTTAAACAATACTTCATCAAATGCAGCCTGGAGCAAATAAGAAAGCTCAGTAGAGTAAATAAAAAGTCAAAAAAAAATCACCGGCTGGAGGGTAAGTACTTTTATTCCTGTACTTTCGTTGCCTGGGGAATTATTATTCCATCCCCCGAGCTGGGAGGGGGAGGAGGCCGAGGAGGCGGTGTTATTCACAAAATGGATTGCTTCTCTCCTTTTTCACTCCTCCGGCTCTCGAGAGCCCACTGATTACAACCAAGTGTGGCCATCCATTCCGTCTTATTGACAAAGGTCCTTAATTACCGCGGCAGCAGTAATACCTGCTATTAAATTCTGCTAAACAGAGGCCGCAAATTAGCTGCGGATCTCGGGCACCTTTTGGGTGTAATTATGGGAGTGGGATTGACGGGAGGCCGGATGACCCCAGCCAGAGCAGTGGGGAAACCTTTGTTGATCACCTGTGGTGGGGGCCAAAATGTGAAATTAAAAGCTCTCCATCAGCTGAAGGCCTTCGGAAGGCCCAAGGGAAGAAGAAAGAGAGGGGAGGGAGAAAAGAAAAAAAAGCAACAGGCCAAAGCAAACTGTGCTTACTGGAGCTTAGAAGCGATTCAGACCACAGCAATTTGCGCTGGCAGTTGATTAACCAAAAGCGATGCTAATTCTGTAAGTGACGCGAGGTCCAAAATGGCAAAAACTTCGGCCACGTTTTAAGGTATATCCCGTATTTCATGGAGGCCTTTAACCCACATTTAAGAGCCTGTTTAATGCAATCGCGAACCATAAACAGCTGTCACTTCCAGTCGGAACCTTTCACGTCGCTCCTCCTGGAGACCCAGGATTAATGAGAACCACGCCAAATACGGTAGCTCTGGTCCACAGCCGCCGGCGTCCTACATTCGGTCCTGAAGCCTCCTCAGTGTTTCATGGAAGGCAATTACTTTGGGGGAAATTCCCTTCCAATATATTCAGTTTTCCTTCCCACTAAGGTGGAGGTGGGTTAGCTGCCCAGAGCTTCCTGCTACCTGGGAATGGTCAGCGCGCCATAACTGAACACAAAACACTTAACGTTACGATAATGAAATTTCAGGGTGTGAATCATTCTGGATGGAGGCTTTTAAATTCGGAAGGCTCCTGTCTCAATACAGACAATGAGGTCGTAGGGCCTGAATAAGCTTGGAGAGGCTCTTTTAGCCTTGTCCTGGGAATAAGGAGTAGGATAATGAAGTTTTCCACTAGCTCTTCTGGAACAATGATCAGTGCTGAGACAAGATCTGGGGGAGCCTCCCTAAAGTGGGTGTCCCAATCCGTGGCCAGGGTTCAACTATCTCTGTCTCCCACTAGCTCCCCATCCATTTTATCGGAGCCCAGGATAAAATCTGGGTCCATCACTTAGGAAGTGGCTGAAAGCTTTTCCATCTGTATCATTTGGCCCCCATGCCCTTCTCCTAGAAGTGATGAAGAAGGTGAAGCACAAGGCAATGAATGCTGGTTCTTAGCCCCGCCTCCTCTGCAGAGCCTTGCCTAGCTCAGGCAAATTTAAATGTGGCTCACAGGATAGAGGAGGGTGTACCTCTGAGTCACTACCCTAGTACACAGAAGCCTGGGTGATGGTTTTCCCATTACACACTGCGATGGTTCATCTCGACTGACAATCTAACGGAATTTAGCATCACCATAGAAACAGATCCTTGAGCATATTTGCGAGAGATTATCTAGATTACAGTAACTGGGGTGTAAAGAGGCATCCTAAATGCAAGTGGCACCATTCCACGGCCTAGGATCCCAGGAAATGAGCAGTCATCTCTCCCCACTTCCTCACTGTGGACACAATGTGTCCAACTGCCTTCTGCTCCTGCCACCAGACCTTCCCCACCATGATGGACGTGTCCTCTAGAACTGTAAGCCAAAAACAAACCCTTCCTTCTGTCGGGTGTTCTCGCCAGAGATTTTGTCACAGCAGTTAGGCAAGTAACGGATAGACACACCGAGTTCCGTGGAGGTAGAAACAGCATCCCTGCCATCTTGGTGTTTCTAATCCCTAGTGTACCAGGAATGTTAGAAAAGAGTAGGAAGTGGGGATGAAGAGGAGTGAATGGATAATAGATAAGTGGATGGATGGATGTTTAAACACTGATGGATGATGGGTAGATGGATGATGGGTAGAGAGACCAATGGCTGGACAGAGAGGAATGGGTAGTCAGATGGGCAGCTGTGCCTAGGGTAGCAAAGCCCTCTCGATCCTCTTTTCTCTAAGCCCACGGTTCTCTTTTGCACACATAGCTCAGGTCAGCTCTTTCCTCAGATTGGAGTAACCGTGCTTTGCTCTCTGGGTTCATGAGGGTCGCGGGAGCCACTCCAGATATTTCCATTGATGGCTTTGTTCATTGCACAGTGGTTTCCCCTGGTCACTTCATTCTCCCACTGGCTTACTCTCCTACCCACTCAGCATCTTTCCATGGCAACAGTGTTCCTGCTGGAACACTAAATGGTTCTGCCCTCTGATCCTTTTAGTCTGGGAAACTAGCCCAGCCTCCATGGGGGAAACCTAAGTGTGTCAATGGACAGTCTGATGTCAGGGTGGAACCCGTCACAAGATCCTCTGGTCCAGCTTTCCCATATGGAGAGGACTCAACTACAAACACCCATGTCCAAAGTGTCCTTTTACTCATTTTGTCGCCATTGATTTCTTCATACTAGGCGAGACACCTCCAAAGATGGGTAGTGGGAAATTGATAATATTAACAGATCGGCATGGCAAATTCTCAGAGATGGAGATAGAGAAACACACTCAGGGAGCCGGAGCAATAAATCCTGAAAGGGAAGGATGCATTTTGCAATTGGAGTACTGTTAAGTTTATCCAGAGAAACCGAGACAGTAGGCTGGATAGAAGGAATCTGTCATGAAGATTGGTTCACAAGGAAGGTTGGGAAGTGTGGCAATCAGCCATTTGTAAATTAGAGATCCAGGACAGGCAACAATAAAGCCTAAGGACCACGGCACTGACAGAAAAAAATCCAGCGTGAGGATAGGAGCAGACAGTGTCAGGCAGGAGGGATAAAGTCTGTCTTCCTCCATTTGGGGTTCTCATCAGGATCTCAATGGATGATGCTAACTCACCATGGGGAGAGCTCTCTGCTTCACTGAGCACAAAGCAAATACTAATTTTATCCAGAAACAATCCTCATGACACACCCACAAATAATGTGGAGCCAAATATCTGGGTACCCAGTATGCGGTCAAGTTAACCATGGCAGTAAAGAAGTAACAAGGTCCAAACCCAGCCTAAGGCTGAATCCAGCTGGGGAAGGTCAGCAACGCCACACAATGGAGTCCAGGGTGTTTCAGCACTGTTGTCTTTGGTCCCATGCATCAAGGGATTAATTCCATGCTCTCCGAGGAAGAAGGGATTGCACATCCAAGGAGGAGTTACAGACCAACGCTGCAACCAGTGGAAGAGCAAAGACCATCTGAGAGTAGCTGGCCAATAGGCTCCATACAGAGGCCTGAGTGCCAGAGGAGGGGATTAGGCTTGGCTTCAGGGTACTTGCTGAAGGATGCGATGCAAGAGAATGGTTGTGACAGATGTTTGCCTAGAAACTGCAGAGTTTCCGGTCGGTTCTGTCTGTTTAGGGTGCTGTAAAGTGGGGCTAAATCAGAAGAAACAGCAATCAGAGTTCCCTGTGGGTACGAATGGCCTCCACAACTTGTTCTTCACGCTTAAGATTTCCACTCCATACCAGCAGAGCCCACACTGGCAGGTGATGGTAACGGACGCTGCCAAAGCCTGGTCTCTGACTATGACATGGGCCATGGGGAGGCTGCGCCTCTGTGGAAGACGAAGGTGCTCTTGAGACACAGAGAACCTCAACGTTAGATTGCATTCTCCAACATCCAGACTAATTTAATCTCAAGTTATTTCCAGCATAAAACCATAGCCTCTATTTAGAAACCCCACGGCTGTAGAAGAGAGGACCATGGCCCTCCCGTTTGGAAGAGGAAAGGTCAACTCTATGCTCTATTAGAAATGAGCAGAAGGTGTTACATACCTGGTTGATTGCGCAACCAGGTATATGAAACCAAATTAAGTGGGTTTTCCTAATTATGCCATCAGGACTGTCTGGGCTTCTTGTCTTTCTGGGACCTTTTCCTCCCAGCGCCTGTCACATGCAGCTTGTTGGCAGTGGCTGCACTTAGGGAGGAGGCCAATAGGATCATTTAGTGACTGGCTTTTCTCTCCTCCTGCCGACAGTGCAGATACACATATGAGCACAGGTCAGAACACCCACGTGCAGGACAGGCAGCCCCTTTGCAACACAGATGTACCTAATTTGGGGTAAAGATAAAGTTCCAACCCTCCAATACTCCCTTCTGAAGAGAGGCGATTGCATAGCAAACGCTTACCTGCAAAGCCCGCCTCACTTCACTCTTTTGGTCTAGTTATTGAAAACATTGATCTCACAGCTTTCAAGGAGTAAGAAGACCTCAGCTCCTAGAGAATTCCTCCTCCTTGTTATATTTGGAGATGCTAAGTGAACCAGAACACCCAAATGAAATACACAGATAACTTTGGAAATAGGAGAGGAAGGCCTCTGGGTACCAGGGGTCAAGAGAGCATTCTGAGTATGGTTGGCAAACACAGAAGAGCATCACTTGGGGCCCAAGAGGACATGAGATCCACACATAGAGTCCAAGGTCAGGGCTGAGGGGTAGAATGCCTGTATGCGAACATGGATTGGGCCCTTGACCCATATGGAAAAAGAATCTCCAACTGAGACACAGCTTAATAGAGTGGTCCCCTCCAAAACCCTTGAGTAAAATATGGCTAGAAAGTTCTCACCTCAGGAAGCAAGAAGCAGGTAACATCTACTCATGAGGCAGACAGGGAAAGCTCTCCAATCCTCCAAGCAATAAAAACCCTAAGCACACAGTGGTAAGGGGTCCAAATTTGTACAAAGTGTATAATCACAGAATCTAAAGGCAGGGCAGTCAGTGGCATGACTGTCTCAGTAGCTAAAATGATGCCACAAGGCATTCTGCCAATGCTATCAATTGATTGTCCTGAAAATTTGTAAATAGAGGATACTAGAAATATCACTATTTAGTAGCTCATATGAAGAAAACAGATGTAGGCAAATATCACCGATGAATGGGGAAACCATTAACCCGGCAACACCATTCCCATTTACAGTTTCAGAAGGCAGAAGCAGCCCAAGCATCCACCACCAAACAGATAAAAGATGGCACAGGCATACAATGGAATCATATTCATTCTTAAAATTTGAAGGAATTAGGTGCCATACAGAGGCACACACCTTTAATCCCAGAATTCAAGATGCAGAGACAGGCAGATCTCTGTAAATTTAAGGGCAGCCTGGTCTACATAGTTCCAGGCCAGCCAGGGTAAAAAAAAAAAAAAAAAAAAGTCCTGTTTCAAGCAGCACCATGGATCAACTTTGAAGGCATCACACAAGGTGCAATAAAGCCAGCCACCAAAAGGCAAAAGCGTAAACTAAGCTTACACACTTAAGGACCTAGAGTAGTAAGGTGTAGAGACAGGAAATGTATTTTCAGTAGGGCCCATCTTTCTGTCTTTCTACCCAGTGTTACTGCTGGCCGGTGTGTAATTATCTAAGAGTAAGTAATTTATTTATTTATTTTTAAATATTTAAATTGAAAATAAGTCATACAATATATTATGACCATTGCTTTTTCCCTTTTCCCAACTCTTCCCAGTTCCTCCTCAATGCTCCATCCTCCCAACACCCCTCCCCCACTCTCCCTTTAGGAAAAGAAAAAAAACAGCAAACAAAAAATCCTAAACAAGCCAGAATTTAGAAAACAAAAGAAAAACAAACAAAAAACTGGACGCAGTGACAGGGCTTTCCTTTAATCCCAGCACTAAGTAGGCAGAAGCAAGTGGATCTCTGTGAAGTCAAGGTTGGCCTGGACTAGATAGTAAGTTCCAGGACAGCCAGGACTAAATCGAGAGACCCTGTCTCAAAAAACAAAAAACAAGGGAAAAAACACAAGAAAAACACACAGAGACAGAAACACAAACAAACAAAACTCATAAAAACACAAAATCTGAAATCCTAATATTCCAGTCAAAGATCAATAAGACAAAAAGGAAGGAAGGAAGGAAGGAAGGAAGGAAGGAAGGAAGGAAGGAAGGAAGGAAGGAAGGAAGGAAGGAAGGAAGGAAAAAAAGCCCAAACAAAGCAATATGAAACCAAAATAAGTCCACAAAAACACCACTGTGTTTGTTCTGTCTTGGCCATCTACTAATAGTCACGGGGACTGCCAAGAAGTGGATGAAGTGCGAGTAACACACTCAGTGAGGCTCCACTGGAGAAAACTAATATTTTTCTTTGCAGGCAGATGTCACTGGAGATGGTTTCTTTCTCAGTCAGAGATGGAAGATTGTGTCTGCTTCCTCCATCGAGGCTGGGACTTGTCTGGATTGGGCCTGTACAGGCCCTGCACATACCGCCACAGTCTCTGGGAGTTCAAATGCAGACCCAGCCTTTTGTGTCTGAAAGACACGGATTCCTTTGGGTCTATCCCCTCGGCTCTTACAGTCTTTACACCTCTTCTTCTGCATAGCTTCCTGAGCCCTGAGCGGAGGGGTCTGAAGGAGACACCCCATTTAGGATTGAGTGTTCCAAAACGAAAGTCGAAAATTTTCTTTTTAAAGAGCAGACATCTATTTCCTCACAGTTCCAGAGGCTGTGGAGCCGGGATGAAGGCACCAGCAGGTTCAGGGACTGGAGAAGGATATTCTCCGCGTCTAAGATACCACCTCCGGATGAGATGGATGCTCTCTTCCCACAGCAGGTAGAACAGAACAACAAGCGAGCCTTACATTCTGGAAAACCTCTCCTAAAAAGATCTTAACCCACTGCGAGGGAGAGATTTCATGACCTAATCCCCTCTGAAAAGCCCCGTTACCTCTGGATATTGGCAACACCGGGCACTCCATTGGAACCCCAGCAGGAGGAAGTTCTAGAAAAGACTGGGGTGATGGTTGCGGAGAAGTTGGGGAACACTTCATGTCACAGGAACTACACATTTAAGTCTTCCCACCCTAGAAATAGGATTAAAATAGTTACTGAAGTCAACTGCTGAATTGTCTTAAGGAACTGATTAGAAGCAGCTAGAACACTTCAGAGCTTTACATAGTTCACAGTTACATAGTTCATAGTTACATAGTTACATAGTTCACAGTTTCTTCAAAAATAGAAATGATGTTTGCCCTTGATGTAGTGCACTTAGGAGATAGAGACAGGAGGGTCCAAGGTTCAAAGCCAACCTCCGCTGGATAGTGAGCTTGAGGCAACTTATAAGAGACACTGTCTCAAAAATGTGCATGTGAGAGAAAGAGAGACAGGGAGAGAAACAGAGACAGGGACTTTTTAAAAATGGAGGGGCAAGATGGGATGTACTTAAAGAAAATACCAAACGTGGAACATGAACTTGAATTTGGCCAATTATTCAAATACACCCATATAAGAGAGATTTTTATGGCAACTAGAGAAATGCAAATTTGGAGAGATACAGCAGTGTTATTGTTATTTAATTTTGTTTACTATGATAATGGCATAGGGCTATATGGATGGGAGGAGCATGGAAAGACATGATGTCTGGGTTTTACTGAAAATAATCCATCATGTTTTAACAGTAACGGGAATAGTGGTAAGGATGACGGGTGAATGGAATAACATTACCAAAATGTTTCATGTTGCTGAGGCTTGGCAATGTTCTAATAGCTTCTAGGATTTAGAAGAAGAAAGAATAAAGAAACCAAGAAATGTTATTTATTAATATAAGGGTGTATGTTAAAATGGGAGGGTAGCCACTAAAAAAAGAGAAACAACACATAAATTTTGATTAACCCAACATAAGACAGTCAGCAAAATATCAAGAGTAAATCCAGAAAGACTAGAATCTTGAGGAAAATGAGTAGAAAGGAAACATTCTGTACACAAACGTTACATAATAAACAAAGCAAGTTTGAACTTGAGACATCTCACAAGCCCAGTGGTAACTCATAGGAACTGGCCAACTTTCTTTAGTGGTTCCTCATAAACCATGAGCCACAGATGTCCTAGAAATCAGGGATCAAGAGTTTATGCCTATGACAGAACCCATGTGTCCAGGTCAAGAGCAAAGGTGCCTCTACCAGCTGGCACAGCCCACAGTATCTTTGTCAGACTTGGTCAAGGCATGTCTGTCTGGCACGGACTCGGGCACTAAGGAACTTGGCCCTCGTGAGCTATAACTATGGCAACCCCACAGACTATGTCTTCACAGATGAGAGACTGGAGTAAGACAGAGCAGCCTCAGGCCTGGGTGGCACAGAGCAGAGGTGATGGGGCTAAGACTGATCTCCCTGAACATTAAACATATCAGGGTATCAGAGGAGGTCGGGAAATCTCTGTCTCTGAGGAAACCCAATCCTGATGGCCAATTCTCACGATGAGAAAGAGCAAAGAGACAAGACAAGACTGTATCGCAGGAGCGATACAGTGCTCTGCTGTGTAAATTTAGAAACCACAAAGGTGCCTGGCGCACAGAGTGCACCTTGAATTCATAAGACTAAAACTCTGACTACATGTTTTTTACAAGTCTCACTTGGGCGGTGAGATGGATCAATCTCTGACATCCAGGCTTACGTCGGAATTCTAAAAAGATACTTCAACACAACCTCAGAAAAAAGTCAAAACCATGAACAAAATTCATAATAATTCTGAACAACCATCTGCTTTAGGGGCTGTAGGTAAAAATTCTTACACTAGAAGAAAGTGAGTTCTAGCCTCAGAGCCAAAGCCATCTGGGGTATGAGACTCATCTCCGACAACCATCCCCACTAGCCTGTGAGCTGATAGAATCCCAGGACATAGGAAATGTTTGTGTTAACAGGGCAACAGTCCTAGGTATTCTGGGTAGAGTTGGTCACACTACTGATGACCTTGAATTCAAGTGCATCTTATCACTGACTCTGCCAGATACCTGATGTGAGTACAACTCAAAGAAACCAAAATCCACCTTCACAAGACAGACCATTGGTTGTCTCTGCAGAGAATCCTGGGATAAATACTTCTCTTTATAATGAAGGACTGAGGAGACAGCTCAGTCCGTAAGGAGTCCCCTGTGCAAGCATGAGGACCCGAGTTCAGGTCCCCAGCTCTTGCAGGGAAACCTGGGTACAGGAGCATGTGTCTATAATGCCTGCACTTGGGAAGTGGAGCCAAGAGGACACCTGGAGTTTACTAGCCAGCTGGCCTAGCCGAGTGATCTCCAGGTCTAGTAAGACACCTTGTCTTGAAAAATATAAGATAGAAATCTATTGAAGAACATACCTGATACTATTCTCTGGCTTCCACATGCGCCGCACACACATGCACATATACACATACCTATATGAACATATACATATAAATACACCACACACACACACACACGTACATGTGCAGATTAAGCTAAATCACAAGATAGTAAAATTGAGGTCTCCTGGCAACCATTGGGGGGTATTTTATAAGAGGACCACTCCTAGAATTAAAGTCAGGCCTAATAGATCCACTTTGATTTTGCTTTCCTGGGCATGCCCATTGTGCAGAGAAAACCCTTGCAGGAGGGTTTTCTGATTAAATCCCTGTAATCGTGGGCCCATCCCATGAGCTAAGAGCAAGCTCAGCAAATGTGCTGAGTGAGGAAGAGCAATTACCAAGTTCATGGTTCCAGGTTCTGTGTGCCTTGACACCATCCAGGATAATCACCTCTTTCTTGCTGCCTTCCAAGTTTTATGAAGCTGTTCAGAAAAGTTTCAGGCGTGCTTTATGGCTCTGCGGACTGCCCCTGCATCCATTCCGCAACTTGATTCATTCTGATTAAATTGTTCAACTGTTAATGAGTTTTAGATTGCAATATGGAGAGGCAAACAATTCAGAGCATTAAGGCAGTAAAATATCTTAATATTTCACACATTCTCACTGAAAACATAAAGCAAAAGGCTCATTTCAGGGGGGAGAGGCTGTAATAATTACCTTCTATGAGAATAAATGTGCCAGACTGCCTATACATTCAGAAGGCCGGTGTGGAATTCCATTCGCATGTAGAAAGCCGGCCATTACCTAGAAATCTCATAAATACTCAGAGAGATCCTGAGCTTTTCCGGGCCAATTTCAACAGATGAGATAATCATTCGGACATATTATTCCACAGAATTTTGGGGACTAGACATTAAAAAGAAAGAAAGAAAGAAAGAAAGAAAGAAAGAAAGAAAGAAAGAAAGAAAGAAAGAGAGAGAGAGAGAGAGGGAGGGAGGGAGGGAGGGAGGGAGGGAGGGAGGGAGGGAGGGAGAGAGAGAGAGAGAGAGAGAGAGAGAGAGAGAGAGAAAGAAAGAAAAAGAATTGACTCTAATTTGCTTGTTTCATGGTCTAATGAGTTTTGCAGGGCTGGGACACTGAGGTATCACAGGCACAGAGTGGGGGTAGACTAACAGTTCTACTCTTTGGTTCTCTCCCTGGCTGTCGGAGGTTCCACCACCTGCTTCTTGTGGAATGCAGTTCGTGTGGACAATAACTGAACAGAGAGTTGCTAGCATACATGTAAATGTTCTTTCTCGGAAATGCTCCTTTTAAAATGTACTGTTATTATCTGTGTGTGTGTGTGTGTGTGTGTGTGTGTGTGTGTGTGTGTTGGCAGGCACGCATATGCCATAGAACCCATGTGGGGACAGAAGACAATTTGCAAGAGTCATTTCTCTCCTTCTACCCATATGGATTCTGGGGACTGAGCTCCAGTGTCCAGACAGGGCAGCAAGCGCCCCAGCCCACTGAGCTGTCTCGATGGCTGGGAGTGCTTCTTGTGGAGAACTCTCCGGAAGCACAAACTCAGAGCAAGTAGAGGCTTCCAAATTACTGAAGGTCATGAGATGGCATTGGTCACTTGGGCTCTGAGGAGAAATTCAATTGCTTCATTTATGAAATAAGAACTGAAACCCACTTTCAGCCTGAAGGCAAAGAGCTCGAATGGATGACTTCGGCTTCTACCAGCCCTAAAAGTCAAGCCACATTGATTTCAAACTGGCTGTTCATTTGAGTGACTCTTCTACATCACAGAAACAAGGGGAATTTGCATTTGACCATGAAAATTGGAGAAGTCTCTCTGTGTGTTCCTTAAAGGAAACCTACAGGAGTTAGCATCCTATAAAAGCAGATGCCATACAGTCACAGAATGGGGACAAGTGGCAGGGTCCTCTGAGGGTGCCAGTACCAACGGTGCCATTATGCTGACAAGAACACTGAGGCCAGAGAAATCAGGTGACCAGCTGGCAGCCAAGATCAACCAAAGCAGGAGATGAGATGAAGAGCGACTGTTAAGAACCGAGCCTTAAAGCCCAGACACGGACTGAGTGTCCCAGCCCTGTGCTTCATGTAGTTCTGCGATGTCCAGGGAACACGGCTTCTAAAGACCACATGTTAAAGATTTGTTCCTAGCTAGTTGCTATGGGGGGAGGGGCGGTAATAGAACTGTGAAGGGGTGGAGGGTGTCATTCAGTAATTGGGCATGTACCCTTGAAAAGGATTATGGGTCTCCTATCTCTCTCTATCTCCCTCCCCCCTTTCCCTTTCTCTCTTCCTCTCTCTCTTCCCCTCTCTTTCTCTCCCTCACCCTTCCCTTCTCCTTCTCCATCTTTCCCCTGCCCTCCTCCTTCTCTCTATACTGCCCTGCCACAGTGGAATCAACTAATCCTAGACTGGAACCTCAAAACTGTGAACCAAATCAAACTCGTCTCTTTGTAGTTGATTAGTTCAGGTTATATTTATGCTGATGGAAAGAAAGCTGATCCCCCCAGTTACACCTGAATGAGTGGACATCCTAAAGGTCATTTTACAAATGAGAAATATTACTGGGCTGGTCGCCTTTGGCCACAATCCTAGGAAACGGCCGAGCCTGGGACTAGAACTTGGATTTCCTAGTGTCGAAGACAACATCCACCCCACTAGACTCCATGTAACCTTACAGAGAGCAAACTGCCTGAGATCCTGCAAAGAGAGCATGGCCAGAACATGCACAGGAGCCAGGTGCATTCCAACAGCACTTCCAGGGAGCTGCCACCTAGGAATGAAACCTTCCCTCTGAGCTTCCCCTTCCCCACAAGGCTCCTTTCTGTCCCAAACGGAAGGAGACCTGATTGATGAGTACAGTTTAATTAAATTAGTATCAGTTTGTTTCATCTTGATAATTTAGAAGAACTAGATGCAAGGAAACTGAATTTGCCCAAGCCACATCGGAAGAGATGCCTTGGAGTTGTGAAAAGACAAGAACTGTGGTTCGGTGTGTTCCTACGGAGTCTGCTGTCTAGCGTCCACACCCACACGAGGGCCCGAGAAACCGGAGCTGGTCCACAGATGTCTCAAGGCAAAATGGCAGCTTCCCTCTTTGCCGTCACCCCCCTCCTCCGCCATCTGTACCGGCTCCAGCGGCCCACGTGAGACACTGGCATCAGCAGCACGGACTCTTTTGAACATCTTGTCTCCAGAAAGGATCTCAAGTGCTTTTCAAAATTATACTAATTATCCAAAACTCTGACAATAACATAAAAATCACAGCGTTTTTTTCCTACCCTGAATTCCTTAGCTTTCTTGATCTTTGGGTCTGATTCAGTAGCTCCTCATTGGCCCACCAATACCACAAGGGAACCCCAGAATTCTCCTCTCTGAAGCCAGCCAAATGGGCAGGCAGGGTGCCCTCAGATATGCCAGGAGGATTAGGCACTGAAATGGACATCCTGTTTAGGAGAAATTTCTAACAACAACAAACCCTCACGGGCTGTGAGTAATTGTAGATACTAATTCCGTTATAAATAAACACTAAGCCAGAAGGAGTAAAATGTTTATGAGAATCGCCTGTTACGGGCGGCATGTGCATGCTCCTAAAGACCCTTTCCACTATTATTTTGGTGAAGTATAAGACATCTCAATAGCAACATAAATGCCATATTGTCTAGCAGTTACTATAGCAACTACTAACCACGTAATTTGCTCATGCCTAAATTAAAACTACCTAGGGTGGCTTTAACTCTCATCTCTTACAGGATCCTCTTTGATGGTGTTTTTTTCTTTAATGAGAATTTTGTCTCTTAAATTGTAGGCAGCCTCACGTGAAGCTGGCTTTTTGTCTTTGTCTGGTTTCATTTTCTTTATCCCCCCTAGGTATTTATAAGACAGAGTATATTTTCTCAGAGCTATACGTGTTCCATAGTGGTGGCTGGTGGGGGGAGGCAGGGAGGAGAAGGGCAACCGCCTCTGAAGAGAACATGAGCCTCCATCCAGCACTGACCTTCACTGCTTGGACTCAACAATTCTTTTCACTTCACGTGGTGAAAATGGATGGCCCAAATGAGGTCGTGATGGACAGAGGCCCTGACACCCAGTAAAGAAAAAGGCACAAGAGTTAGGCAGCTTCTGTCTGGCCACCATCCCTCAACCCCACACAACAAACAAGCCCCAAGGGGTTCTCCAGCCTCTGAGTGTGAGCAGAGCAGTGAGTCAATGCCTCCAAATGCTTGCCCTGGAGAAATGACGTCACTGCTGACGAGCACTGGATGAACCGGTAGTTGAGGATTATTAATTCCACTGTAGATTCCTGTCTGGATCTGCTCCAGAATCCCATTCAATAAATCTACTTTTGTAAGCAAACACTGAAGAGAATTTTCCCAAAGAACTGAAAACTCTTCAAGACAGGCAGCAAGGTTCTCAGAAATTTTGGCACACAGGAGCTTAGAACCACCTATGAATTTTGGCTGATTAAAGAACCACCTTGATTCTACTCAGAAAACTCTCATTAGAAAGAATGCTCAAGGTCTGGGAACACAGTGTGCTTAGCAAAGTGCCTGTCATGCAAGCGCGAGGACCGGAGTTCAAATCCCCGGCATTTATGTAAAAAGCTGGACATGGCAGAGCACATCTGGAACCCTGGTCCTGGAGGGGGAGGGAGGGGAACATACAGGTTCCCTGAGACCGGTGGCCAGTCAGTGTAACCAATCAGTGAGTCCTGAGTTCAGTGAGAGGGAGGGCCTGGCTCGAAAGACAAGAAGGAGATCACTAAAGGACACCTAATACTGACCTCCAGTCATTTGTGCATTTGTACTCACACACACCTGCACACACATGTAGAGAAACACACGGAGAAAGACAAAAGAAGGGGGCTTTTTAGTCACTATCCAGCACGGAAACCATGGGCAGACAGTGTGAAGTCTCTAGCTGGCCCTCTGCAGGACTTTCAAGGGGCAGGCAAGGAAATCCATCTCTAACATCCTCCTCAGTGCCCAGATGCACGTGTGCCACTAAGCCATGTGCAGCTCTGCTTCATATTAGGTCTTCTTTGCAAACCCCCTGCATTGTGTATCTGTGACGATTTGTTCGCAAGGCTTTATTTAAAGCGCCATGTGTTTGGTGCCGGCTGCTCATGAGCAGCAAGAAGCTAAGAAACAGGAAGTGCGTCGTACCCCTCGTCTGCAGCAAGCCTTTCTGCTCGCCTGTTTAATCCTCCAGACTTCGCCGTTTCCCATTTGGTTTTTCATATCATTCCGGGCTAATCTGTCAAGCGTTTTAGACAGCCAAGCCAATCTCCAATTACTGAGGACTTTGCCACAAGCACCACGCCTGCTAATAAGATTTTCATTTGGAGAGATGCCAAGCCGTCCATGTTTTCTCTCATATACAATTTCTAAAACCTAATAGCTTCAGGTTTTGTTTAATGTTAACGTCAACTATTAGCAACAACAACAACGACAACAACGGAAAAGGTTCTCAAATGCCTGGCCCCGACAGTGAAATACCCCCACTGACAGCTATTTGCAAGGGTAATGTTGTGGAAAACAACATTCATCTTAGAAACAGTTTCATTAGCCCCATCTAGCTGACCCCGCCACATAGTGTTGTCAAATGTGACGGGCATCAGATTATTGGGAATATGGAGATCAATAAATATGCAACACCCGGGCTCAGAATGCTTCTGGCACTGGAGCCACACAAATGCCATCTAGCATGGCTCAGCGTCGTTGTCATCTGTCACACCAGCTAGTAAATAGACAAGCTTAAGGGGAAGGCTATCCGTAATGCTAAAATATATGGGTGAAGGTGAATTAGACGGGGAGTGTGTAGGCAAGGTTCTGATGCATGAAGGTTCTAAATGAAAAACAGCCAACGAGCGTTGGAGCAATAGCTTGCCTTCTTCGGGGAATCGATGTGAAATTCTTGTGGCATGGTCCAGAGCTGTTCCCTGGGCCTGCCTCTGTGTTTTCCATGTTGGCTGCCAGGGGAGCGATGTCCGCTTCCAGGAGACCAGCAGGAAGCTTGACTGCTTCAGAATGCATTTCGCCACGATGTGAGAGAGCCGCAGCACAAATTCCCTCCAAACTCCTATGGGTGGCAACCATTCCATGCATCTTTCCACACGACACCCCATGGATGCCCAGGGCCAAAACAGAGCCTGCCTTGTCCAATTACGTTAGTCCCAAATGCTTCTTCCAGCCCTGGGCCCACAAATGAGCTGTTTGGTGGAGCTGCTAAAAGGAATGTCAACAAAAGGAGGTGGCCATCCAACTGGCCCAGATAACCAGATCTGGACACCACTTTTTGATAGCACCTCTTGTGTTAGGCTATACCTGGATTCTAAGTCTCTATTGCTGCCTATTCCCTCTGCTCAGCCTAGAAGTGAGGCCCGCCCTTACACCGCCCTGCCTGAAAGCTACAGGCCCTTGATCTGCCCCCAGCTTTGCAGATTCCTCAGAGCAGGTGCCGAGGTGGGCTATTCATTTGCTTACACCGTCCATGGCTCCAAAAAGTGTTGGAATCCAGCCAAGTCCGCCTTCCGGTTAAAGGAACATAAAGCCAAGCAAATTCCCGAAATGGCAAGCACACTGTCTGTGAGCTGCGTCCACACACGTGTCTTCAGACAGACACCCTGCGCCAGAACAAATGAGACCCTGCAACGCAATTAACGCTGATGACCAGCGCCGACCAGCGCGCCTCACTCCTCTGTGTTTCAGAAATGTCATTCATCTCAATGGAAAGGAGAACAAACAAGAAGCATAAAGGTATTTTTGAAGTATACTGGGACGAGGTACTTGGCTAGTAATTTGCAGCCTAGGTACACACCATACCTTTTAGCACGGCTATTTATCTCTCAGGGAGAATGCTGCCGTACTTTCGATAAAGGCTCTGTTGGACCTCTTCATCAATAGCAAACCTTTAAGCACAGCACATCTCATAAATAGGAGTTCCACTAACACAGACTTCAAAAGGATAGAACTTGATAATTCAAAAATAGGGCGATATTAAGTGTTCCCGCGGTCCATCCATAAAAGCCGTTGTATATTCCAAACGCAAGTCCTCTCAGCAACATGACAGGTCTATTAGAATAATAGCAGGGGAAAGCATAATTACAAGTAATCATTGGCTGGAAAGGATCTAGTTGTTTTTGTAGAGCAAAATGCCTCACTGAGCCCTGCGGAAAATGCACCTGAACAGCCGCCGCGACGGGTCAGATAACCACCGAAAATAACCATGGCGCAAACCCTGCACTATTTATTTCTATTTATTAAGAACTCTTTGTATACCTTAATGTTTTCCTGTGAAATCATCTTAATTTGAGCCCACATTTTCTTTGGACAAGATTATTATGTAATTGCTACTTACCAGCTGCTATTTTCTATACATTTGTTGGTCAAACAATCAGGGTGTCTGTCTTTTCCAGTCTAGCAGAGACATCATTCTGCCACCCTGGGCTCCTGGTTGGCCTCATGGAGCCATATTCTGTTTATATCATGTGGCAAAAGGGATCAAGGAAGGTTGGCTAAACGTGGGTTTTTTTAATCCATAGATTAATGACTGTCTATCAAAGGATTGGGTGTTTTCCTCATTGGGGCAGCAAAGGATGGAGGTTGTTTCCATGCAGAGTGAATAGAATCCCAGTACCAGAAGCTCCATTCTTCTAGCTGCCTTTATCCTTCTTTTTAATTACAGGGGTTCACTATCCTTTGCAAACACTTCCAAGTTTCCAAATTGCTGGGCCTGGCACAATAGGCCATGCCTGTAACCCTAGCGCTGAGGAGGCTGAGGCAAGAGGGCCACCCTGAGTTCAAGGCCAGACTTGTCTGCATATATAACAAGACCACATGTCAAATGGCCACAATTACAAAAGTTCCTAGAATCCAGAGAGAATAAGAGATGCTTCCAGCCCAGCCTTGGCTGGAGGCCAGGGGCAAGTCAATGTAAGGACCGTCATTTACTCCCCAGTGCAGATATGAGAATTGAGTTCAGGAAGGAAATAATGCAGTAGGTATCCAATGCATGAAAATGCTTCTTCCCACCATCCCTCTGCCCTGACAAGTCACCAGCTGTACCCCCTTCTCCATCCTGCTTCCTCTCTGGAAAGCAAGTGTTTTCTAGCATGTGAGGGCCAACATGGTCCCAAGACATTGAAAGGCCCTGTGCAGACTCCAGACTCTGCAAAAGTCTGATATGAAAAGAGAGGTACAATCTTGTCAGAGCCACCTGTCCCCACGCATAAATCATTCGCCCAACAGTGATTTAGGAACAGGGTATAGGGTAAAGGGAGGAGGGAGGATGGTCAGACTTCATTGTAGGTGGTGGTGTATAGAGGAGAGATGTGGGAACTCAATAAAGTGGACAGGAAGGCTGAGGGATCAACTCCACCTCTTCCAGTGACCTTACAACTGCCTCTCCCTAGACCAGAGACTTAGCCCATAGAGTCCCGCTGTCCTCATGTGGAAAAGGAGAGCATCCTTGACTGTTATCAGGGTTAGACCAGCAGATGACCCACGGGGTGCACTGGCATGCACCACAGCAGAACGTACTCACCTGGTGATCCTTTGTCTGATAGTCACAGGTAGCCAAAAGAGGCAATTGGCTGGTGAGCCCAGGATTCTTGAGAAAGCCCCTTTTGGGGATGATGGGAGCCCAACCAGTCACTGGAGGGAAGGAAGCAGTTTTCTAAGAGGCCAGTAACCCAGACCTGGTGATGGAGACACCCAACAGGCTCCTTGCCTGGACTTGGGTGAATGTAAGTATGATAAAAGATGGTATTAAAAGAAAGCCAGATTGGGGCCCTTCACAAAGAGCATTTGGCAGTACTGTGTGAGTTGGGACTTAAGGCGTTTGGGGAGCTGGGAAGACGGTGCAGCAGGAAAAGTGTTTGCCGTGCAAGCATGAGGACCTAAGTTTGGATTCCCCAACACCCACAGAAAAATCATGTATGGAAGAACACATGTAGCCTTAGCACTGGGGTGGGGAGGAACAGGGTTCGAAAGATAGGGAACATGGGAACTTCCTGGCCACTTAGTCTAGCTGACATGATGAGCTACATATATCCATGAAGAAGCCCTGACTCACCAGACAGTGGTGGTATACGCCTTTAATCCCAGCACTCAGAAACAGAGACAGGTGGATCTCTGTGAGTTGGAGGCCAACCTGGTCTACAGAGTTCCAGGACAGCCAGGATTGTTGCACAGAGAAACTCTGTCTCAAAATACAAAAAGACTCTGACTCAAAAACCAAAATGGGCAGTGAAAGAGCAAGTATCCAATGTTGATCTCTGGCCAAAACACACACACACGCACACACACACACACACACACACACACACACACGTGCACGTGCACACACACACACCATTTTTAAAAAAAGATGTGTTAAATCCTTTTAGATTTCAATAGCTTATCAATGTTGCTTCCTGCAGTACACAATCCTACTCTGTCCTCCATGAGATAAGTTCAAAATTAAATTTGTTTTGAGATAGTAATACCAGGATACCGTCAAGGCACGGCTGGAAATCTTGCCCAATTCTATGACCCAAAGGCTGGTCACTGGGGAGTTGTCAGCTTCTTGGAGCTAATTCACATATTCTGATGTATAGCCCTCCATTGCATCTTGCAAGACCAGATCCTAGATACCACAGGGCAAGACATCAAAGAGGAAGGGGATGGTGGGTGCAAAGACTACACAAGCAAAGAGGAAAGAAGGTGAGGCAGGACCAGGATTAGCTTTGTTTTGTTTTTGACAATACATCATTTATTTTTATTTAAATGAATTTAAAGTTAATACATATCAAATACTTATACCAACATTACTCTGATACTCAAATCACATAAAAACCCAACAAAGAGAATTACAGAAGGGTTTCCCTTATGAACAGAGATGCAAAAATCCTCAATAAAATACTTGAAAAGCAAATCCAAGAATACATCAAAAAAATCATCTACCATGATCAAATAGGCTTCATCCCAAAGATGCTGGGGTGGTTCAATATATAAAAATCAATAACTATAATCCACCATATAAACAAACTGAACAGAAAAAAAACTCATGATTAGTTCCTTAGATTCAGAAAAGGCCTTTGACAAAATTCAATATCCTTTCATGATATCAGTCTTAAAGAGATTATGGATACAAAGGACATACCTAAATATAATAAAAGCAACTTACCAAGGCCAGCCTGGTCTATAAAAGAAGCTCCAGGACATCTGTAGGCAGTTTTTCATCCTGCCGGTCAGATCCCAAATAACCAAACAGAGACTTCTTATTAACAGTAAAGGCTTGGCCAATAGCTTATGCTCATTACTAACTAGCTCTTACAACTTAAACTAATCCATATTTTTTTATCTACCCTCTGCCATGTGGCAATACCTTCTTTCAGCACAACATGTTCATCTCCTGCTTCATCTGTGTCTTGCTCTCAACTCTCAACTCTGCCCTTCTTCCCAGCATCCCCTAGTCTGGCTCTCCCATCCAATCTCTTCCTGACCAGCTCAGGCCAGTCAGCTTTTTATTAACCAATGAGAGTAATTACAGTATACAAAGATTGTTCTACAGCAGACAGTCAAGGCTATACAGAGAAACCCTGTCTCAAAAACACAAAATCAATCAATCAATAAATAATAAATAAGGCAATTTACAGCAAACCTATAACCAACATCAAATTAAATGGAGAGAAACCAAAGTAATTCCACTAAAATAAGGAATAAGACAAGGTTATCCACTCTCTCCACATCTATTCAGAATAAGTGGGCGGCAGTGGCGCACACCTTTAATTTCAGCACTCTAGAGGCAAAGGCAAGCAGATCTCTGTGAGTTCGAGGCCAACCTGGTCTACAAGAGCTAGTTCCAGGACAGGCACCAAAGCTACAGAGAAACCCTGTCTTGAAAAACAAAAAAAGAAAAGAATAATGATAATAATAATAATAATAATTAGAGTTCTAACTAGAGTAATAAAACAACTGAAGAAAATCAAGGGGATATGACTTGGAAAGGAAGAATAACAGTATCATTATTTGCAGATGATATGATAAAATACATAAGCGACCCTAAAAATTCCACCAGGGAACTCCTACAGTTGATAAACACATTCAACCAAGTAGCTGAGTAAAAGATTAACTCACAAAAATCAGTGGCCCTTCTAGATACAAAATTCAAAGAGACTGAGAAAGAAATCAGGGAAACAACACCTTTCACAATAGCCTAAAATAATATAAAGTAAGTCTAACCAAGCAAGTGAGAGACTTGTTTAGTAAAAACTTCAAGTTTTTGAGAAAAGAAATTGAAGAAACTATCAGAAGATGAAAAGATCTCCCATGTTCATAGATCAGTAATATTAAAATAGTAAAAATGGCCATCCTACCAAAAGTACAGGATTAGTTTTAGTCAAGAATATTAAATCATTCTGTCTTGGAGAGAGGGAGGAGCCCTCAAGGTTCTGCCCCTCCCTATAGACAGGAAACACTCAGGGAGAAGAATTCTCTCCAGAGGTAGATACTAGTAAGCTACTCATGTTCCTCAACCCCTCACCTTAGCTGGGTGGTGGTGCCGCACACCTTTAATCCAAGCCAGGCGGATCTCAGGGAGTTCGAGGCCAGCCTGGTCTACATAGGGAGTTCCAGGAAAGTCAAGAATACAAAGAGAAACCCTGTCTCAAAACAAAACAAAACCAAACAAAAAAGAACTCCTCACCACTTCTCCTGGAAACAGCTCTAGTGGAACCCATGAGAATAAGAACATTTAAATGGATCACAGTCAAGCAAAGAATACTGGGCCACCTTACACCGGTGGGAACCACAAACATGGTACCTACATAAAGCCAGTGTCCCTCCTTCCTCCAAGATCTCAAGGCTGAAGCAGCACACGGTTCCTTAGCCTCTCCAAGATAAGAAGACACTGCCAAAGCTTTGCCCTGGGAGTTATCTCAGGTGAGGCTCTGTGACTCCTCACCATGCCTGTGTCTGAGGCCACGTGTCCTTGCCACGCCGCGTGGAATCCAGTGGATTCTGGTCCTCCCCATTCTTGCCTACCACTAGCTTTGTCCGATGGGTTCTGAAATTGCCTCTTGGAGGAAGCCTCATTACACCAGCGACTTGCTGTAATCCCAGCCAATGCTTCCAGAAAAGTCTCAATGTCCATTACATTAGCTAGCCTTAAAATTGAATACAAATCCATTTTAATCAATATGTTGTAATAAATAGATATTAAGGCACCGCAGCACTAATGTACAGGAAGAGTAATTAACACACCAGATTCACGGCACTCACATACCTCAATTTTCTCTACAAAATCCTTATTGAACCGCTACTTAAAAAAAAAATAATTGCAAACGCAATTAGAAACACTGAAGTTACATTATCGATTTTCTGCTAAAAACCTTTTTAGTCAACAAGCACAAACTACATTCATTAAATGTAAGTGCTTGGAGCTATGGTGTGAAATTCAATTCAGCCATTATCATGAATTACACTGATTATTGCTGTAATTATTTTCTCTTGGATACAACTGCATTTCTGTCCCTTGCTAGTTCTGTTGAACATATAACCATGTTCATTTTATAGCTAATAATACTCGACCGTAGTCCTAGCAATTACTATCACTTATACAAATCATTAAGTTAAGCTACGGGTACCTAGTAAGATTCAAAAAAATTAACTAAAACATCCTTTTTTACCCTTGGAATAACTAATTGCCTTGTAGAACATGGGGAATTACGGATATTAACTGATTTACATAGGCCTGTTTTAATCACCTGTGCTTGACGTGTCAGAAATGTCTGCTGTCCTAACGCCTTTTGAGAAGAACCTTAGGACAGGAACCGCCTTTTTTCTCTTTTCTCGGAACAATCAGGCAGCCACCGGACCTATGCATCCGCCACTTTCTGCAGGAGAAATAGGCTGTGGGCCTCCGACTTTTGAGGGTGCATCCTCTACTGCAGTCAGCTGCACAGCCTCCCACTTGACGTGTGTTTGTTTAGGAATCTTATTGGCTAAGCAGACTGTAGTAGAGAGAGGCTGGCTTTGCTTTTCCTTGAAGATGCAGTTGGGAGTCTACGGAGTTCTTAGAGTAGCATCCTTTAGAGGATATGAGTGTTTTCAAAGGTGACTCCCTGACTCATTCCGGAGGTGAGGGCAGCATGTGGACCAGACAAGGAAGGAGATGCAGTTCAGCAGCTGTCTTCCAAGTGGATGACATCTCTGGTTGTCGGAAGAAACACCTCCAGGGAGATCTGGAAAGCTGAGTAGAGAAGGGAGGGGGAAAGAAGCAGAAGGAGGTGAGGGAGAAGGGAATGGAGGGGAAGAGGAGAAGGGAAGGGGAGAGAGGGAGGGGAGGAGAGGGAAAGGAGAAGACAGAGGAAGGTTAAAAGAGGGAAGGGAGAGGAGGGGGATGAGGAAGGGAAGGGGAGGAACGAGGGTGGATAAAGAAGAGAAGGATGGGAAGGGAGAAAAGGGAGGAAGAGAGGCAAGAGGAGAAGAAAGGAAGAGGAAGGAAGAGAAGAGGGGGAAGGAGAAGGTATTTGTAAGTCTGAGTATTATTAACCCGAGAACCATTGGGCTGGCAGACTTATTCTCTGAGCTAGGTGCAGCACCCCCGACTGCCAGCCTGCAGGGCCTATTTCACATGCTTCCCTCAGAGCAGGAGGGGAACTGCTCATAGAGAGCAGGGCCACTGTCCCCATCTGGAGCATGAGTACCCTGGGTCTCTTAAGGTCTCTAAGTAACTACTTGGCTACTCAACATCCCAGCTTCGTTGTTGCTCTGCCTTCCCCATGGGACATTGAAAGGCCTGGCCCTGGGCGGGGTCCTGGGATGAGGTGAAATGAAAAAGGGTTGCTGACAGCATTGGAGACCCTACCCCAAAGAAGAGCAGAGCCTCACCCCTACGTTTCTCACAGTCTGTACATGTTATCTCCTTCTTTTCAGATGTGAAAGAGTGGAAGGCAACTTCCAGGAATCAATAAACATTTTTCACAAGTAGGAAAGAATAAGGTAACCTGAGTCCAGAGGTCGGAGCTGTCTAGATGGCTTGGCATCACAGAGGCCTACAGGAAAACAGAAGCAATTCAGAGCTCCCCAGTGGCCAAAGCAAAATGGAAAACACAGTGTTATGGGCATAAGACTCACTGATTCCAAAATGCTATGTATCAATTTCAAAAGAAGAAGGAAGAAGATGATGATGACAAAGAGGAAGAAGAGGAGGAGGAGGAAGAAGAAGAAGAAGAAGAAGAAGAAGAAGAAGAAGAAGAAGAAGAAGAAGAAGAAGAAGAAGAAGAAGAAGAAGAAGGACAACCTTTAGACTAAAAAGGAAGCATGCAAAGTGAAGCCTGATTGTACAAATCTTGTAAATCTAGCATTCAGGAGCTGAGGCAGTAGAATCATGAGTTCTAGAGTAGACTGGGTGACATAGTGAGACCCTGCATTAAAATGATGTGTGTGTGTGTGTGTATGTGTGTGTATGTGAGAGAGAGAGAGAGGGGAGGAGAGAGAGAGAGAGAGAGAGAGAGAGAGAGAGAGAGAGAGAGAGAACACGAAATCTGATTAAAGGAGAATTTTAAATAAAGTCTGCTATGAATTAATGGTGTCTTAACAACAAAAAGTCAGATGTTATTTTGTTGCTAGATTTGTTTCTTCAAGTAACAGAAATTAAAACCGACGCTGTTTTTAGCTACAAAAAGAAGGAAAATATGATAAACAATATCGTCAGGCTGTCCTAACTGCTAGCCAGTAGACATATTGTGCTGCCCTTCTTTCCCAGGATGGAATTGGCAGGCTTGTGTCATCATTCCAGCCTCATTAGAATTTCTCCAAAGCAGTTAAGTGAATTTTCTGACCATTTGAAATATTATAAACTGGCATCGTGCATTTGGTATGAGGTCACCTTTGCTGTTCTAAATATTTGCTTTTTAAATTCTTTTTTAAAGGCTATTTCTTGTTGCTTCTGTTATCCAGGAAATTACCTGGAATGGTTGCGAACTGTTTTGAAATCATCTGAATTCAGCCTTCCCCCGAAACAACAGATGTATAATTTTCTAGCCACTCTTGGACAAGCAGGGGCCTGTACTCCCACCCTGTCCCACCAGGGGAAAACACATCTTTAGACACTGACAAGTTTGTCTCGGCTCTTGTCTGGCTGGCTGGCTCTTCAGGCTTCCTGGGGACTCACATGAAAGAATTCAATGGGTAGACTTGAAAATTCAGAAAACGGAAAATTAAATTCCTAGGATAGTTGAGAATATCTCATTCACAAGGAGCCCTTCGGCAGGAGCCGGTAATGTGACCTTCAAAGGAAGCCGGGTTGTTGTATTAGCTCCGCTTAGCTGACCATGAGTACTAATTGCAGGAAGAATTAACTGGGACCAATACCTGAGGGCAGAGGAGCACAAAGTGGCTGGGGACGATCAACAATGGGCAGGGCAGAAATGAGCATCCACGGCCCTATTCAGGTCTCCTGGTGCTGCGGCAAACCCTAAATTACAATAAAGTCAATGTGGGCTTCTCGCCCCTGGAGACCAGAAGAAAGAAGAGAAACAGTTGCCCTGAGATTCGGGTTTGTGGGCAAAAATGACATCATGGCTTTATTCTAGCAATCTTACACAAGCCTGCATGTTCTCCCACCGGTGTGTCCTTTCTCTATCCCAATTTCCATGGACTTGGGAAGTTTCTTATTTAAGAACCTGACTTTGAATTCTTCCAGCAGCGAAATAACCTGTCTGGTGGAAAGGGAGCTTTGAGGCAAAGGATGGACCCCAATCTGAATTTCTGCTCAGCAGTTGACTAACTGTGTGACTTTAAGTAACCAAAGGTCTCTGGGCCTCATTTTCCCAATCTGCAAAATGGAGATAATGATGAACAGGACATAAAATGTGAAAGATAAAATGAGGCTTTCAGGGAATCGCTCAGAGCTGCCAAAGTGGGAAGAAAACAGCAGTGGGCACCAATCAGCTCCTGCAGATCATTCCAAAGAGCCGGTTATTAAACTGTCCGGCGTTCTCGTCTGAAATCGTCAGCGTGAACATGAGAACCAACTTGCTGTGTATGGCTCTGATGGAGCGTTTTCCTTACATAGGCGAAGCCCTGTGCTTGATACTCAGCACTGGAAATGATTGATTGATTGGATACAGATACACACACACACACACACACACACACACACACACTTTTATTACATTAATTAAGCTAACGTAGCAGGCTTGGACTGTGGCTCTGCTGGTAGGATGCTTCCCTAGTGCGCGTGAAATTCTGGGTTCGCATCCCGGCACTGCACAAAGGGAGCATGTCTGTGCTTGTCTGTCATCACAACTCGGGAGGCAGAGGCGGCAAGAGAATCAGAAGTTCAAGGTCGTCCTATGAGGCCAACTTGGGCTACAAGAGATCCTGCCTAAAAAACAAAAACAAATCAAAACAACAACAAAACCAGCTACTGGAAGTCCCTGTCTCCTAACAACAACCCATCTTTTGCTGTGATCTGTGCTTTGGCGATTTTTCCCACCTCCACTCGTGCAAGGTGGGAGCAATGTTCTGGAGGCCCCTGCCTCTCCTCCACCTCCAGTCTCGTGCTAGTGGTTTTGAAACAACTTTTGACAACTCCAATCTGTCAAAATTTCTACCCTGCAAACTGAGAGTACTGGAAATGAGGAGTCTTCTTCCTTCAGAGAACAGGTGTGTTCAACATGGACGGAAATGTGGGCAAGGAAGCTTCTAGGTATGGCCAAACAAAGGGGGCCAGTCCGAAGAGGAGCCAACGCAGGAGAGGCTAGCCAGCTACCGGCTTCCACTCCAGAACCTGAGTGGATTCCTCCGCAGGGGTCTACCGGGTCTACTGAATCCTTAAGTGAATTTCTTTGTTTGGTGTAAACTAAGTCAAGTTGGTGTCTGCACCACAGTCTGAGCTGCTGAAAAAGACACAAAATCAATGTGAACCTTGCCTACCCTCCTGGAGGCCATTCCCATCCCCTCTTAACTAAGCATGGTAACAAAGTCCTGATAACCAGTCAGCCGCCAGTTGTTGATTTTGTTCTGATCTCTGCATAACATATAGTGTATCCTGGAGACAAACCTGATGTTTCTCCTCATCACCAAGAACAATGATGGTACTGGCGGGATCTCACAGGCACCTTCGGTTTCCCAGCAGCACTTGGTGTTGCTGCAGCTGAGGTATATGTAACTACTCCAGACTGTACATTAATTACTGTGACACCCTATCAATGACCCAATTAGGCCTTAACTGTTTAGTTAAGAGAAAGCTCTGTTCATCAAAGAAGATGGGGCAGCTTTGTCGCAAATCAGGACATTTGTCCTGGTAGGTGAATGAGTGATCCAGTTTGCTCGTGATTCTTTGGGTAGGCTGACAGGCCATTCAATTTTCCAAGAAAATCAAAACATTGTAATTTTCCATTTTCCCACAATAAAATGGGACTCCAACTGCTTGCATGTTTCCCCCTCCTTCACCCTAGCTTCCTCCACACCTATCTTTGCTAACTTTATTTTCCTTTTAATAATGGTTTTGACATAGAACAGGCTATAGCCTCTTCCAACCCTATGGACTCTGTGATGCTGAGATGGCCCGTGCTGCATAAATGGAAAAGAGAAATGAATGGGCACACACACACACACACACACACACACACACACACACACACACCAGTTCTTGTCATTGAGAATCACAGGTGACAAGGCTGGGTGGGCAAACTTGAATCATATGAAGATCATGTGGTGTTTTTAAAACGTATCGCTAACGCTCACCCACAGCCACAAGCTCCTTCTTCTACCTCCCATTTCCAAGGTGCAGGGGTGGAAACCCAAGAAATTGCTAAGAGACATATCTCAGAGCAACCGGCCAGATTCAAGTTCAACTTTTCATCTCACCATAGTGTACGATGCATCTAAAAATCTCACTTGCGCATGCCTGGTAATTAGAGTTTGCAGAACAAGCTGTTTGAAATGTTGTCTGATCTTCTTTTAGAATCTGGAAATAGGTCATTCAGCACGCAAGTTGTGTATAAATATTTGGTTTTACAGATGACAGTTACCTCTCAAGAGTCATTCTGGTGGCACGATAATTAAGCATTCTGGACCGGAATTGACTACATGACAAGTTTGAGTCCAACCTGGGCTACATGGCAAGATTCTGTCTCTGGATGGGGATGGGGTGAGGAGAGTATATAAGTGAGTCCTTGGGCAACCACAGTAGTTAAAGGTGTCTAGTCCCTGACTCTTTTTCCCTTTAAGAATTCCTATCCCTCAAGCCTGGTTTGGCACATCCACCTGTAGTTTGGCGTAAAGGGTTTCTCCTTATGACCGGGATTTGCAAACCACAGCCAGATTTTGGGTGTGGCCTTTGAACTTGGACTGGTTTTTACATTTTTTAAAGTTGTATTTTAATACAAAAAAAACAATACTCCAGGACTTGTGCAAACTACATGAGCTTCAAACTTCAGTGTTCACCACTAAAGTTTTACTGGCACCTACTCATTTACAGGTCACATGTGGCTGCTTTCACATGTCAGTACAGTGCTGAACTGAGATACCAGATGCCTGCAAAATCTAAAATAGGTATAATCTAGCCCTTGTCATAAGATATTTGCTAACCCTGATTTTTAAAATGGATGGTTTCTGAGTACGTTAGTCTGTTTGGATGGACCACAGCACACCACCAGGCACTGAATGGCTTAAACAGCACAAATTCACTTTCTCTCAATTCAAGACCAAGACCAAGGAATCTTTGATGTCTGCTGAGTAGGTGGGGATTCTTTCTCTAGATCATAGACAGCTGGCTCTCACTGTGTGCCTACACAGTCCTTCCTTGCTACCTGTGTTCAGAGACAAAAGAGCATTCTGGCCTTTCTACTGGAAGATCGCTAATCCCACCAGACCCACACCTCATCCCCACGGCTCAGTACTGAGCCTGACCCACAGGACATTCAGAACATAAACGCCCAGTTTATTCACCTCCTTGTCTCTCTGCATCTCATTCCCACGGGACTAAGTGTGAGCCTGTCCCACTCCACAGGTCAGCAGGTGCTTCTGTGGCCCACCTCTCCGTGCCCTGGAGAAAGGCTTCTCGTCAAATGGTACCCACTGCCCTTCTTCCACCACCTGCCACAGGCTATGTGCTCACTAGCAGGCAGCTGTGTGCACATTGCAGTCTTCAGACTTTAAAACGAGATGCTCAATTGCTCCAGCAGAGGAAGAAAGACCGAAGTCGCAAACTGCAGATCTTCCCTGTGTCTTCAGTGATCTGGAATCACATCTGCCATATGCACACTGCCAGGCAAACTCGGGAATATGGAGACAGAGACAAAGGCTCCTCCCAAAGCTTCTAGTGCCTCGGCAACTGGATCCTAATGTGCTGAGATGAATGAAGTAGCAAATGAAATTTTAAAAAGTAGCTTTCAAAATGATCTATGAGCTACACGTGGCAGCGCACACCTTTAATCCCTGCACACAAGAAGCAGAGGCAGGTGGCTCTCTGTGAGTTAGAGGTCAGCCTGGTCTACACAGAGGATTCCAGATCAGCCAGGGATACATAGTAAGACTCTCTCTCATACACAAAAAAATAGATTTATAGCCCTAAAGAAAATTAAACAAACAGATAAAAGAAGTGAAAATATTAATTCGGGCCAAACATGGTATCATACACCCACAGCATCAGTACTTTGGAGGCTAAGACAGGAAAGTGTGTGTGCGTGTGTGTGTGTGTGTGTGTGTGTGTGTGTGTGTGTGTGTGTGTTATGGAGTGAGAGTATGAGTGAGGGAAGGGAAAAAAAAGAAAAAGGAATTCATCCACATGGCAGCTCACACCAGTCTGTAACTCCAAGATCTGACACCCTTACACAGACATACACATACAGGCAAAACACCAACATACATTTTAAAAGATAAATTAAAAAAAAAAAGAACTCTAGAATACGGTCAAGAAACAAAATTCAGAATTTACTGAATAGAAACTGAGATACAAACCGATGCCAGAGAAAAGCCCGTCCAATGACACAGAAGGAATTTCCCATCTCAAAGGAAAGTACAGGAGGCATGTAAGCCCCAAACATACATGTCCCTCAAAGAACTTAACACATTACAGTTAAAATTATGAAGTTATAGGAGAAAGAATACATCTTGAAAACCACAGGAGAAAAATTCCAGCTTACTTTCAAAGCAAACTCATATCAGGAACCCTAAAAATCCAGAAAAGCCAGGAATTGACATAGTTCAAGCCCTAAAAGTAAATAACTGCTAACCAAGATTGTTATCTCCAACAACATTGTATTTAAAATGGTTGGAGAAACAAAGACCTTCCAAGATTAGACCACCATGCAATTCATGACTACCAAGCTAACACAGGGATGAGTACACTTCATAAGCAGATACGTCTGCTCATCAGGTAAACATCTGAGATTATGAAAGTGATCAAATATGGTCAGCTCACTAAAAGAGCAAACTGCCAAACACATATGGGAAACAGAGAAGGAGAGTGCTCAAAACAACCAGGAAAATCCAATTCTAGGAATTAGCAAATTCATGTCAATAGTAGCCCTTAATGTAAACGACTTGTAACTCTTCAAACAAAAAACACAGAAACAAGGCCAAACCACTTGTTGTCGAAAAGAACCCACCTCAATGGCAAAGAAACACAGACACTAGGAAACTAAAAGATGGAAGGGGTCCTAACAAACACACAGAAGGCAAAGCAAAGCAGTAATGGCTACACTCATATCTGATAAAGAAGACTCCAAGCCAAAATTAGAAGAGATAAAGTCCCTGTATATTGATAAAGGAAACAATCCATCAAGAATTTAACAATTATAAGGAAATGTGCAATAAATATTGATAGATCAAATGTATAAAACAAACATTGCTAGACATGAAGAGATGAATGAGTCAAAATACAGTAAGAGTGGGTGACTTAAATGTCTAAGTTTCATCAGCAGCAAGGTTATCCTCAATGACAATAAAAAAGAAAATCACCCAAGAAATTTGTGAGAGGCCAGCATGGGATGCGTGGGGAGAACTTGTCTCCAAAAACTAATTGAGTAAGTAATAATAACAATCAAACAGATTTTAAATGAATAACTCTTTTCCCCCAAGACAGGGTTTCTCTGTGTAGCCACGGCTGTCCTGGAACTCAGCCTGTAGACGAGGCTCGCCTGGAACTGAGATCTACCTACCTTTGCCTCCTGGGTGCTGGGATTAAAGGTGAGTGCCACCACCACCTAGCCTAAATAAAGAACTTAATGGTGCATTTCAAGGTCTTAGGCAAGAATAAACAAAATTTCAAAAAATTAACATGTAGAAATAATTTTTAAAATCACCAGACAAGGGACTGGAGAGATGGCTCAGAGGTTAAGAGCACTGACTGCTCTTCCAGAGGTCCTTAGTTCAATTCTCAGCAACCATATGGTGGCTCACAACCATCTGTAATGAGATCTGGTGCCCTCTTCTGGTCCGCAGGCATACATGCTAGAACACTGTACACATAATAAATAAATCTTTAAAAAAAAAGATTTTAAAAAAAAATCACCAGACAAGAAATTAACTAAATACAGATTAAATGAAAAACAAGAAACAATCAATGAAACAAATATCTGGCTTCAAAAAAATAAACAAGATTGACAGATGATTAACTAAAGTCATCAACAGAAATTTAAAAAGAAGAGAACAAGGAACTAAAGAGAAAGAAAACTTAAATAAATAAACTAAAGATGAAAAGTAAGTCATTACAACAATTACCAATAAAACATAGATCATTTGAAAACTCACATTGATTGAGTTGAAAAGTCAGGAAGAAATGGCTAAATTTATAAATGCATACGAGTTCCCAAAACCAAACCAAAAGGCCACAAACAATACTCGTAGATCTACAATCATCAGAGAAATCAAAGCAGATCCCATCTCACCCTAGTCAGAAAAGCTACCACCATAAAACATAAACAATGGGCCTGAAGAGCCCACTCAGTGCTTCAGAACAGTTGCTGCTCTTCCAAATAACCCTGTTTTGATTCCCAGAACCCATGTAGCAGTTTACAACTATCTGTAATTCTAGTTCCGGGAGATCTGATGACATAGATAGATGATATAGATATAGATATAGATATAGATATAGATATAGATATAGATATAGATATAGATATTGATATAGATATATACAAGCATGCATGCAATAACAATTTGACTCTTAAAGAAAGAAAACACAGGCTACATATTAGATACTGAAATAGTGTCTGAGTTAGGGTTTCTATTGCTCTGACAAAACACCATGACCAAAAGCAAATTGGGGATGAAAGGGATTATTTCACTTACTCTCCCACAACACAGTCTATCGCTGAAGGAAGTCAGGACAGGAAAAGACTTGAAGGTAGGTACCTGGAGGCAGGAATTGGTGCAGAGGCCATGGAAGGGTGCTGTTGCTTACTGGCTTGCTCTCCATGGCTGACTCATTCTGTTTTCTATAGATCCCAGAACCACCACCCCAAGGATGGCATGGCCCACAATGGACCGGGCCCTCCCCCATCAATTACTAATTAAGAAAATGTTGAACATTATGGAGGCATTTTCTCAATTGAGGTTCTCTCCTTTCAGATAACTCTAGCTTTTGTCAAGTTGACATTAAACTAGCCACCAGTACAGATAGAATCTTGACCAAGACAGAACTGTCCAAGTCAAACTAGAGGCCAAAATCTAGTGGGGCAAAAGGCAGCTAATTTAGAACTTATCACAACAATAAAGAATCAGGAACATTGTATAGGCATACCCCAACCCAGATCTGAAAGTTCAGGGTTGTCCAGCAGTACCCTGATATTTGGAAATGCCAAAAGGTGGGGAGGGTAGAGAACAGGTGGTAGAATTGGAGACACATTTGGGGCAGCCAAAACCTGTGGGCACAGGTCATGCAGAGGAGAGTTGTGACCTTCAGGAAGCTGCAGGAAGCTAGAGGCAGCTGGAGCACAGAGAGAATACTAACCAAGACCTTCATTGAACGGCAGAGATGAGTTGGACCTCTTGCTCCAGAGGCCTTGTCCACCCAGTCCTTGACCCATGTCTCCAAAGGCAAGGTCACAAATGAACACATAGCAGCTCCATCTTGTCTCAGGACAGCAAGGGAGGCTTATTTACTGTGGCAGGAACTGGTGGCACTCAAGCCTCTCTCTGGGACTGAAACCTCCTGGAGTTCAAGGGTTGACATTTGTCTGTTCACGGCTATATAGATCCCTAGTATGGAATCCGATGCCTGGCACACAGATGGCTCCATAATTGTAAAATAGATAAAAGCAGCAAGCATACAGGATACTATTGGACTTCCTGTGTATCCCACCTTTATGGTCACCCATGACCCCCTTCGACCAAGAGTATAGGATTCCTAAAAGCTCTTGGAACATGCTGAAACCATGCCTTGGAGAAGCATTGTAAGATCTTTGGGGGACTCCTTCATTCTGTTGACAGTGTGATTTCATTGGCCTGCCTTCACTCATAATAAAGTCACAGAGAAGGCAAATAATGGGGTGGGGAATCCCCAGATGTGATTCCAACTATCCCCCACATTTTTTTTCTTACCTCAAAGGTACATTACATCCAGTCATGGAACAGGTCGGGATCTTTCCACCCTCCATTTCAATGAGGCTGTAGTTTAATTAAAAGTAGAATAACATTTACATACATAATCATTCCACCTTCACAAGAGGCAGCTAAGAGCTTCTTATGAATGCACATAAGAAGCTCGGCCTTGGAATAGGTTTCATGGGGTGCTCCTGAAATCTTTGCCTTTCTTTGGAGTCAGACAGACTGTATCAATGAGAAACTTTGTTGAATAGAACCAATTGGAGGCTTAAATGAAATACTTTCCATGTCAGTTTCTCATATCTGGAACAAAAGAAGACGGCTGCCCCACGTAGAGATCACTTAGTACAGCAAATGTTTGGGGACTCCTCAAACAGCACCGTCTTGCTCGATCCCTGAAGAGCTTTGCTAGAAGAAGCATCCATTGCTCTTCAGAGAGGAAGGTGGAGGCCCTGGGGAGAGGAAGTGACCTGTTCAAGGCTAATCAGGAGACTGGGTCTCTGTTCTTCGCCCTTTCTGCCGTTTTACACCATAAGATCACATTTCTCTTCTTGTGGAAGAGACCTGGCCAGTCATCCTCATCAACTTAGACCATGGACAAGTTCAACAGAACAACCATATACAGGCTGCCCGTGCATGCTTCAGCATTGCCAGGGTATAATTTACATTTTTTTCATTCAAATTTTTCTGGTCAAAAGTTATTTTCACTAAGGTCAGAGAGACGTTTCCAGTGAAGAAGCCATAGAGGGAGGTCTAAGAGGAAGGAGATGCTAGGAGGACAAAGGTTCAGAGGAAAAGACCTTGAAGGAGGCTACCTGGGTTCAACACAAGTTCTGTCAGCAATTACCTTCATGAGCCATGGGCCAGTTGCCTGTCTCTGGTACACATTTGCAACTTCGGTGTTGACAGAAGGCTGAGTCCATACAGTGCTTGTTTTACAAACACAAGGACCCAAGTTCAACCCCACAGAACCCACATAAAAACCTAGGAACGTTGCACACACCTATAATCCCAGAACTAGAGGATTAGAGGCAGGCAGATTCCTGGGACTCACTAGCCAGCTGAAGCATCCTACTTCAGGAGTCCACATCTCACTGAGAGGACCTGTCATCTCCCAAAGAGCCATGCCTGAGGCTGGCCTCTGGCCTCCACCTGCATGGGCACACATGCGTGTGAATGCCCCACTTACAAATGCACACACACACACACACACAAACTTGTGTAGACATGTACACACACACACACACACCCACACACACACACACACCATCTGAAGCTTCTCTGGGCTCCCATCCGAGGTCCTCATGTGTCCAAGAACCAAGGCTGTGACATCAGTTTCAGGGGCAGGACCAGCAATCTAAACTAAGCCATGAGCCTATTCATTGATTCAACTATGACCACCTAACCAAAGGTAATCCTGTCAGAAAACACTTCAGGACTCTCAAAGTGGATGCTGAGATGAAACTATCCTACGTATATGATCTCCTGGGAGCTACTGGCAGCCATCTTGGGAACATGAAGGGAATCTGTTTGAGGAAGAAGTGGACACCCTAGAAGCATAGAAACTGAGCCCATTCCTGCAGGCGTGAGTCTCTGACCTGAAGCTTCCACTAACAAAGCTTCATTGAGTTACTTGAAGTAGTAAATTACCACTAATGCCATTTTGAGTTGGGTTTCCTCATGATTCAGTGTGCCCTCGACTGCAAAATAACAATAATAATGATAGTAATAATAATAATGCCCACCTATACGTGTGTATTGGGAGACTCAGATACATACAAGATTCACACCATGCAATTAAAAAGTCTTCCGATCCACTTGAGGGTTCGTGGAGTCACAGCATCGTCCATATTCTTCTTGCAGTATCCGGTTCCCTGTGGCAAAGCAAAGCAAAGCACTTCACAGGTAAATAGCACATTTAACCTGAGGGCACAAGACAAACCACAGCACCCTGCACACTTATGCGCACGCCCCACACACTTATGCGCATGCCCTGCACACTTATGCGCAGGCTCATTGGGGTGTTAGTCCTAAATTGTGTCTTGTTGGAAACAGCTGTTGCAGGGAGCCGCGCTGTTCTGTCATGATCTCGCCGTGCATCATTTTTCAGGTGATTTTACTATTTTTCCCCAGTATCCTCTGGGTTAGTGTCTTTAACCTATTATGTAATGATATTTCAGAGCCTGGAAGATGAATTGCTCCCGGTGTAAAATATGGCAGCAGATCTATACCCCTAAGCTCTGATAATTAGTTTTTAATGTAACTACAATTCTTCGGAGGAGATGTTTTCGAGCTCTAAAATCTTCTTAAAAGCGTCCCTTAGGCTGAAATTAAGTTGGAAGGAGTGTCATGGAGGTCTGTGATGAGGAGCGAGATGGGCTCAGGTTACCAAGCCCTCCTGACATGATTCATGGGCCTCCAGCTGAGCGAGGCTGGACCTCCCTCTCACCTCTGTGGCCAGGCCTGTCCCTGCATGCAGCCACCAAGGCAAAGGGCGAAACCGTACTTCATCAATAGACCTGACACCAAGTAATGATTACAAATGGGTTTTCAAGCTGGGGGAGGCTGCACAGGGTGGGGCTCAAAGTGGGGTGCCCACCAGGGTCTCCCAATGGCTGTGCAAGAGGGCCATCCTCTCTTCTAGCCACTAGAGAGGTGGGCATTTTCTACTGCGTCAACAAATAATTATTTTAGTTAAGACATTTAAAAGTTTTATGGACCAGAGCTGACCCGTTCCTTAGGAAGAAGTGTCGGAAATCTCCTGAGATTTGGAGAGCCCCAGGCCCCAGCTGTGGGTTCCCAGTATTACCCACTCTCTGTGCACTGTGTCTGCAAAAACTCTTGCTTCATTTGGATATTCTCTTCAAAGAGAAGGCTCTTTGTTCTCTGAAAAGCCAAACAAGCCAACTTGTCCATTGGAGAGACATCATGTGGACTGAAGGGCGCTATGGCCTGGCAATGGTGTTATAATTATCAAGACCAGTGTTTCTTAGCCCCCGCAATGCTGCGATCCTTTAATACAGTTCCTTGCCATGTGGTGACTCCAACCGTAAAACCATTTTCGTTGCTACTTTATAACCGTGATTTTGCTACTGTTATGAATCATAATTTAAACATGTTTTCCGATGGTCTTAGGCAATCCCCTGTGAAAGGGTCACTTGAGACCCACAGGTTGAGAACCACTGGTCTAGGCAGTTAGCCCAGGATAAGCTTAACCAGCTGCCCGAAGCAAGTGG
This sequence comes from Myodes glareolus, assembly GCF_982192425.1. NCBI lineage: Eukaryota > Metazoa > Chordata > Mammalia > Rodentia > Cricetidae > Myodes > Myodes glareolus. The sequence goes on from NC_142032.1 coordinate 72,649,442, forward strand.
AATAATATAAACATGAAGAGCCATGGGGGACAAGGTGCCACAGAACGCAAGACTTCCTGTGAGTTCCCAATGCGAGTGACTGGCTCTGTGAAAGCAGCTTCCTTCTCTTTGCCTGAAGCTACCCTCGTACACCTTGAAAGGGTTTTGAAGTCAACACACACTAAAGAACATCACTTTCGTGACCAGGCATGCTTGGAGGCAGCCCCTGACAGCGCCCTGCTGGCCTGGGCTCCACCAGGTGAGTGTGCCTAATTGATGCTTTGTTTCTCCTAGTGATGTGAGGTCCCATGGTCATGGACCATTTACAGAGGAATTGCAAGGATAAAGACAAAGACAGTCTGGTGGAAAGATGCCACCAAAATTTAATATTGTTCCATAGTGGGGGCAGTGAGTAATGAACCTTCATTCTACTACAGAAGAGAAATTCTATAAGAGTGAGTGTGATTTGGGGGTTCACTTTCTGATGATCCAAACTGATACAGAGAGTACCATGTGGGATTCACAGTGTGTTCTTTTACATCATATTTTCAACATGACACTTTGGGGGGAGGTTGGGAAGGCCTTTGGTGTGCTGATGTGTTCTGCTGGTAGCTGAAGACAAATCTGTTAGGTCTAAACCCCAAGGAACTAAGCAAGACAAGGAAGACTCTCTGATCAATGTTCTGCCCAGCCCAGGCTCTCAAAACCATCCATCTTTGCAATGGTGGCGGTTACAGAAAGCAGGACCTGGAGAGAAGACTGGATGTAATGACTGCCTGACTCAGTCCACGGGGGCTGCTGCAACACGGGCACACTCTTCACCGGGCAGCTACAAATAACCCATGTTTACTTCTCCTAGCTCTGGAGGATGAAAAGTCCAAGATAAAGATGCCGGCAGATTCCTTGTCAAGTAGAGTTCCATTCTTTGACAGTGATGATGTCCCCTGCCACATAAGGTGATGACATATATTCCCTTAACATTAGTTCTGTTCGTGACATAATACCTCTCAGACGCCCTTTCCTTGATTACTTTTCTCACTGCTGTGATTAAACACCTGATAGGAAGCAACTCATGCTTCAAGGACGTGTGGCCTATCACCACGGCATTGGCAGCCTTCGCAGCGGGTCTATAAGGTAGCGAGTCTTGCTACATCCACAGCCAGGAAGCAGACACCCATGAATGCTGGTATTCCCCCAAGTTTCTCCTCTTTATTCCATTCAGGACCCCAATCAATGGGAGGTAACAACCATATTTAGGGTGGATCTTCCTATCTCAATTGATGCAATCTGGACAATCTTTCACAGACACGCCCAGAGCTTTCTTTCCTCAGTGACCGTAGATGGTGTCAAGATCATAGCTAATAGTAACCAACAGGGGCCCTATGTCTTGATCACAGTGTGAATTGGGTATCAACATGAATTTTCAGGAGACTCAGACATTCAGGCCAAAATCTGAGAAACTCTTTAACAGAAAAAAAGTTTGTTCTAATGGTCATGTGATTGCAGAGGGCAGACCAGGATTGACAGTTTTGAAGTATAAACAGTAGACACTAATCCATAAAGTAAACACATTCTGAGACCTTGAACCACCAGAGGGAGGAATAAGCTTCCGCATCCCACACTCTAAGAGGGGGTGACAATGGGGTGGAAACTGTGACTTGCATTTCCCCCAAATCTTTGGCGCATGTGTGACAAGTATCAATGAGACTCTGGTGACCTGGAGTGGCTGAGAGACAGAAGGAACCTGAAGATCCTGGAGGAAAGGCCACTGTGGATGCAGCTGTGGGAAGAGGGACAATTTCATCTGCCTACGGGACCAGAGAGAGCAAAGTGTCAGGCAGAGCAAGGTGGAAGGCCAGCCATGCACTTGAGCAATAGATGGAGACTTTGGTATGGTTGGCTGGGTCAAGGAAGAGAACAGCATTGTGCATCAGGGTGAGATCTTAGAGTTTATTGGTGAATAAAAGAAAATCGCCAAACAGTTTAAGGCTAGAGAGGGACCACAACAGAAGCACTAGTTTAGAAAGATTGACCTGGCAGCAGAGCAGAGGGTAGGCGTCACAAACACACTAATGGAAAGGCAGGCCACATGGAAAGTGATGGTACCAGTGCTCACAGGGCGTGGAAGACCAGGCAGGATGCAGGAGGAATCAGTATCATCTACCTGGGAGTGGGGTTTGCCTCTGGGTGCAGGCTAAGGCTGCAGACTGGAAATAATCCCCTTGGTCAATGAGTTTAGTTAGTTTTGCTGTATTTCTTAGGAACAAATCTTCAAGTAGCTGACTAAATAAACAAAAGAGATCTGGTTGTTTTCTGGAGTACACCATCTTTGGTTGTCCTGGTCCTTTGTACCTTAGTATGTTGTGGTGTGTGTGTGTGTGTGTGTGTGTGTGTGTGTGTGTGTGTGTGTGCATGTTGGTATGTGTCCTTGTTCTAGGGTATCTCTTTCTACAGTTTCTCTCTAGAGTCTTCAGGAGGGTGGCTGGACTTTTCATGCCAGCAGTGGGTTTTTAAGAAGTTCAAGAAGAAGCCTCCAAACCTTCCAGAAGCGTAGGCTCAGATATGGTGTAGTTTCTGCCACAGTTAGAACAGGTTGCAGGCTCAGGCTTAATCCAGATTCAAGGATGGACAGCTGTCTGAAGGCATGGATGTCATGTTAGAATTGAAGCTGGTCTTCCTGAGACCAACCAGGATAGAGTCATACCGACTTCCCAGTTATTTCAGAGTCATCTTCAGTCATGCCATGTAGATAGGAGAAAGAGTAAAGAGCAGCCTTGCCTCGGTACACAACCCTATCCAATCCCTGCTACCTCTCTCATGAGTTCCTGCAGTGATTTAGATCAGCATGAATTATTTATCATTTCCATTTGTAATTAGAGTGAGCTTCTCTTATAAGCAAGTGAGAAATAGTATATAAACACACACATAGGACTAATAACTTCTCCACTTGTTACAGTTTGCATGTAAAATGTTCTCCATAGGCTCATGTATTCGAGCACTTGGTATCCCTGTTTTGGAAGGTTCTGCAACCTTTAGGAGGTGGAACCCTCTTGGAGACCCTGGAGGCCTGCCTTCCTGCCCAGACTCTGCCTTCTGCTCTGCTGGAGTCACCAGCCCTCATAACTTCCCAACCATAATGGATTGTATCCCCTCAAACTGTGAGACAAACCCAATTCTCCCAAGTGACTTTTGTCAGGTAGCCTGGCAGAGGAATGAAAAAAAAAAAAGCAATGTCCACTCAATTATGTAACTTATCTACCATCTCTCTTTTCTGATGCCCCTCAAAAAAATAAAATAAAAATAAAAACTATGTGAACTGTTCCCTGAATTAAACAAAGCTTTATTCAGGGTGAATATGGTGAGATTATGTTGAGATGAAGAGTATCAACCTAAAAGAAGGATCGATCGACAGGCCAGGAGCCAAAGATCATCTCACCCAGATCACACAGGGGTGTCTGTAGTTGGTATCTGAGAATGGCCAGCCCTGGTCCACCCTCCAAAGACGAAGGGGCTCTAAGAACACAGACCCCTTTTCCATGACAGTGCAGCAGCTGGAGCAGAAAACCGTCATGATGGATGTAGCCGTGGAGCTCCCGCCAAGTGGAACTTTCAAGCAAATTGAACTTTCCTCATCCATCACCAAGGGTGGGAGGCTGGGACCCATTCTTCTGTGTCAAGCGCAATCGACAGTAGGGGAAGCAAGCCATGACTTTTAGCTTCCAGTTCTATCTCCTATGTTCTCAGGCAGTCAAAATGAGACTGAGAGGGTCAGGGGACTTGAGTCAATCTGGCAACAGGTCACTGAGAAGCAAGTCCTGAGATGTAATAAGCCTGGGAGAGAAGGCACCCCACTCAATGGAATGTTTCCCGACTTCATGGGTACTGACTACCCTTCCTGCATGCCTCACTCTATGAAGAAATGAGGCTTTTACACCACAGCCTTTACTTTCCCTTCGGCCCATCCTCTTAGAGAAGTAACTTGGCAGTGAAGCAGGTGATATTAGCATCGCCTTCTCTAACCTATACCTAGCTAATGCTAGAAGAGAGAGTGGCCACGTGGCTGTTCCTAAGCCTGGGAACATGCATGTGATCAGTCATTTGATGGCGTATGTTACATTAAGGCAGTCTAGAGTCAGAACACACACGGAGAGCCAGTCCCACACCCCACCCTGTGCTTTCACATAGAATTGTTCTTTATGCTGATGGTGGCTGTGGTTCCTGTGGTAGCTAAAGTGTATGCAGCAGACCCTCTCATGGGTACTTCACCTCTGCCAGGCTTCACCAGCCTTCACCTTCACCAGCCTTAGGAGGTGAGGACACCATCAGCCCCTCACACAGGATGCTAATGAGGAAATGAAGCCCCAGAGGGGAAGCTGTTAACCTCGAGCCCACACCACCAAGAAACATCAATAGCACAAATCCCCAGGGTTTGGCTTGGCTCAAGGGCCACTCTTTGACCTGGTGTTTGTTGACAGACACCTGCTACTGTGAAGGATGGCAGAGATGCCTTCTCTAAGAGTGGCTCTGGACCTCGGAGGTCTTGTCTGCAACTTCATTCCTAACACCAGTCTTAGTTGCTCTAAAGTGTGACCCACAGGGCTCTAGGTTAGATGCCCAGCATTGCATTAACCAAGCACACATACTTGTAATCCCAGCCTGGGGAATCTGAGTCAGGTAGTTCTTGAGCTCAAGGTCAGCCTGGGCTACATAGTAAGTTCAACACCAACCTAGGCTACATAAGATCTTGTCTCAAGATAATGGAGATAGATAGATAGATAGATAGATAGATAGATAGATAGATAGATAGATAGATAGATAGATAGATAGATAAGGGGAATGCCCTTGTTTCAGGAGATCCACACAAACACAACTATAATAATGTGACTGAGCTGTAAAGGGGGGACTACGGCATAGAGCAAACGCGGTCTAGCAACACCCGTTGGCAGGCCTGAGTGACTGGTAACGTAGGAGCTTCCCTCCATATGCTTAAAACAATTTCAAAATGAAGTTTTAAGATCCACAAGTACACATTTGTACACTAAGAATTTTAGGGTAGACTTCTAGTTGTAGAACTGGAACTGACAGAACAGGGGTGGAAAGAAATGGAGGGAGGGTGAGAGGGAGAGCAGTGGGGGGGGGGATATGCAAGGAGACAGAAAAATGGAAGGAAGGGAGGGAGGGAAGGAGGAAGGAAAGAAAGAAAAGAGGGAGGGAGGGAGGGAGGGAGGGAAGGAGGGAGGGAGGGAGGGAAGGAGGGAGGAAGGAAGGGAAGAAGGAAGGGCCTCCCTTGGATTCCCTGAAGTTCTCTAGGTAGCTGCTGCTCTTGGCAGCCCCCAGAATGCTAATCCTGTGCTCCGCAGGCAGGTGGAGAAAGAGGCCCCTCCTCCCTGCAGCTGAGCTCACTGGGCCCAAGTGAAAATGGAGGAGGAGGACCAGGCAAGTGCAGGAGGCCGTGAAACACCTGAGACAATAAGATAACCAGCCCCTGCCTGAACGGAAGCAATTTGGTCAAAATGGTCCGGGAGCTGCTCTCTCTCACCTCCTCTCACAAAGACACGAGAGCCCTATTTGGCTCAAGCCAGCTCGTGGCTTTAGCTCATTATCTTTCCTGTTGAACTCTTGGACCATAGTGAAGATCATTTGCAAATAAAACCTGGGGTTTCAAAAGGTTTAGGAGACAATCGACCAGGCAGGGATATAGTCTCCCCTGTCAAATCAGCCTGACCGGCCATTATTATTCTTTCTTTTCTTTTTTAATATCACTCATTTTTTCTCTCCGTTCAAGTTGTTTCTATTCATCTCACTTTACCATTGCCCAGACCAATCTTCCTAAATTAGCAGAGGCCTGCAGGTCCCTGTGTGGAGGAGAAGAGGGGGTGGGGGGAGGGGAGACAGACAGACTGTCTGCAGCAAAACTATTTAATTTGAGCTGGTTACCCCTTCTGAAAAATGATGTCCACATCTGATAAGGAGACGAGCAGCTTAAATTGTTCCATCAGAAGCGAGCAGGCTGTTCCTGAAGCTCATTCCAGACAATTGGAAACTGTTCTCCTCTCCTTTTTTTTTTATAAGGCAATTGCCCAACTTGAAGGCTGTTTGTGATTGAAGTAGAGGCCACAATAATTTATATGGTGAAAGCCTCTATCTAGATCAAATTGTATATTTTCTAGGTAACTATGCTGGGTAAATAATCCCTCTGTTTCATCTTTAATGCGGTGTCCTTATGCATTCTGTCCAGCGAACTCTCCTCTGGGAACATGTCTCCATGCGGGCGCACACGTAACTTACTACTTAATATGGTTAATATGGTTTTTTTTGTCTTTGTAGATGAGGATATTAAGTGCTCTGTCTTCCTTTTTTGAGCCCAGTTTGCCCTATGAATGTGCATTTGTTGCCCTAATGGGTCTTTTCCTGTTCTAATTAATATGACACCATGGTATTGTCATCAGTCAGTATTTATGGAGCAGCCCTCCAAGGCTTGGGGCCTGTGGCGGGGGCTTTAATTAAAAGGCCCTATCTTATTCTAGGGATCTCTGCACAGAGACATTCGCACAGCTGTGCAAGGGTAGCTAGATAAATCCTGGCCCTAGCCTCTGTGCTCTGGGAAACAATGGGTTTGGTAAATAGATTATTAGAGCGCCCTGATCACCGAATATTAACTGAAATGGAAAGATTCCCGTGATACATTGCAAAGGCCAAAATATGGACAGGAAAAAAAAAAAGTAAAAAGCCTTTCAAACAGCACAGATTAATTGATCTCATTTTCAGAGAAAAAAAAAAAGCATCTCAGTATATGGCTTATGTTTGTGTTTTTCCAGGAGCTTTTGAGCCTTATCGACTTATCCTGGGGTGCATGCGTGTGTGGGGGTCAGAGGACAACTTGTAGGTGTCAGTTATTCTCCTTCCAAGCCGTGGGTCCTGGGGATTGAACTCGGGTCACTGGGTTTAGCCGAGAGTGCCTTTATGGGCTGATTGACATCAGCAGCCCCCATGCATTGCTGTTTTCATATAGATGTGCATGAAGCCTATGTTTATATTTGTGAAACTTGAATTAACATGCCAACAAATTGTTAATCAAATTACCCAGAGGTTTAGGAAATAACAGAGGTCAAGGAACCATTTATAGCTTATTTCAGACATTTGCATATTATTTGAACAGTTGAAGCTTGTGTGTGTGTGTGTGTGTGTGTGTGTGCGCGCGCATGCACGCGCAGGTTTGTATGTACATGTGTACATGCATGTGGAAGTCAGAGGACAGAGGACAACCACCAGTGTTGCTGCTCCTTTTTGAAGCAGGGTCTCTCACTGACCTGGACCTGGCCAGCAGCAGGCAAGCCTCAGGGTTTTGCCATTTCTACTTCCCCAAAACAGTGAGCCCAAGGATGCACCGCAGTCTTTTGGCATGAGTTCTGAGGATCAGACTCAAGTCTTGTGCTAAGCAAGCTATTACCCACTGAGCCATCTCAACGACCCCACAAAAGAAAAGATTTTTTTAAAAAAAAACTCTGCTCCTCCAGGAACCACATATTGCATGCCTTGTTTGTGCTGGACAGGGCAAGGCTTTTATAACTGAGGAACAAGCAGCAGAAAGACAAAGAATTAAATAAGAAGGCCTCCTGGACATTCAGGAGGTGGTGCCAGATGTCACTTAGTGAACTATTAGAGAGCAGAGACACCTCCAGGTGGCTAGAGGGCGCTCTCAGTTCCATTTTGACTATGAAGACTACCTGCAAAGAGACCTTAGGGGCTTCCTGAGGCTGAATGCATGCTACTCAGCCTTCTTTTTCCATTTAGACAGCCAAGGATCCCTGCCAAAGGATGGTGCTACCTACAGTGGGCAGGTCTCCCTGCCTCCAGATAATCTCCAGGAGTGCCCAGAGCCCATGTATCAGGTAATTCTATATTCTACCAAGTTAACAATTTAATACTAATGACCACAGTGTAGTTCACTTAAGGACTTAGAACATAATGTTCTGTTGTTCTTATCTGCGAACTGTATCACTGATATATATATTAAAAAAATCACAAGATTTCTAGGAATCGTCATAGTGATGAGGAGTCGAAGAGAGGAAAGTGAAGTGCCCGTGCCAACCCTGCACCTGTGCTGGGATTCTACCCAATTATGTGGGTGGACGTAGTGAGCCTGCTCTGTTGGAAACACAAGAGGTCCCCAGAAGCAACCCCGAACATCTTCCCAAGCTACCCTTCTTCGCTGTCACTTTCCTCCCAGGCCACTGAAAAACCATGTCTCTCAGACTTTGTGAAATGTCAGTCACAACATGCACAAAACCATCTTGTTTTATCAACCAGAGCACACAGTGCCTTAAAGTAAAGCCGTCCTTAGGATGACTCTTGACAAGATCTGCTGGAGCCAGTGGCCCCGTGCTCCATGGGAAGATGGGCGCTGTCATTAAGCCGTGGTTAACTGCCCCTTGGCTGCCTAGAGGGGGCAATCGCATCAAAAGATCAGTTGCTCTGACACTGACATCACTTGGGTGAAAACCTGGGTCAAAGGAAGCCATTACAGAATCACAAAATCTGTACCCAAATACAGTTGTGACTGTGAGTCTGTGTACCATATAAAATCCAGAAAAGTATTATACAAAGTCCAAGATCCAACAGCTTAATGTAGAAAAGGTTCTAAAACCCAGTTCTCCCAGACCCTACTCCTTACCCGGGACACACAATGATACCAACTCCATGGGCACACAAGTCCCTAGCTTTAAAGTGCCATCCTTGTATATAAGATGTGTATATCCTCATGTATTATAAAGGCTCTATAGGTTGCTTACATAACATCCCAGACAATGTAAATAGTTGTCATAATATTATTTACAAGATAATGACAAGAAAAAAGCCTATATGTGTTCAGTATAGAAACAGTTTTATATATATATATATAATTATTTATATATTTGAAACAATGTACTTATATAATTTGAAACAAATTTATTATATATGTATATATATAGATATACATATATATAATCTTTGCAACAGGTTCTCACATTGCCCAGGCTAACCTTGAACTTACTATGTAGACCAAAATGACCTTGAGCTCTTGATTGTCCATCTCCCAAGTCCTGGGACTACCAGCATGCACCACCAGGACCAGTTTTACACAGTGCTGAGAGTCAAGGTCAGGGCTCCAAGCATGCTGTCAACTGAGTCACATCTCTGGCCCTAAATATAGAAACTTTTTAAATTAGTTTTGATCCATAATTGGTTGAACCCGAGGCTGTAGAATCCCTCAGTACTGTCTTTGCCCAACAAAACTGTACCCAGAGAATACCTTGAACAACAAGCTGGCCAAAAGCATAAGTCAGACTTCACTCTGACCATCAGATAATATAAAGGGAGAACCAAGTGCCAGCAGAGATGTCCCGGCAGCCACTCAGAAAGCAATTTCCATCCTCTGGTCAGAAGCCCGTGCACTCTCCATCATCCTCAGTGGAGCTTACCAGGGGAAGAGCATCTCATCTCTGTCCATCTGATGGGCACACTTTCGTGGGTGACCCTGTGGTCGCCATTGCGGTTGCACTTGCTCCTGGGCCCACATACCAGGAACACAGCGTGGACGTGCAGTCCCAGAGGACCGGGGCACAGCTGGCTTCCCCTCCTCACACTGGCTGCTTCCTTCCGTCTCAGTCTGGGCACTTGAGTTTCAGATAAAGTGCTCATCTCCCACGGCCATGAAGAGGGCAAATTAAGAATGGTGCTCTCTTGAGCAACTACAAAAAGTTCTCATTTGCTCATCGAGTCAAGTTCCCTAATGGCCCGCATATGAGCCCAATTTCTAACCAGTCCTGAATTGGGCCATTTCCCTCTCAGTGGCGCAGGCTCCCTGTGGGGCAGATTGCCGGGTCTCTGCGGGTACCTGGAGGAACCATGGGAATTATCGTCTCTGCCTTCAAGGCTTCTTATCTTCGGCGTTTTAATTCTGTTCCAAGTCCTACTCCTTCCGGAGAGGAACGAGAGGCCCCAGTAGATGGTGGGCCCTTTGAACCAGCCACAGCACCCGCTATTTATTTTAAAAGAATCAGTCCTTACTTCCCAGGCCAGCCTAGAGAAGGCAGGGGATAAAACTGGAGGGGGCCAGGCAATGTCTTATGCTGGAGAAATGACTTTAAAATCACTGTCCGCAGGGCTCCAAAGCCTCTATATTGGTAGCTTTTTAAGAGAATTCAGAGAGCTGAGAGATGTAGCAGTTGGTAAAGTGCTTGCCTAGCGTGCACAAAGCCCTGGGTTCGATCCCCACTACTACATAAATTAGGTACTACAAAATAGTGTTCATCCATGAGGTTCTAGGCTCCCTCCTTGGCCCTATGCATGCCCTACCTGGCTGGACCTCTTCCCAGGCTAAGCCAAAGGTTTGAAGTACACACTCAAGTCAGGAGCCTCCCTTCTCCATGCACCAGCTCAGATAGAGCCAAGAAGTATCCGGAATAAGTAAAGCCTTAAAGCAAGGCTGGAGATGTAACTCCTGTTAGAGCATTTGTTTAGCATGTGCAAGGCCCTGGGTTCAATTCCCAGCACTAGAAAAAAAAAAGTAAAAAATAAATAAATAAATAAATAAATAAGCCAAAGAAGCCTTAATGTGACTTTAATTTAGGGTAGTGGGAAGCTGCAGTGACTTTCCTGGCTTCTAAATCGGAGCCTAATGACTCTTGGGCAGCAGTCAATGCTGCCAACACTGGCCTGGCTTCTCCTGACACTTGCTCAATCCACCACATCTGGTGGTGAATGCATGAGCTTCAGGTTAACGCTTGTTACTTCTCTTCACTCATTCTGTCCACGCTGGGGGCCCCTGTTCAGTCAGTGGACAAGGCCAACGGCGCCTTACCTCAGCCCCTTCGCATTTGGAGCGGCTTCACTGCGGGGAGGGGCACTTGATGTGCTCAGGTGAGGGTTGCAGCTTTTCCAGCAGTTCTACCATGGCTAGCCAAAGGGGGTTAGCATTTCACAGTCCCCACCCTTCCCTGAGGCATTGGGACAGAGATACCTACACACCCAACCCTTTTCTGACCCCCATGCCTCAGCTTGTACTGTGCCAGGAAATACCCTCCCTCCTCACCTTGGAGGGCGCCCCCTGCAGGAACCCTCCAGATGCCAGTCCTGCTCTTTGATGCCATACTTCTGCCATACATCAGCAAAGCCCTTCTCCCTCTGTCATAGAACAGTTTGCTCTGTGTCTCTCTCCCGGGAGCATCCAGAGTACAGGGACTCCGTCTTTTCACACTTGTGTGCCCAGCAGGATCCTCAGCTGATATAGGCTGGGCCCAACCTGCTCCAGATTCCCAGTGTCACTGCCTGATCAGGGTGTCAGCTCCAAAAAGGCTGCAGGCATAGGCCCCACAGAGACTGTGCATTTCTGCCCCATGCCACAGACAAAGAGGACACTCACAAAAGACTCAGTGCAGTCACCCCTCCTGGCGCCCAGAACAAAGGGATGGCACGTGGGCAGGGCCCTCGGCAGTGCTGGCCACTCAGCTCCCAGCTTCACGTGCCTGGCTTGTTGCCATGGCACGTTTTAATTAAGTGTAAGGATTTTGTGTCTTGATAACAGAAAATGCAGCTTCCTTTTGTGTATCTCAGGTCCTTTTAGGAGCAGCCAAGGGATGTGGAGCTCCGAGCAAGCTCTTGGCAGGCGAGGTGAGGAAGGGCAGGCCCCAAGAGGAGGGACTCCTGGGAGAGGTGGGTGCTGACCAGCAAGGCCCTTGTGCCCTGCCCATCGCCTCTGACCAGCCTCCACCAAGCTGTTACCTGGGCTGGGTCAGGAGACAGGACAGTTAGAGCCAGGCAAGATGCTCTGTCTTCATCCACCAGTGGGTTCAGGATCTAATCCAGAAGCCTCTGCCTCAACAGCCAAAAAGAGGGAGTATGCAGCCTGGTCCAGAGGTGTCCACAGAAGTACATCCTGCCACCATCCTGCCCCATTTCAGACTCATCCCACCCCTAATCCAGTTGCTTTCAGTCCATGCACTGTACTGGGAGCCAGATCTACTAAGCCCTCCATGAGCAGGTCTTTGAACGAAGAAGAAACGAAGAAGCATTTGCTCACACCCAGAAATGCCTTTACCAACCACCTAGGCATCCTTAGCCAAGTCAAGTAGATACATGAAACTAACTGTAATTCTGTCTTACCCCTGAGCACTGAACCACCCTTGAGGAACCTCTCACTGTTACTGCTTCCCATCCTTATGGTTTGAAAAGGCTCAAGTGTTAAATGCCTGGTGTCAACCGGTAATGCTATTGAGGGAGATTCTGGAAACTTCAAGAAATGACCAGGGATGGAGGGGTGCGGGGTGTCAACCTCAAAGTTCTACCAGGTTCAAGGTCTCCATCTGACTCTCTGCTTGCTCCCTGTCCACTGCAAGGTGCCCTGCCTCACGGATCCCAAGTCAGCAGAGTCAGGATTGTGAATTGAAACCCACACAGTGAGCCAGGACGAACCACTGCTCCTTTGAAGTTGTTGTCTCAGATATGTTGGTCAGAGTTATGCAAAAGTCACTTTCATACCACTCTGCCCATGCAGGATCTTTTATTCTCACCATGTTGGGTACCCTTGATTGTTCCCTAGCCCAAAGAGACAACTGAGAAATGACACTGTTGACACCTAAGAAAAAATAGTTCTGAGAGAACACATGTCGAGGTCTCCCTGGGAAAATGGCCATCCGTTGAAAACACTACGCAGAAAGCCTTCCTATTTCCTCCTCAGACTGATGAAGCACAAACCTCAGGAGGAAGCTAGGGTGGTAAGCCTGAGCCTGGACAGCCCCACATCATTCTGACTCCAGCGGTGACCTCCAAGATCCTCAACCAAGACTGAAGGATACACATCTGGATTCCAGCGGTGACCTCCAAGATCCTCAACCAAGACTGAAGGACACACATCTGGATTATCTATCAGTCTGTCCCCTGCGTCTGACCCTGGATACAGGCTCAGGGTAGGTGCGAAGGGACCCGTGGACTGGCCTCTATCTTTCTTCGCCCTCCTTCTGGAAGATGCTATATACAGCTCTTGCTCACTCCTGTGAGTCCTGGAAGATGCCAGTCTAGCCCAAAGCCCTTGACTTGGCCCCGCACTTCTTGATTCATAAGGCTTGGTTTCATTCAACCCCTCCAAGTCTGACGGAGTCAAACATTCTGATACAGATTAGTGTGCAGAACCAGGTTCATTTTCTTTTCTGCCAATTAAAGGAGTAAAAGGCAGGAAAAAAGTGTTACTGGGATTTGGGGGGAGCCTTGCAGAGCCATCACATGATGCCCGGGAAATCAGAGTCCCCTCTTGGGGTTCTTATTCCCATTGATAAAAGAGGAAAAGAGAAACGAAAGCTGGGGGGCAATGTACAGATTTACCACAGACCAATCTAGGCAGGCAAGCTGTCAACCTCGTAACTGTCTAAAAGAGAGGAGGAGAATGAGAAAGAAAAGAAACCAAAACCAGCCAACAGCAGGTTGATGCCCACGCCTTTAATCCCAGTACTTAGAGGCAGAGGCAGGTGGATCTCTGTGTGTTTGGAGCCAGCCTGGTCTACAGAGTTGGGTAGTGAGTTCCAGGACATCCAGAGCTATGTAGAGAGAGACCACCGCTCAAAGGAACAAACAAAGCCAGTCTTCCGAGATAAGCTCAGTGGCAGGCACTACAGAGAAGGGAGTTCTAGAAAAAGCAATTAAAGAGTTAAAGATCAGACTTCAGCTCTGGCAGATGCAGGGGTGGACACAACAAGGCTACAGCTTTCGGAGTCAGGCTTTAGAAAGGTGGGCAGACTTAGCTGAACCTCAAGTCCACATGCAGCAGGGAACAGGAAATCTGAGAAAGAAAAATGCATTGTCTTAAAGGGACCTTAATTCCTAGGGGTGTCCCCTTTACCGGACCGGATTCCTCTGCTGAGCCACTAGGTTAATTTGTGTAATTTGTGTGTGTGTGTGTGTGTGTGTGTGTGTTTTGTTTATTTGTTTGTTTGTTTTTCAAGACAGAACTCTGTAGCTTTGGAGCCTGTCCTGGAACTAGCTCTTGTAGACCAGGCTGACCTTGAATTTACAGAGATCCGCCTGCCTCTGCCTCCCAAGTGCTAGGATTAAAGTCGTGCGCCACCACCCAGCTCCACTGAGTTAATTCTTAAGGGAGGAGACAAGGGCACATCTCCGCCTACACGTAGTTTCTATTTTTTACACTCATCCCCATTTCAAGGATGGAAAACAGAGGTGGAGCGTGGTTAACTCCCTTAGACCCTGTCTCTGAGTTTCAAGTGAACGGCAGGACCAGCTAACATAACTTGCAGGCCTGGTGTGAAGTGAGAATGTGGTATGTTCAAATCTTTTCTAATTTCAATATGGCGCCAGCAGAGCACTGAAACCAAACAGTGCCTGTTGTAAGGGGGGGAAGGGAGCCAAGACTTCTGTGGAGGGGCGGAGCATGTTCTAGTTCCCCACAGCTGCACCTGCCGACTCCCGACCTGAAGCCCCCAGGGTGGAGAGGGGTCCTTTCCAGCAAGTTTGCAGACTGAGGCGCCTGGACCCAGAGAGCCAGAGTCTCCACTAGAAGCCCCCCCAACCACTGACTACATTAGCAGAATTCAATTGTGATGCCCGCTAACTGTGATCCTTTTCTAGGAACAAAAGACCAAACTGAATTAGAGGGAGCGCCGTCCATACTTTCATTCATAGGCAGAAAAAAAAATTGGAATAAAAGCAAAATTAAATTTTACTTTGTGGTCCTGGATGTAGGAGGCAGAGGTCCTAGAGTTGGGTTCTCATCTGACAATTCAACTTGCCTGTGAGCCAAGACTTGTCTTTTGACCTTCATTTCTTTATCTGTGAAATGGGAATAAAATAACTGCTTGATGACTTTTAGAAAGATGAAATTAGATACTGTTTCATTTTAGGGAGTTCCATGATTTCCTGACGTATAAATTGAGAATCCCTGGAAATACCAGGGAGTCAATTTAAAATCTCCAAAATAATATGCTGAGTGATGTGGCTTGGTTGGTAGACTGCTTACTTAGCATGCATAAATATCTGGGTCTGAGCCCCAGAACTTAGGGGGTGGGGTCAAGAGGATCAGAAGTTCAAGGCAATGCTCATGCAAATCCTGTTTTGTCTGAGCCACTGTGCTCACCAGCACACAGAAGTGGAAAGTCTTGGCTGAACTATTCAAGTTCCTTAACAATCAAGCCCCAGGACCCGTGCATTACTTTACTTCACTCCAGTATGAATATTTCATAAATTACATGCAATTATTAACAACATCAACACTAGCAAATTAATTACTGTCAATTCATATTAATAAAATTGCATTTTGTAATAAATAAAGTGAGCTCACCTGGCCCCATCAGTCTCTAGGGTATTCGCGTTTGTCAATTGTCCTCTCCTTCAGGCTAAAACAAAAGTAATCAAATAACTAATTATTGTACAAAATGTATCCCTGCTTACACATCAATGAAAACTCAGTTATTTATAACCTCAAGGACTGAACATTCAAATCAGTGTTTATTCCTATACTAAGGGGGATTTTCCAACCTTCTTTTTACCTACTCCCTGGGTCTCCACCCTCCACCACCTGAGTCCTGGGAAAAGGTCCAGTGAGGACAGTCTTTGCTGACTGCCACCAGGAATAGAGACTGACCCAGACAGGAAGCCAGTAAGGCGAGGAGGCTCTGTCTCAGAAGTCCTTCCACCTTTGGGACCCAGTGACTCCATTTTCTTCCTTTCTTTCCTTCTTTCTTTCTTTCTTTTCTTTTCTTTTTCTACTTTTCATGTGTATGATGCCTGTGTATATGAACATTACTGCATGTGTGTAGGTGCACGTTTGTGGGGGAGTACCTGAACCTGAGTGTGTATGCACAAGTCCGAGGTTGTGCTGGGAATCATTCTCAACTGCCCTTCCACCTGTTTCATGGAGGTAGGGTCTCTCAAACTCAGAGCTCACCAATATGACTAATTTTGCTAGGCAGTTTGCTCAGGGATCCTAACTCCACCTTCCAAGGCTGGAATTACAAGTCATCTACCATACCTACAGTCTCCAGGCTCCATGCCAATAACGGACCTTCAGGCCTTCAGGGAAAACAAACACAGGGCTTTTCTGACCAGGGCTGTCCCCAAAAGTGTGTGAGATGACCAGCACAGACAAGTGGAACTGGTACACCGTGGGCACACTGCAAAGACTTTGTGGTATTTGAGTAAGAATGCCCCCATAGGCTCATAGAATTTAATGTTTGATCCCTAGTTGGTGGAACTGTTTGAGAAGGATTAGGACGTGAAGGCTTGTTGGAGGAGATATGTCACTGGGGTGGGCTTTGAGGTTTCATTCCCCGTTAGTTCTCTCAACCCTGTGCCCGTAGATCAGATGAGATCTCTCAGCTACTGCTCCAGTACCATGTTTGCTGCCTATTGCCATGCCTCCTGCCACGGTGGTCATAGACTCAGCCTCTGAGATTGTAAGCAAGACCCCCAGTGCTTTCTTTTATAGGTTGCTTTGGTCATGGTGTTTCTTCACAGCAACAGAAAGGTAACTGAGACAGCCTTGACTGTGTGGAGGAGGTCTGGGTGAGCTGAAGGCTGGGGATAAGAAAGGACTAAGACGGTGCACAGGAGGCCATGCAAAGACTATTTTAGGTTAAAGGAACAGTGGCTGGGATGTCACCTCCACACAACTAGGCAAGCTATAGGTGGTGAGTCAGTAATAACAGTAGCAGAGCTCGTATTATGAGCAGTTAAGCCACAGACCCTGTGAGCAAATATGCCTCATTTTTATCAAGTAAGAAGTCATTCCTATGACACTCGTTTACAGGTGAGGAAATGGGGGCTCAGAGAAAGGAAGCAGTTTGCACAAGCTCTCAGCTTTTCGGACGGCAGATGCAGAACTCAGAAGCTGATCTGTGGACTCTGGGTTCTGCAATGATCAACTTGTCGGCGTGAGTAGATTGTGCTCACTTGAGTTTGGGGCATGTCCATGGGTATCCAGAACAGATTAACTGAGGGGAAGACACCCTCTACATCTGGGTGGCACCACCTCATGGAGGAGGTTCCTGGATTAAAAAATCAAAAGGAGAAAGCCAATGGCCCATCAGAATTCATGGCTCTCTGCTTCATGACGGGGACATAAGTGATAGGTGCCTCGTACGTCTGACTTCACCGTCTCTGACCACAAACCATAATAAATCCTTCTCCTTTACGGTGCTCCTTGCAATAGTCACAACAGAGTGACTATCCCAGTCCTGCTCTCAACATACTGACTTCCGGGTTCACAGCATTGTGGACATCAGAAAGCTCTTTTGGGGAGCAAGGCAGATGGGGGCTGGATCTAGACCTCTGTGTCAGGAGGGAGGACCACCAGGAAGGACACATAAACCACCTTGGTGACTCCAAGGGATCAAAGGAGGTAACCAGTGTAACAACAACAACAACAACAACAACAACAGACAGCAGACAGCACTTTCTTCACATCGGAGCTCCAGATGGGTGGCTTTTATTACAAGCTTATTACACAGGTGAGAAAGATTCAGCAACTTTGATAAATATTCCTTTCCCAAACTCTGCCCTTTTATAATGTATTGGAAATTTCACAATACACAGTTGGATTCAGACATACAAACAAAAAAGCATAAGGTAGAATTTTTAAAAAAGCCTTCAATTGGGCTGGAGAAATGGCTCAGTGGTTAAGAGCATTGCCTGCTCTTCCAAAGGTCCTGAGTTCAATTCCCGACAACCACATGGTGACTCACAACCATCTGTAATGGGGTCTGGTGCCCTCTTCTGGCCTGCAGACATATACACAGACAAAATATTGTATACATAATAAATAAATAAATATTTTTTTAAAAAAACCTTCAATCTCCCTCAAGAGGACTAACCTAGTAGCCCATCTTTCAGAAGCCCAGGGACATCCTTCCAGTGCTGGCGCAACAGTGCTGAGCTGCAGGATCTTGGATCCAAACATCCCTGAAGCCCTTATTCTGTGCAGACCCTGCACTGGGCGCCATTTTGTTACTGTCCAGGCTGAGCAGTCCAGTAGAGATGGGGAGAGACGCTGGGATACCTGGCAGCAGAATCATTGGAAGGGACGGTGGTGGCAGGCGGGAGCTATGACAACACACAGGCACTTCAGATCGAGGCCACGTGATCCTTCCCCTACTGGATTTGATTTGGGCCATCACATGATCTGCAGGGACCACCACTTTGCTTAAGGAAAGAGGTAAACCTTGCAGCTGATTAAGAGTAGTGGAACCCACCTTCACCCAGCCTGGCCTCCAGTTTCCGTTCTGTCTGCTGTTTCTGCCACCTAAAGCTTCCCTCTGCAGAAAGCAAACGAACAAGCAAACAGAAGTATACATGCACATACACCTGACACATTAGTCTCAAAACCTGCAAAAGTCATTGCACCCAGGAAGGTAAAGTCAATATGATATCGTCCTTCATGATGCTCTTTCTCCACGTTTCTCTCCCTTCAAATTTGCTTCCAACAGGAAGAGTTGAGGAGAATGACCAGACTCACTCAGAATTTCTTGCTTTTAGCGTCGCCTTCATGTGATTCAAATTTAGCTGCTTTGCATCTAGTGGAAGCATCATACACACACACACACACGTAATTTGACACCCAAAGGAGTGAAAGAAGACCAGAGAAAAGAAGAGACATATTACTTAACTTTATGATGATAATTACCTGGCACAAAGGTACTTACAAGAACATTCTATGTTGGATATTATCCAGAAAAATTAAACCTATATTGCTGCCTCAATACATCTGAATACGAGAAACTAGCAGGGGAAAAAAAAGTCTCGACTATGAATAATAGTCTCTACAGCCCCGGAAGCCAGCAGTACATGAGGTTTTTTTTTTTTCTTTTTCTTTTTTTCTCTTTTCTTTTTTGTATTGGAGCAAGCAAGCACTCTTAAGGAAAGAAAAAAAGGAAAGAAAAAGTCTCCAGCCTTTTCCAAAATGGTGCTAATGCGCCACAGAAACTTAATTTTATAATTTACTGGCAGTCAAGATGGCAGGAAATAAAATAATTTGCTATATTCTGCACAACAAACCCTGCTTTTCCTGGGAAGGGGTAATTATCCCCATGGGAAAAAAAAGAAGAAGAAAAAAATACGCCATCTCATATTAAGCTAAAGTCTCATCAAGAAGAGAAAAAGTGCCTCATTACATGTAATTACTAGAGAATTAGAAACATCATTTAACTAAATGAGCGAATAATGCCCAGGATATTGAAGGAACTTGCCTGCACGTCTGCAAGGCACTCTAAGTCCCATTACAAAAATTGCCCCTCTTTAATGGAATAATTTTAGGCCGTGTCTGCCTTGCTTTAAAAATAAAGAGCCTCCGAGAGGCAGAAAGAGGCTGGGACGGCCATAAACAACTGTTGGAAGGAACTGGAGAAGGCGCTGTCTCTCCTGGAGACCGAGATTCACAACGGCTCATAATCTACTGTAATCAGGAAAATTAAACCTGAGGGCTGGGAAAGAGGAGTGGCCCCCTGTTTAATTGTGCTTCCTCAAGACAGCGGCGTCCTTGGGGTGTGTATTAGGAATAGCAGATGAAAGCTTTTCCAATTCGGGGAGAGCTTCCCTGCCCCGATACAAAAGCAGTTACAGCCATTCGATGTTCTCTTTAAAAAGGGAAATTATAACATACCTGCAGATTGTCGTTTATTGTGGCTTAATGCAATGATTTTTTTTCCAGTCATTTAAAAGCTTCCAAGCTTACATTGGGATATCCCCTCCCCCTTTCCTCTTTGCTTTTAAATTCTGTCAAGAGTTAGCATAAAAGCAGTGTGTGTGTATGTGTGTGTGTGCATGTATGTGTGTGTGCACATACCCTCAACACAGCCCTGTCACTTAGAGTAGGTGGTTCTCTCCTCCCATCATGTGTGTGCTGGTGACAGGTTCTCTTAGCCACTTTACGAGGCCTAAAGACAGCCTCCAGCAACAATAACCTTAATCTTTATTCACTAGGGAACCAGGACAGGAAAGACATCAATGACGATCATTTTGTCTTTTATTTGTTTATTTGTTGGTTTAGTTATGTGTATGAATGTTTTGTCTGCATATTAGTTTAGTTAGTTAGTTAGTTGTTAGGTGTATGAATGTTTGCCTGCATATATGTCTGTGCACCCTGTTCATGCCTGGCGCCTGCAGAAGTCAGAAGAGGGCATCAGATCCCCAGTGGTTACAAGCAGTTGTGAGCTGCCATGTGGGTGCTGGGAATTGAACCTGGGTCCTCTGCAGAACCAACAAGTGTTCTTACCAACTCTCCAATTCAGGAAATAATCAGTATTGGTCAGAAGTTTGGCAGGTGGTTCAAGAAGGGTCTACAGGGGTCACTCTCACGAAGAAACCAGAGGCAGAGAGGGACTACAGCATTATTCTGAGCATAGAGTCCCAAGACCCAACAAGGAGTCACCCACCTCCAGCCCCAACCAAGGAGCAGGCCTTGCCTAGGTCTGGTACAGATGGGGTAACAAAAGAGACTTTGGGCTGTCACCCACTCAGCTACTCATCTTGGCAGTGAGGAAGGAAGATAGGCACAGGCCCCAGGGCTTCCTGCTCAGGTCCCTCATGGTCAAGTCCATTGTGTGTGGAAATCACAGTTACCACTCAAAATGCTCTGCCCCAGGGGGTTGGGGGAGGGTGCACGGAAAGAGGGGAGATGTGGGGGGATGGGGAGAAAAGTGGGATTCAAATGCATGATGTAAAATCCACAAAGAATCAATAAAACTTTTTTTCTTTTTTTTCTTTTTTTTTGTTTTTAAATGCTCTACTGTAATAAGGAGGCCACTTGTTTGTTTCCCAGCTGCCCACAGAAACTGTATTAATTAAATCACCGCTTGGTTTCTCTAATGGCTAACTCTTGCATCTTAATTTAACCCATTTTTATTAATCTGTGTATTACCAGGTGGCTGTGGCTTAATGGGTAAAGTTCTGTCTGGTGTCTGTCTCTAGTGGGGCTACATGACTTCTCTCTTATTCTGCCTCCTTTCTCCCAGCATTCAGTTTAGTTTTCCCCACCTAGCTCTATTCGACCCTATCACAGACTATCACAGACTCAAGACAGTTTCTTTATTAACCAATGGTATTCACAGCATACAGAGGGAAATCCCACATCACCTCCCCTTTTCTGTTTAAATAAAATAGAAGGTTTTAACTTTAACATAGTAAAATTACATATAACAAAACAGGTATCAAGCAAGAATTACAGTTACAATATGTATATCTATTTTATTTTTTATCATAACTAAAGAAAACTATAACTATATATTATTCAGCTCCATTAAAGATTCCAGAAGAGGGCTGGAGAGATGACTCAGAGATTAAGAGCATTGACTGCTCCTCGGAGCATTGACTGCTCCTCCAAAGGTCCTGAGTTCAATTCCCAGCAACCACATGGTGGCTCACAGCCATCTGTAATGAGAACTGGTGCCCTCTTCTGGCCTGCAGGCATACATGGAGGCACAATGTTGTATACATAATAAATAAATCTTTAAAAATAAATAAATAAAGACTCCAGAAGGATATAAAATTACCTAAGTAAACAGGAGGTACATTGTAGGCAACTTCTAAAACTCTAGAATTGACAAAGACATCTCGATGAGTCACCCAAAGTTCTTTTGTACCATTGGGGCATCCATCATTAGCCTACCGGCCCATAGTATCCAGCAGACTTTTCCATGAAGCAGGAAATTTCAAAGACAGTTCCACCTATATTGGCAATTTGTCAGTCACTTTCTTCTGTATCCTGCAGAATGTCTGGCAGACACTTTCAGGAACCCTGAAGGATGGTCTCACCTTTAGGCAAGTTCATCAGTCATTTCTCTGTGGGTCCTGCATGTCCAGTTCATCAAGCAATCCAGGCAAGAGCAGCTTCTCGCCCAAATAGCTAACCCACTCCATAAGGAGCCTCTTCAATACCCATCTTCCTCTTGAAGTAATTGGTAATGCCAGGAGCAGATATGTCTCATGTCATGAAAAGTCCTAAGTTACTAAAATATTTTAAATGCCATATTTTGTAGTCTTTGAAAGGTTTGAAAAATGCCTATCTAACTGAAATACATCTCTGTACACCTAGAAAATCTACCTAATGCTGGGTGGTGGTGGAGCATGCCTTTAATACCAGCACTCAGGAGGCAGAGGTAGGCAGATCTTTGTGAGTTTGAGGCCAGCCTGGTCTACAAGAGCTAGTTCTAGGACAGGCTCCAAAGCTACAGAAAAACTCTGTCTCAAAAAACCAAAAAAGAAAGAAAGAAAGAAAGAAAGAAAGAAAGAAAGAAAGAAAGAAAGGAAGGAAGAGAGAGAGAAAGAAAGAAAGAAAAAAAGAAAGAAAGTCTAACATGACTACAAACTTGACTATTATAGATGATTATCTATTAACCTATATTTCTTAATTATACATTTCATTTTTAAATGAGCTACACAAACACAATACCTTAATCAAGAACAGAAATATATATAGTATAACAGAATTGACCTTAAATTTGTATCAATAAACCAATAAACCAAGATCTGTACCAATGCATATTCCTCTTTAAATGTAAACAAATATTTATAAATAATAATTTAGAGAACTTGGGCATAGTTCCCTCAAAACTGCTTTCTGCTTTTGTTGGGTGAAGTAATTTTTAAGGATGTTCACAGTGACCTTTCAAGGGGTCTTGAACCACCAAACCACATTAGTATGGTGAAGCCGCAGGGCGATTGGTAATGAAAAGTCCCCAGACTATCTTAATACAAAATATACAGCTTTAATAAACAGAAGTAAGACTTAAACCAGCTTACACCAGAATCCAAAAGATCTGTTCGGACGCAGGAGCCAGGCGAGAGAGAGCTAGCAGAAGTGCACTCGCCAGGTTTATCAGTAAACTTTAGCCTAAGGGCGACACGCCCCACGAACAGAGTGTGATTGGCTGAACTCCCCTATCAGTATGGAATTAATCTACAGGTTCTCATCCTCTGTGGAAACAAAAGAAGAACCTCTTTTCCAAAGCAACATATTCTTAGGCTCAAATTCTGAAGTCAAGATACCTTTATGTTGGTTTTACTTAGCAGCCCAAACAAAGAAATGTCTCTCTGTACTTAGCTCCTTCACAGTCAAAAAAATTCAAAGAAAACACAATAATATTCATAATCCAGACTCAGTGTATTTTTCATCTTTACATGGATTATTTTTTTTACTCTATTACTTTTTAATATTTATTTTATTATCTTTACTCCTTTAATCTATGACTATATGTACTCTGTCTCTTTAAAGACTTTGGTTCATTTTTTTAAAAAACATTTACTTCTTTTTTTTAACTCTCTATACTCTTTTTCTTCTCTCTCCCAAGCCTACATACATTTATCCAACACTGTGACCTATATAGAGGTCTTTTTTATCTGAATCTATCTTTATTGTGGATCTGTAATTATTTTCTGACCAGAAGCGTTATTTTTTAAAGTGGGTGTGGCTAGGGCAAACAGGGCCCTGCCTGCTGGCTCTGCCCAGTCGATCATGGCAGGGTAGAGGTCTGTTCAGCTCGAACCATGCTCACAGCCCCATTTTCAGGCACACAGTGGGTCTATGTTGATATTAAGTAAGTCATAGCATGTTGCTCACAAACTGCATTTAAATGCTCAGCTTCCTGAAAGAGTCAGAGTTCATATGAGCAGCACAGCCCATGGCCTGGAAGCCACATGGCTGTATATCTGCTACCACTGAATCAGAAAGCCCTCTCTTAAAGGAGCCGAAGGACACTACCAGCAAGCAGAATCCATTCAGGAAAAAAAAAATGTGGTTAAACTTTAATTTTTAGTGTTTAGAATTCCTTTAGAAGCCCTCTCAAGTTTTACGTGGATATAGTTGACCATGTTGGAGTGCCAATTTATAGTAAGGAGGCTGCTTGTTTATTTTCCAGCTGCCCAGACTTCCAAAATAATCACACAGATTAGTTAAATAACTGCTTGGCCCATTAACTCTAGTTTCTTACTGGCTAACTCTTAAATCTTAATTTAACCCATTTTTATTAATCTGTGTATTGCCAGGTGGCTGTGGCTTAATGGGTAAAGTTTTGTCCAGTGTCTGTCTCTGGTGGGGCTCCAAGGCTTCTTTCTGGCTCTGCCTCCTTTCTCCCAGCATTCAGTTTAGTTTTCCCACCGAGTTCTATTCTACTCTATCACAGGCTCAAGACAGTTTCTTTATTAACCAATGATATTCACAGCATACAGAAAGGAATCCCACATCACCAGTAAACACAGCCACCTGGCAATAGAGATGAGTCAGGTGAAATGATTGTCCCATCGAGATCATACAGCTAGCAAGAGGGGTACAGCATCAGAACACAGGTTCCCTGGCTGCCTTCTCTGCTGAGAACCAGCCAGAGCACTACTGCGGGTACCTCCCACCACAGGATTTCATACCCAAACGTGAAATGTCACACAGAGTCATTTTGTCACCAGCTGCCTACCCTGGGGAAGGTAGAAATACATTTTGAAAGGACCAATGAGGTGGATCATCAGGTAAAGGTGCCTGCTGCCAAACCTGTGTCACACCCTGATTTCCATCCCCCAAACTCACATGGTAGGAAGAGAGAACTGACTGCTGAAAGTTGCCCTCTGACCTCTACACATGGGCTGTGGCATGTACACACACATACACACGAATAAATAAATAGATGGACAGATATATAGATGGATGATAGATAGATAGATAGTCAGATAGATAGACAGACAGACAGATAGGTAAATGTCACATGGCCTGATATGTTGTGAACAATTCTTTGACCCTTTTGGCTCATTTTGTCAGCCAGTTTATTTTCTCAATGAAGGTGTCAGGGAATGCTGCAAATATTTGAAACACGTCTGTCATTTTTTCCAGTTGTTTCTAACCAAGTCCATCTTGTGCCATTAGTCAGGCACGGCATTTTTAAATCACATGCATTGCCTAGTCAAGCTGGCATACACCTCACACTTTGATCACCCTGTGCTCTGAACATCACAGCAATGACAGCCAAACGAAGACACAGAACTCTGAAAGGAAAAAATAAGCATTCCTGTGAAGCTGAACTGCTGATCTCTGGGACCAGAGACAGGAGGAAGCTGCAGCAAAAATTTTAAACCATTATGAGCAAGCTAGAACTGCGAGGCTGGAAGAGGTAATAAAGGCAATAGAGAAAAACCAGCAGCAGCAGCAGCAAAGGACTGAAATAGAATGGAAAACTTCCACTCATAAGTCTACAGGTCCAAACGACAATTGGACCGTGTATCTACAGCTAGGCATGGTAGGTAGCACAGCCCTGTGATCCCAGGCATAGGGAAACAGAGGCAGGAGGAATGTCAAAAGTTCTAGATCAATATAGATATGAGACACTATCTCAAGAAGCATACAGGGGCTGGAAAGGTGGCTCAGCAGTTAAGGGCACGGGCTGCTATCCCGGAGGTCCCAGGTTCGATTCCCAGCACATACCTGGTGGCTCCCAACCATCTATAACTCCAGTTCCAGGGAATCGCATGCTCTCTTCTGACTTCTGTGTGAACCAGGCATGCATATGGTGGACACACATGTAGGCATGTAAAATATCTTTTTAAAATAAAAATAGACAAGAGATTAAAAATAAAATGTTTTTATTACGTATTGAATTTTTAGTTTTAGCCACCAAAGATCATGTTTGAAATGCTCTAAGAGCTAAATGAAGCAGTCTGTGAAATCATGTAGCAAAAGTCAGTAAAATAAGAGATAGGTAAGAAAAAAAGTTGAGGGCTGGTGGGACGGTTCGGCAAGTAACCGAGACCCACAGAGTATGAGAATAGAACTGGTTCCCACAAGTTGTCCTTGACTCTCCATACACATGAACCCCAACCCTGATATATAATCAATCAATCAATCAATCAATCCATCAATAAATAAATAAATGCAGTTTAAATTTTTTTAAGTAGACATGGTTAGCTCATAGGTTCAGAGGAAAAGAGGGAGGGAGGGAGAGAATGAAAAAAGAAAAGGAAAGATAAATGAAAACCTAGAAATGAAAAAATAAACTAAATAAAATAAATTCCGGACTAGAAACAGTTCATAAATTGCAAAAGAGTTCTAAGAACTCACCCAGAACACAGCATGGAGAGAAAACAAAATGAATATGAGAAGATTGATTAACAGACACGGAGAAAAAAACTCCAAGGTTTCAATAGCCATCACTCAGGAGACGGGGGATGTATGGGCAGATAGGACACCAACACTCAGGGATACAACACAATACTGAGAATGAGTGGAGGTTTGCACCACCTCTGGATGGCCAGCAGGGCTATATAAGCCCAGCAGTCATGTCAGGGAAGCTGGAAAAGACAGCAGATGGATTTCATGACATCCAGAATACAGGTGCTAAGGGCTTGTCTTTCTTTTTCCTTTTTAAAAAATGTTTAGCCAGGCAGTGGCAGCACATGCCTAGGGAGACAGAGACAGGCAGATCTCTGAGTCTGAGGTCAGCCTGGTCTACAGAGTGAGCTCCAGGACAGTCAGGGCTACACAGAGAAACCCTGTCTCGCGGTGGGGGGGGGGGGGGGAGTTTGTTTTTTAGACAGGGTTTCATTACGCAACTCTAACAGATCTGGAACTCACTCTGTAGCCCAGGCTGGCCTTGAATCCACAGAAATCCACCTGCCTCTGCCTCCCAAGTGCTGTGATCGACGGCATGAGCCACCACATCCAACAAGAATGTCACAGTTAACTCTGTGTTACTATGGCTAAACTGTGGCCACTGAAGCTGGCAGATTTTCAGGCACACACATCATTATTCTACAATGTGTATGTGTGTGTGTGTGGGGGGGGGGGCTTCATCCAGTCAGCTGAAGAACTGAAGAGAATGGAAGAGGCCCTGTCTTCAGACTCCCTCTGTAACTGCTGTCCTGGCTCGCCAGCAGACACTTTAGAGAGGAACTACAGGTCTTCCCTTAGTCTTCAGTCTGCCTGGCAGGAAAGTATCATAAAGGAAAAATGCACTCATTCTGGCTTATAGTTCAGCAGGCTGCAGTTCATCACGGCAGATTGGCCGGGGTGGGAGTGGGGTGGGGTGGGGTGATCTTAGTCACCGTTCTATTGCTTTGAAGAGGCACCATACCTTACAAAAGAAGACATTTAAGTGGGGGGGGGGGTTACATACAGTTTCAGAGGGTTAGTCCATTATCATCCTGACAGCTGGCAACAAGAATGATCCAGAAGTAGCTGAGAGCTGCGTCCTGATCCACAGGCAGCATCAGAGATACATAGCGACTGGGCCTGGTTTGGGCTTTTGAAACCTCAAACTTCAAAGCCCACCTCAAGTGCCACCTCCCCCAACAAGGTAATACCTCACAATCCTTTCAAAACAGTCCAACTAACTGGGGACTAAGCATTCAAACATCTGAATCTATGGAGGTTGATGTGGGACAATTCTCTTGTACTCTTTAAAGATTTGTCACTTGTATTGACTTAATAACGTGCTGATTGGCCTGTAACCAGGCAGGATATATAGGCAGGGTAACCAGACTAGGAGAATTCTGGGAAGAGGAAAGGCTCAGTCTGCAGTCATTAGCCAGATGCAGAGGAAGCAAGACGAGATTACTTCACCGAGTAAGGTACCAAGTCATGTGGCTAAACATAGATAAGAATTATGGGCTAATATATTTATAAGAGCTAGTTAATAATAAGCCTGAGCTAACAGGCCAAGCAGTTTATAATTAATATAAGCCTCTGGGTATTTTGTTAGGAATGAACAGCTGTGGGACTGGGCCAGACAGAAACTTCCATCTACGAATGGCACCCAAACATTTGGTAAGAATTTCCACATAAAGTCTGAGAAAGCTTAAAAAAAAAAAGACTCTAGACAGACAAAAGAACAGAGTCAAGCACGACTTCTTCATAGCAGCATTGTCTCAGGTGGATTCTGTTTGCTGGCGGTAAGCAGAGGAAGAGAGGCTTCCTGACTCAGCATTAGCAGCAAAACCATGCAGCTCTTTTAAGAGGCCCTGCCATCAAACACTTAAATGGTGTTTATGAGCAGCCCAGAAGCATGCTTCTGGGTGGTAGCATGGACCAAGAAATTCCACAGAGTTGCAATAAGAAAGAAAGAAAGAAAGAAAGAAAGAAAGAAAGAAAGAAAGAAAGAAAGAAAGAAAGAAAGAAAGAGAAAGAAAAAGGCTCCTGCCAGTAGCTCTGTCATGAAGCTAGACTCTTGGGAAGCCAAAGGAGTAGGGTGGATCTAACTGCCAAAACTGTGGCTTTAATCCTAGCTTTATGGCTTAGCAAATTAAAAACTCATGTGGTCAGAAAAAGATAAAGATATATAATAAAGACAGATTCAGATGGGAAAAACCCTCTAAACAGTTTATAGTGAGCTTAAAAATATATATAGGCTTGGGAGAGAAAAGAAAAAGAATAGAGAAAGTCCTTAAAAATATATAGTCAGGCATGGTGGTGCAAACCTTTAATCTCAGCACTTAGGAGGCAGAGGCAGGTGGATCTCTATGAGTTTCAGGACAGCCTGGTCTACAGAGTAAGATCCTGGACACCCAAAGAAATCAGAGAAATCCTGTCTCAAAAAAAATGCAAAAATTAAAAATAAAAATAAAAGAAATAAAGTTTTTAAAAAGCCACATAAAGATGGAAAATACACAGAGAGTCTGGATACTCTATGTTGTTGTGTTGTAGTTGAATTGTTTGACTACTAAGGAAGGAGCAACAGCTGGTAAAAGACATTTGATTATAAATGCTGTTGGATTAATCCAATTTACATATTTTGAAAATGACTTGAGTTCAAATTAAGTCAAAAGATAAGTTACTTTGGAGAGAGGTTTTGCTTTTGTTTCCACAAATTAGAAACTGTGGATTCATTCTGGGTTAAGAAAAATCAGGGTTGATCAAGGAAGATCCCTTGAAAAATCTCCGATAGGAGCAGATGGCCCAGATGATCCAACATTTCAGAGTATCTCTGTTGCAGTTTCCTCTGAGTTCTACATCCAGAACAGCCTCAAGACTGCTAGCTGAGAGGATCCAGCCTCAAAGAATACTACAGTCATGACTTGACCATAATTTTAATTTTTCTTTGGGTCCCTGTAAGACTATCAGTGCCCCCAATCAGCAGGAAGTGGTCAAGAAAACTACACCCACATCCCCCCCTGCCAAAATGGATTATGAATGTTTGTCTTTGTTTAGAGTGTTGGTTACAAGTTGTTATGGATAGTAGTCAGGAAAGAAGCTGAACAAAGGAGATTAGACTCAAGAGTTCTTGTTTTGAAAAGGGGAAGCGCTGTGGGATAATGCTTTTGTACTCTTAAAAGATTTGTCACTTGTATTGGTTTAATAAAGTGTTAATTGGCCAGTAGCCAGGCAGGAAGTACAGGCAGGGCAACTAGACTAGGAGAATTCTGGGAAGAGGAAAGGCTCTGTCTGCTGTCACCAGTCAGATGCAGAGGAAGCAAGATGAGAATGCCTTCTGAGTAAGGTATGAAGCTACATGGCTAAACATAGATAAGAATTATGGGTTAATTTAAGTTGTAAGAGCTAGTTAATAATAAGCTAATAATAATAATAGGCCAAACAATTTATAATTAATACAAGCCTCTGTGTGTTTTGTTGGGACTGAAAAGCTGTGGGACTGGGCAGGACAGAAACTTCAAACCACAGGGGACAGAGTAACAAGTGGCGGGCAGAAGATGTGGCTAAGAGTCCAGGCCTCACCTCGGGGCATCCGAGTGGCACAGGATGCAGAGACCAGATGAAGAAAGGCTGGGCTAGAAAACGTCAAGGTTTACTTGGAGCAACCCACTTCCTCTAGCAAGATTCCACCTCTTAGAGCAGTGGTCCCCAACCTTCCCAATGCTGTGATCCTTTAATACAGCTCCTCATGTTGTGGTGACTCACAACCATGCAATTATTTTTACTGCTACGTCATAACTGTAATTTGGCCACCGTTATGAATCATAATGTAAATATCTGCTATGTAGGATATCTGATATGTGACCCCTGTGGGGGTCAAGACACGCAGGGTATAACCATTATCCTACAGGTTCTGTAACATCCGAACAGGCATGGTCAGTGGAGGATGTTCACACATTAATCATGAGGGATAAAAGATGAGTGAACATAATCAAAACACACTGTATGACATTCTCAAAGACCTAAAAAAAAATATTAGATTGTACTTGCATTTTCTTTTTGTTTTGTTTTCAGACAGGATCTCACTGTGTATTACTGACTGGCCTGGTGGTGCGGGAGAATTGTCTGTATTCTGTCAATCATGTATTTTAATAAAACGCTGATTGGCCAGGCAGGAAGTATAGGTGGGTCAACCAGACAGGAAGTAGAGGCGGGGCGATGAGAACAGGAATATTCTGGGAAGCAGGAAGCTCCCTCTGCCATTTCTGCCCAGACCCCCGAAGAGGAAAGATGTAAGCTGCCCCGCTGGAAAAGGTACTGAGCCATGTGGCTAATGTAGATAAGGATAATGGGGTAACATAAGTTATAAGAGCTAATAAGTAGCCTGACCTAATGGGTCAATCAGTTTATAACCTAATGTAGACTCCATGTGATTTTCTTTGGAACTTGCCGGTTGTGGGGTACCGGGCAGGACAGAAACCCCAACAAGCCGGCCCTCATGCTACAGCCTGGGACTCTTGGTTTAGAGAAACTAGACTGGCCTTGAACTCACAGACATCTGCCCACCTCTGCCACCTGAGTGCTGGGATTAAAGGCCTATACCACCACACCCAGCCCTATACTTGCCTTTTTTTAAAAAATATAACTTAAAACAAAGATACCCAAAACTTACAAGGTTGAAGAATAGAAGATAAGTTTATCCTATACAAATGCTAACAAAAATCATACAGAATATGACACTGGATACAATCATATTTAAAGCAAAGGATATTAGTAAAGATTAAATTCATACTCTGTAATACCTTTTTAAATTTATTTATTTTTATGTTATGTGCATTGGTATTTTGCCTGCATGTATGTCTGGGTGAGGGTTTCAGGTCCCCTAGAACTGGAGTTACAGACAGCCATACCTGCCATGTGGGTAAAGGGAATTGAACCTGGACCCTCTGGAAGGGTAGTTTGTGCTCCAAACTGCTGAGCCAAATCCAGTCACCATACTTTGTAGTATGTAGTCACCATACTTTGTAGTATGTAGTAGGAACATCCTTCTAGAAGACATAATCATAACCTTGTATGTACTTAATAATATGGTCTCAAATACTACAATTCACAAAACACATTAAAAACATAGAAGCAAAATAATTACAGAAAGCAAAGACAGAATTATAAATAGAAACTGATGAATCAATATAACAAGAGTTTAATAGATCAGAAAATCTACCTGATGTGGGGGACACGCCTTTAATTCCAGCAATCAGGAGGCAGAGGCAGAGGCAGGCAGATTTGAGTTTGAGGTCAGCCTGGTCTACAAAGTGAGTTCCAGGACAGCCCAGTACTACACAGAGAAACCATCTCAAGAAAAAGAAATAAAAATCAGAAAACCAATGATACAGTTCAAAATTTACTAAGAATATATTTGAACGACAAATTAACACGCTAATAAATGTAAAGCTGAACTCTATATGTACCTAAGAGAAAATCCTTTACTGACACGTGTTCCTGCCGGAGGCCAAAGGCACTGAGTGAGCTAAGTTCCCGTGACAGAAACATCCCACCACTGAGCCTAAACACCTGAGGGTCTTCTGAGTTAGAGAAAGGATGACAGAGGGAAATGGAAGCAGACTCGAGGCGAGCAGAGGCTCTGCTTAGGGGCTCATACGTCTGAATCGTGGTGGGTCTTAAGGTCAGGCTCTTTGGAAAAGACATCTCATTACGTTCCAGAGATGGCAGAACCTGGAGAGGTTTTAGCACCTCCCATCACCTCCAGGCTCTTGCTCTTCCTCCACAACCTTGAAAGCAAAGGCTTTGGATGAATGGGTACCATTTGCGATGCTGGCCTCTAGCTCTCCTGCGACAGACTGCAGACTGGGACAACCATATATAGTTGTGCTGTGGGGCTTAGTGGGGGTGGAGGAACACAGACAAAGGTCCGAAGGAATGCTGCAAGAAAGGGTGTTGGTTCTCTGTCTGTTCTCTGATCCCAGCCACTCAAAGGACTGCAAAGTGGCCCTAGGGAGATCTTCATCTAACATCCTATGGGTAGGAAGCAAAGCGTGTGGCGATAGGCCTCGGGCATCAGAGCAGAATAAGAACTGAAGGAACCCAAAAGGCACCTACAACCATCCTTCAGTACACCTGGCTGTGTAGAAAACCTTACTAAAGCTCCCTTCAGCCTTCCCTCCCCATGCGATGTTCCCCTTCCAGCTAACTCTAACCTGCAACCATACAGGATGCTGAACCAGCCTGACCCAGCAGTCCACCAGACTCCTTTAGTTAAATATAGAATACTTAGAAGTGATTATTCACATCTTCAGGGAGACTGCACATTTTAATCATAATTACATGATAAATATTTCATGGTATATATCTTTGCCATATAATTAGGAATAAAAAATGTAATCTCAAAAAGATGCTAAATAATTCAAGCTGCTGAGGATGTAAAGTCATGCCTGAAATATGGTCAGAAGGTAGTGCAGGATCTCCACACAGGATCTTCTCCTACGCAACAGCCCTCCCGATGAGCCTGAAGTTGTTCTCATGACCTAACCACCTTCTCATGAAGCCTCTGTCAGGGTAAATTTTGCTTCAAGAACAAACTGACAACATTATTTTAACATCTCTGTCCCTTCAAAATTACCAGACTCAGAACATGTATATATTACCCAAACAGCTATCTTAAAAGCAAAGTAAGAGAGAGAAAGAGAGAGAGAAAGAAAGAGAAAAGGAGGGAGAGAGAGAGAGAGAAAGAAGTGTGGGAGGTGGCTCAGAGTTTAAGACCACTGGCTGCTCTTCTAGAGGACACATGTTCAATTCCCACCACCCACACGGCAGCTCTCAACTGTCTGTAACTCAAGTTCCAGAGGATCCAACACTCTCCCGGAGACATGCATGCAGGAAAAAGACCACAAAAAAAGAAATAGAAATTAAAACACTAAAAGGAAGGAAGAAAGGAAGGAAGGAAGGAAGGAAGGAAGGAAGGAAGGAAGGAAGGAAGGAAGGAAGGAAGAGGGAGGGAGGGAGGGAGGGAGAGAAGAAGAAATCACAAGTGTCCTCAAACACATACTGTCCCGAAACCTCCACCTTCAACTAAACCTGAGTAGGGCCTCTTAGAGGGCTGAGAGCATCCCCTGAGCTTACAGAATTCCTTCACAATGTTTGAGGGGTTTAATGTACTGTAAGGGTTTTTAATTATCTTTAATATTTTCCATATTTAACCTAATGTTTTGTCTGCATGTATGTTTTCACCATATGCACACAGAGGCCAGAAGAGCATGTCAGACACCCTAGAACTGGACAATTTTTTAAGCTGTCCCATGGATACTAGGATTTGAACCCAGGTTCTCTGCAAAAACAAACACTCTTAACCACTGAGCCATCTCTCTAGCCCCTATACTGAAAGTTTTAAATGGCCTCTGTCATTGTGCTTTCAAAGGCCCAGTTCCTTCATGGCACACACACGGCAGACCAAATCCAGTCCACTTTGTGAGCATCCCAATCAGCTTTTTTAGCCATCGACACTCACCACCACTTGGAATCAATAGCACACGTGTCTCAAGCCTCCATTTAAAAAACCACCAGCCAAGTTTTGCAGATTCCTTTTGTCTGTTGATAGAAAGCAAAGATAGAGGAACAGAGAGGGAAAGAAGCTCCATAATTCCAAATCACCTGAACCAGTAGCCAAGAAAAGACCCTTAACAGCACAACGGTCACCACGGTCATCCAGCTGGGGAGTTGGGAGACGCCTCTGGAAGAACCCTGATATTCTTTTCCAGCAAGTAATTGCCAGTGGTGGCTGTCCCACTAGAAGAATGGTAATGGCTCCACGTCTTCTTCCTCTTCCTTCTCCTCCTTTTCATTTGTTTGTTTTGTTTGTTTTTGAGACAGGGTCTCTCTACACAGCCCTGCCTGTCCAGGAACTCACTAAGTACACCAGGTTGGCCTTGAACTCACAGAGATCAGCCTGTCTTTGTCTCCCTGAGTACTGGTATTAAAGGTGTGTGCCACCACACCCCTGAACTCCGCGTGCTCTATGAGGCCTCCTGGAGTTTCATAGGATCCAATTCGTCAAATGTCCTAGGAGTTAGGATAGGTCTGGGTCAGCAGATTCCAACAGGTTCCTTAGTCGGGTGGCTTATTTCAAACTGACTTCAGTTTCTAACTCCTGACCTTATGTTTCTGGATAGCTAATAAAAATGACATTATTCCCCTTCTCTCAAAAACAGTGACAACTCCCTCTCCACGAATACCACAGGCTCACACTCTGACACGGTTGTCGCCCTGCCCAGCACACTCTCTCTTGCCAGGTTATCCTCACAATGCCAAGAGCGGGACCTTTTCCAAGTATATTTGCCCCTTAAATCCCAGTGCTACAACTAGATGCTCACAGCAAGCCTTAAAAAATGGCTTCCCTGTGCCAGCAAGATGGTTCAGCAGGTGAAGGCACCTGCAGCCAAACCCGACTACTTGAACTGAATACCCGGGAGAAAACCAAAGCCTACAAATTATCTTTGGAGCTCCACGTGTGCACTATGGCATGCTCATGCACTCACACACAAATCTGAAAATGTTTTTTTTAAGTTGTTTGAAGAAATAACTTTAGGCTGGAGACAGCTCTGTGGTTAAGAGCACTTTTTCCAGAGAACTGGGTTCAGTTCCCAGCACCCACATGGAGACTCACAATCATCTGTAATACCAGTCAGTTCCAGGAGGTCCAATACCCTCTTCTGACTACTGCAGGTACCACACACACATATAGGCAAAATACCGATACACATAAAATAAATGCTAAAAAAAAAAATTAAAGGAAATAACTTTCCCTAAAACTCACATTTTCATGTCTTTCCACTAAGAAATCTATTCGTTCTGGGGTCATTTTTTTTTTACCTTTTCTAATTTTTTTCCCTTTCAATTTTGATTTTTTGTTTGTTTTCTGAGATAGGGTTTCTCTGAGTAGCCCCAGATGACCTGAACTTACTCTGTAGACAAGGCTGGCCTCGAGAGCTGCCCAACTCTGTCGTCCAAGTGCTGACATAAAGGTGTGTACCTTCATGTCCAGCTTCCTTTACCATTCTGAGACCAG
This sequence comes from Myodes glareolus, assembly GCF_982192425.1. Classification (NCBI taxonomy): domain Eukaryota; kingdom Metazoa; phylum Chordata; class Mammalia; order Rodentia; family Cricetidae; genus Myodes; species Myodes glareolus. Next base: position 72,684,598 of record NC_142032.1, read on the forward strand.
ATCTCGTTCTATAGCCCAGGCTGACTTTGACATCAGACTAACAATGAACAAGCAGCCAGTCCTCCTGCCTTACCTTCCAAGTGTGAGGGCCACAGGTGTGACCCAACCTTATCTCTCTGAGGATCATATCTTTTTTTAATTTGTTTTGTTGCTGTCATTGTTGTTTTATTATTGTATTTGTTTTTGAAACAAGGTCTTTCTATGAAGCCCCGGCTGGCCTAGAATAACGTAAATATGTAGATCAAGTTGTTCATGTGCCATATTGGCCTTGTGGTTCATTTAATAAGAAAGCCTTTTCTGAAATTTTAGTTATGCAATTAAAACTTTCAAATTTAAATTTTGAATTAGTCCCGATTTCCCAAGTCATCCAAAGTGGTTAACTTCTCTGCATTTCCATGGGATTAACTTAGAGATTTAGAGACAACCTATTTTTAACCAAAAAGTGTTTCTCTAGAAATAATGAATGTTGAGTCAGATACCTGTAATCCTAACATTCAAAAGGCTAAGGCAGGAGATCACCTTGAATTCAACAGCAGCCTGGGATACTCACACATGTGCACAGACACACATACACACAAATACTAAATGTTCAACTTTGTGTTTCCAGGGAGTGTACTGATCAAATAATGTTACAACTAACACTACATTACTATCCATAAATAACTCCTTATTCAGGAATTAAATATATCACCTCTGATTTCCATTTGCTTTTACTCCAGTCAATTATCACACATTCTGGGTTTTTTTAAATTTATTATGGGGGGATAATGTATGTGGATGTGCACACACCATAACCCACATGTGGAGGTCAGAGAGCAAGTTTTGAGGACAGGTCTTCACTTTTGACTGGGTTCTGTGACCAAACTCAGGTCACAAGGCTTCCATGGCAGGTAAGTGGGACTCCACACAAACAACATTTCTCTCATCATTTGACAGTTTCAGATGATTTTCCACTTCAAAAGCCAAACCCGGACAATGACTGGCCGCACAGGTATGTTACTGCAAAGCTAGGTGAAGCAAAAGCCAAGTCCAGGGGAGTAGAGTTAAAATGCGCAGACTGCCCAGCTAGGATGCCTGTGAGCCATAACCACCAGCACGGCTCGCGATCCCAGAGTCAGCAGTGGCGCACACACCACTGGTAACCAACAGCCCTCTTAGTTGAACCCTGCTCGACAAGAGGGAAATCATGCCTGGTAAGAGAAACCTAGTCAACAACTTGGGGCTAGTGAAACCATGGATCTTGGAGAACCTAAAACCACCACTTTACTAAAGCAGCATGATCCGGAAGTGACTCCACTGCAAACATTAATCCTTATATCCGCAGGTAAGCGTAGTCCTCACCCCACATCAAAGAAGCTTCTCCTCACAACAGATGGAGGCTTACTATTATTGAAAATCACAACTGATCAAAATGTAGAGTTGTGGAGCCCGGTCCTAATGGATACATCTACCACACAACCCCTGCTCCTAGGGCTCAGGGATCATTGCAGAGAGGTGTTGAGGGTGAGGGGTGGGGAGGAAGAATGTAAGAGCCAAAGAAACAGAGTTTGATGTGAGATTGGGTATCCTAGAAATGTCAGAGATGCTATGAAAACTCACCAACATGGCTGCCTAGAGATCTGAGCAATGCTGACATGGAAGGGGGAAATGCTCAAGGGGCCTCAACCCTACACAAAGAACTACAGTCAACTAAGGAACGCTGAGAGCAGGAGGAATGGTCTTCCCCAGGGTAGAGCACACACCAATGTTATCCAGTACCAAACGGTCAGCCTTGAAAACATACAAACAAGTAACATATGAACTGAGCAGGTGGTATTCATATATTCAGGAATATACATACCTAACAATGGAAAAAAGGACGTGAATATGAGAGAGATCAGAGGATGGAATGCATACAAGGAGTTGTAACAAGGAGAGAAGTGGTGAAATTATATTATAATCGCAAACAATGAGTAGGCTGCCAGGACACCAGGCACAAGCTCTGGAAGGGCGATGCTCACCTAGACTTCTGTAGCGACCAGGGAGGACAAAGGATGACCAGTGAGGAGCAGCAAAGGACAAGCTAATGGCTGGTATGCCAGTCCTGTTTCCAGAATTACCTTTACGTGAGCGTCATGCGGGAAGCTCAGCTCCTCCCCACTACCAGCATTCTCAGTGACCTCACAGTAACCAGGAAGGCGGCTGCTTCCACGCTCGGCTTGGTGAAGCTGTGGATTGCTGCTGTTCCAAATCAGTGTATCCCTCCAAGTGGAAAACACCAGCGACTGCGTGCCATGATAAGAATGGAAGGTTTCTGTCGGGCAACTCTTGAGAACGCTGGGTCTCAGCACAGAAGATATTGTAATATAACGCTGAAGACAAATCGGGCTCTTTAAGAATACATGGCTGGTGCTAAGGAAATCTTCAAGAGCCAAGTATTTTGAGAATTATAAAGTGATGTTATAACAAGGTCAAGAGTCTATGGTACAAGGGTTTTAAATTACTGCAATAGCCTGGAACAGAGTCCTATAAAGGGGACGGAGGTACTTCATTACCTTAGCCTAGTAAATCAGTAGGCATGATTTGTACTGCTTCTTCAGCGCTGTGTTAACCACACAGAACTGGTCAGACGTGAACAAATATTTCTTGAGAAATTAGTTAATGAAATAAACCACAGGATGAACCTTCGGTTACTTAAGTCTGACAAATCGTACACAAAAGGTCAGTAAGGCATTTCCTTTTCCTTTTCCAAGGCAGGTAATTTGGGAAGTCATACGGTTAGCCAGGGATGTATTCAAGGAAAACAAAGCAACAAAACGCAATCAATTGCTTTTCATTTAAAGTAAGTTCTCAGGAGCAGTTGGCAAATCATGAGTTATGCCAGGATTTCCCAAATACAGACCTCTATAAATTACAGTCAATTTCTCACCTTCAGATTGCTTCTCTCCCACACCAGCCCAGAAAACTAGAAAGCCAGTGTCCTACGACAAACCCAGGCCAAGTTCTGTGGGCACCCTGGGAAAATGAAAGCACTGTCTCGGCACGCCACTGATCAAGGGGAAAGTGCCTTTGTACTCAATGCCCCAATTGGTATTTGTGGCCACCGGGAGCAGCCGCTTTCATTTCTCTTAGCGCTTGTTCCAAAGCAATGTAGCCAGGTGCCATTCCGAAAGGAAACCTCTAACTACCCCTAATAGCTTAAGTCAGCACTTTCCCAAGTGAAAGATGGGGTGCCCGGGGACATTTCAGAGGTGAGGGTGGCACATTCAAACCTGAGGTGTGTCTACTTCCCCAATGACGTCATTTTAATAGACACCGCCCCACCCCCGTTTCCTGGGCACATTAACACGCGTACATGATTTCCTGGGTGAAAAAGTCCCTTCGCTAGGGTATGAAAGAGCCAACAAGTCAGACGACTGCCATTCCTTCTGCAACGGGGCTAATTTCCTGAGAAAGGCGGGGGCAGGGGGGGTACTTGGCTCAGCCACTCCACTGCACAACCTTGCTGCTGCTACTGGGCCAAGCTCACAGTGTCAGCCTCTCCTACACCACAGGAAGAAAACCTGATGTTGGGTGAGGAACACGTTCATTTTTAGAGGAAACTATGGCATACATGCAAGCTGAAAAAGTAAATACATGTACTGTGTGTGGACCTGTGAACACAAGTGTAAGAGGATGCAGCACTAAAAAATACAGTGTGGTTCACATATGCAGTTGCTGCAAAATCAAAAATCCTGAACACTACCAAAGCCAGATGATGGTCTACAGATGCGATCCGGGGCTTCTATTGCTACTTTAGTTCATGCTTCTAAAATGCACAGGTATCCTTAATAACTAGGGATCCAATAATAACTCGCGAACCACCTTGACTTATGATATGGGAGGTGATGTATGCTGTGAATATGCTTTTATTGCCATTGGTTAATAAAGTAGCTGCTTTTGGCCAATGGCTTAACAGAATTTAGCCAGGCTGGAAGAGAGATATCGGGAGGGAGTAGGCGGAGTCAGAGAAGCCATGGAGCTCAGCTACCTGCCAGAACCTTGCGGGTAGGCCTCAAGCCTCGTGGTAAAATAAGAATAGAAATGGGTTAAGATATAAGAGCTAACGCTTATGTGATTGGCCAAGTAGTGATTTAAATAATATAGTTTCTGGGTGGTTATTTATAGTTGAGGCAGCAGGAACGAACAAGCAGCCTATGCCAACAGACTTATATAAAAGAATTAAGTCAGCTGACCATCTAATTATGGTTTTTTTTCAGTGCTGGAGACCAAACCCAAAGCCTCACAAACAGTACTAGGTGCCCTGCCACTGAGCTACTGCCAGCCTGGGGTGAACATTAATGCAGACAGAGGCGATTTGCATTCGAACTGTGGCTGGCACACTCTGGTAGAGCGTACATATTTGTTCCTAAGCTATAAGCTCAGTGTTTCCTTCACAATACATTTGGAGCGACCAAGACTGAGAAAAGACTAGTAACACAGGGAATTGGGCGCTAGAGCCAGAGCTGAAAGCTCAACACCAAGATTCACACTCTCTGTCCCAGGAAACAGACCAGATTCTGGAGCAGTGAAGCCCATGCTGTCAGGGCTTCATCAGCTCTCCAATACTGACTGAACGAACAAAGCACCTTTGTGTCAACATTCCATACCTGCTTTTGAAGTTCACTGAAAGGGAGCTATCAACGTCATTCAGCAGTATTAAAAGCAAGGTGAGGTGGTTCACTTAATGAGTAAAGACCGCCAGGCTAACCCTGACAACCTGAGTTCAATCCCAGAACTCATTCGATGGAAGGACTGACCCCCACAAGCTGTCCCTTAGCTGCTCCTGTGTGCTATGGAACACACACACACAAAAGTAAATGTGTGGTGTACGCCTTTAATCCCAGCACTCGAGAGGCAGAGCAAGGTGGATCTCTGCAAGTTCAAAGCCAGGCTCCAAAGTTACAGAGAAACCCTGTCTTGAGGGGGGAAAAAACGTAAATGTGGGCTCTAAAGTCCTCAAAAGCTCAAGGCACCAAAGGTGGCGACAAGAAGCACTTCCTACATATTTTGAAAAAGAACCCTTAGTTTTGAGCTGTAACAAGGGGCTTCACACAAGAGGTGTTTGTTTTTTAATTCTGTAAGTCATCAAGCAGTTTCTGAGAACTGTAAGCGACAATGTAATTCCCTGTAAAATGATGTACAGCCAGCGCCACATTTAGATTACACACACGCACCCATCCACCAGACAGCCACACACAGAAAGAGTGAATCTGACCAAACGTTTGGTCTGTCATACCATTTTGCTGACTTGAACTCTACTAAAACACAAGAAAACCATCACTCCAGGAGACACGGAGTTAAGGAAAAGGACCGGATGTGTAACATTCACCCAAAAGACCCTGAGAACAGTAGCAGTCAGCAGCAGAAAGACAGTGAAGAAACATTTATAGTATCAGTAGGAAAACCCATTGAAAATGCCAATGTTGGACTGGAGAGATGGCTCAGAGGTTAAGAGCACTGGCTATTCTTCCAAAGGATCTAGAGTTCAATTCCCAGCACCTACAGAAAGGATCACAACCATCTTGAGTTCCAATTCCAAGGTATTTGATGCCCTCTTCTGGATTCTGAGTGCGCCGCACACTGCTGGTGCAGACATTCATACTGATAAAACACACAAACACATACAATAAAAATAAAGAAAATCTCGAAAAGAAAAGTTGAAGGTAAACTACACCTGGGAAACCGGAGGTAAAAGTCGCTATAAAATAAACAGGTGAATTGAGAGGGCGAGCTGACTAGGAAGTAGAGGGGAGGCAGGGAGACACATTTTATTTTAACGGACAGAAGAGAATCTAAAGGAGACTATCAGAAGATTTCTCAAACCACATAAAACACAAGTCCAAAGCATGGCTTTAATTTGGTTATCTTTATTATAATGTTTGGAATTTATGCTCTGCTCTCAATCAAGTGGTTATGACCTTAAAAAGCACATAATCCCACCACAGGACCAATGCTACTAGTCAGCGCCTGGCTGTTACGTCACTCTGATGGACAGTGTGACAGCTAAGTCCAAAGAGCCTGCCATTTGGTTCTCTGCAGAGGATGTCACCACCCGCACAGGGACCGTAAGCTCTACAGCACCGACACTGCTAGCAGTCATGGCCGAGATACCCAGACGCTGCCAGTCGGTGCCCATCCTGAGGGAAGCTGTAGAGATGGTTCAGAGGCCTCACTGATCGGCCACAGAAACATGAGCAAAATGGCTGAATGAACTCACATGGATTCTTTATCCAGGGCTGGACCCCCAATGTACAAGAGCAGACATAAATAAATGAAGCAGAGAACATTTAAAGGTCAAACGTCACCCTCAACATGTAGTTGATGAAGAGCACGTTGCCTAAGAAAAGTCGTTAGACAGTAAATGACAATAATTAGCAAAATCTTTAAAAACACCCAACTTTTAAAAGTTCCAAATATCTGATTTATTTGACAACAGAAAAATATTAACAGTTTTAGATTGTGCTACAAAGAGCTGGAGCAGTAACAGCAACAGGAATTACTTAGGGACAGGAACATTCAACTACTGTACAAGGGCACCAAGCCTCCGCATCCCAAACAATTACAGAGTACACAGAGACGTTTCTGTTGACAGGAGACAGAGAAACCCAAAACTAGACAAACTAGACGGAGTCCAGTGACTACAGCAGCCCCTGGGGGAAGCAAGTGCTGGCAGGAAGTGAGGCTTTCCACCAGATGATCACGTGGACCTGCAAGGAAGAAAACACAGTTCAAGAGACCACGCAGACTGCACGCCAAGTTCTCTCTGAAAATCTCACAAAATAAAAATAAGTCTTTTCTCTGTACCAAAAGAATTTTTTAAAAATACACTATGGGTAAAATAAACTTGAGTAAAGGCCCAAGTCCTCTTCAGAGACGCGCGCATTTACAAATAACACACATCAGAACAAGTCTGACAACACAAACACTGGACTACTTAAGACAGGCCAAGCTAAGTTCGTGTTCTGCTACAAGACATTACATCAAAATGAATCTCATTCGCACTATAATTTTTTCTTTTTAACCTTTAATCACCAGCGGCTGGGCAACTGAAATGGACATGAGAACTATATAAATGTCAGAGAAATATGTAAACCTCATTAATGTTTCCAAAAATTCATTTAGAGATAGAAACAGGTCCAGATAGATGCCTGTCTAAATGTACTGCAATTACGTTACAGTGACTTTCCCAAATGCACAGATATGCTCTGTCTTCTCTCAGCTCATTACTGACTCAAACAATTTGCCCTTCTGGGATCAATTGTTTGCTAATAAATAATTGTTTACAGTCACAAAATGATGTTAGGAGGGTTTCTTATTAGTTTTCCTCCTGCACCCTAATAAGATTGAAAACTAGCTGAGTCCCAAGAGTCTAACCTTAACCTCGCTTTGTTTAACAGCCCAGGAAATGATGAACCATCTGCTTCAGAAAATAATGGACGGCCAAGAGGAAATATTGTTTAATTGTAGATTAACCTCCTCAGGAGGCAGTCTGAAGCAGCTTTCGAATTACCAACTATCACCAGCAAAGAAATCAATGGCTCAAGAGCCTTTTCCTCTACCATTTAAGGTCCAGAAAGAACACAAAGGGATTTTTATTACTTCTATTTACAAACATTTATTTCCACAGCAGAAACAAAAATCAAGGTCAAAACTGCTTCTCTCTTAAAAATGTGGCCACTGCCCTCCAATCCTGTCTGCCCAAATATCTCTAATGTAGCAAACCATCAAAAAGAAAAAACAAGAAAAACCTATTTTCCTTTATTTTCAGGCTCTTAAAAAAAATTAAAATTAGTATTTCCCTCATTTCTGTGTTAATATTTATAAATCCACCACTGGGGAGGACCAACTGTTTTATCAGCATCAACATGGCACTTAAGTAAATGAAATCTTGTCAAGCACATGGTGACCTACAAGTTCAAAAGGAAAAAGAACAGCATGAGATGAAAATGGCCGGCTGGGACAGGAAACAGAAGAGGGACAGATTAAACACAAACTCGGCCCTTTAGCCAGCAGCTCCACATCCTAAAAATCTCTACATCCAGCCTGTGAAAGCGCAGACACTACTCCTTGTCAAATGCTCTGCTTCTACAGACAGAGGCCCAACAAATTTAGCAAGGGCACTTCAGAAAATTACAGAAGTCCAACACACATTTACTTAATACAAACCCTCCCTGAGGATTTCCTCTGAGGACCTGAAAGCAAGGACAAGGAGGGACAAGACACACGGGGCAGTCACTGCATGTACGCTGTGCCTGCGCCTCTCTCGGAGCCTGGAGAAGACTCTGTCCCACTGCTGCCAAAAAGCCTAGATGGCGCCTCCGGCCAACAGCTAACCCAGCAACATCTATGAAAATTCCAGAAGGGGGTCTGCTGTGCTGGGCAAGGCCATATTACTCTGTCTCCAATAAAACCCAAAGGTCATTCGCTTCTGTAAATATTACAGAAACAATCTCTGGAGAGGGAAGGGTTTGTTGTTTTTGGCAGTTCAAATTCTTAAATATCTTAAATAGAATGTACTAAAATAAATTATTCTTGAATTCCTCAACTTAATTTTAAAGCAATGAGCTAGTAGTAACTCCAGAGATTCAAATAATAGAGCCTATTCAAGAAGAATGAGAGTTTGACATTCTTCTCTACAAAACAACTAGGCACAATTTTATCCATCAGACGTCTATCAACCTACGGATATTGAAAGCTTGGGAGAACAAGATAAAATCACTTCCAACCCTACAGTCAGCTGTAATATCGAGCAGGCATCAACGACGCTATTCATGAATTTGGAAAAATTAATAAGTCCTGGGTTGAATGCAAGAAAAGGCTTCAATCCAGGTGAAGCATACTCACTTGGGCTTTGTTTCTGCATCTGTCACTTGGCGAATGAAGATACCATCTTCAGGATGCTCCACGTCATCCATTTCATACATATAGGACGATGCTATTGCAAGCGTGGTTCCGTCATTACTGAAGGCAAGAGACGCAATGCTAGTGGGGTATCGATGGAACTGGCATAGTCGCTTTTTGTTAAACGGATCCCAAATATTTACAAATCCATCAGAACCACCTGCAAGTAATGTAACTTGTTAATACGGCTCTGTGCACCGAAGCAGAGAGACACTCTTAGGGTTCTGCCTGAGCATAAGCAGCATAGTCTCAGCGCTCAGCTCAGGCCCGCGTGTCATACTTCACCTGTGGCAAACGTATTGTGGATATTGTGGAAGGAAATGGCGTTGACTGGGTAAATCTGCTCAATGTTGTTTTCCTTTAGCCTGTGACACTTGAAGGCATACTTCTTCTTCTGAACCTCGGGGCTTGGGTCCAGGTATTCTACTGCCACTCGGCCTTCAATGGAGCTCAACACATAACCCTGCCGAGAGAGCGGAGGCCCAAAATGGCAAAAACCTGCCTTCCAGAGAGCAACACGAGGTCCCCAATTCAATCCACAAAGACGACTATTTCAGAAATGAAAGTTCAGCCAGGTTTAATAAAGGACTGGAGCTGTCCTGACGGCCATGCCATCTCTATAGACACCTGCTTTGTAAGACATGGCGCCACCCTTGCTGGCTTTCTCTCTCCACACTCTCAGTACCTAGCACACTGCAACCAAAAATGACTTGTTCTGTCAAGTCTAAAAAACTTCTAAGTTTTACTATCCTTTGTCTCCTGCCCTGAAGGGGACTATAACCTGTTGCCTCAGGTAAAACCTCCTCTGCACCTTTAACTCTAAGCACTGTGCCCCCTCACTGGGAGGATGCACCAGTAATCCTGTCCCAGCACGGCTGGGGCTGGCCCACCTCTGTGTTTACTAGTGAGTCAGGTTTGCATAAACCAGGCTGAGCAACCCTCCCGAGGGTGCCCCAGTTTCGAACCGTCTTTCATCTTCCCTTGAAATAACAACATATTTTTAAAAAGATAATGCAATGATTATGAATACTTTTTACATCTTTATATTTTAGTCCAGATATTTCAAAAGTTATTCCCAAAAACTGCTCACAGAAAATGAATTCAACGTAATCGAACCTTTATTATTTATGTGTGTGTGTGTGTGTGTAGAGGCACTTATGAATGGAGGTCAGAGGGCAACTTGCAGCTGTCAGTTCTCTCCTTCCACCACATGGTCCCAGGGAGAGAACTCAGGCCATCAGTCTCGGCAGCGGGCACCTTTGCCCACTGAGCCACCTCCATTTTTTTTTTTTAAATAAAATCCTATTTTAAGCATCCATCATAAAAGCAAAGATAATCCTACAGAAAAATTTAAACATAAAGACATAAAATATTTCTGTAATGCAAGTATGTTTTAATCACATTTCAACCTCTCCAAGTTTCACTAACTGCAGCTGACTGTCTTTAATACTTACAAGAACAGTAACCACCACCTGAGACTCAAGGTGAGACAAAGAGCCAAGAGAACGGACTTCCTGCTCCATATTCCACAGCAGCTAAAGGACAGCCCTGACACCAAATGCATCTACTGCTTTAAGTGAGGCTTTCTCTTTAAAAAAAAAAAAAAAAAAATCCTACAACTGCTCACCTCACAACAACTGCCCTTGTATTTCTTGAGACAGTGTCTCACTTTATAGCCCACGATGGCCTTGAACTCACACTCTTCCTGCTTCAGACTGCTAAGATTATAGGAGTAGGCCAGTGAGGCTAACCACCCCCTTTTCCCCTTATAGCTTTAAGGACTGCTAATAAAAGGTAGCTTACTAAATTGTTTTGTTTTTAAAGTAATGATGGAAGGAGACCCACTCAACCTCATCTCAGCGGCATTCTTATTAAAAAAAAGAAAAGAAAGAAAGAAAAAGAAAAAATATCAAAGCTCTCATTTAGTAAGAGAGAAACAACCCTGATAATATCAGGATTGAAAAACCACAAAGGCAGGCATCCATATCTACAATCCCAGCCTTGGAGAAGCTGAGGCTAAAGGAGTGTAAAAATGACACCAACCTGAGCTACATTAAAAAAAAAAAATTCTATAAACTTAAATTTCCAAACTTAAGCTTTGATTGGCGTACAAATTGAATATGTTTGATACTGCATACTTTCTGAGCATCCCACACCAAAACCATCAATAAGAAAGGCATCTCTTCAAAGCACTTGACCATCCCTAAAATGTGGGGCTGTTATTCTCCTCTAACCTTCAGTTGCCATTAAAGAATTCAAAAGAGCAGACCTAAGGCAAATTATAAGTCACCTAAGGCAAATTGTAAGTCACCATGACTTGGAAATTCAGAGAAGGGAGCTGAAGGGACCGGTACCTGCTTGTTTGGAAAGGCGCGGATGCAGCGAGTCTGGTACTTCAGGCTGGACTCCCTGCGCTGCTGCACGTAGCCCATATTCCTCAAGTCCCACACCAGCACTCGGCGGCCTGCTGTACCCACAATCAGCCTGTCCCCGGACACCGACAAGGTGTACACCTTTTAGGAAACATCAAAACTCAATAATCATCATCTACTTCCTGAAAAATAACATTTTGCTCCCAAAGTCTGTCTAATCCTAAAACCATTAAAAAACGTGGCAGACCACATTCCCAGAGCAGGCGTCTACTTTAGTCAGAAGTGAGGTGACTTAGACAAACTTGGCACACACACAATCACCAAGCATGAAATACACTCCAAGTGTGTAGACACTTTTAAAGTCAAACACTCGTTATTATGACATTTCCCCCAAAACTTCTTGACTCATTTAAGATAAAAGTATTAAACCCACTCAAAACAGGACAACAGAGTCGAAACGCCTTTTGGCTTTTCGTAAAAGAATCGTTTTCATTTTTTTCTATGACCAGACCAGCTTTTCAAAGACTTCATCCGGCGACTCTCAAACTCTTGGCGTCTCCCAGCTGTTCCCCGAGGGAAAGGCCTTTCGAGGAACAGTGAAGAAGGCGTAACTAGCAGGCTGACTTGTGGCTTTGCAGGGACAAACTCAAAAGGAAAAGATAAGGACAGCTGCCATGCTCATAGCCAAGCTACCCTTAGGCTCCGATGTCATCATGTTCAACGTTCAAAGAAGGGAGCTCAGCTTATGGGGATGAAAAAAAAAACTAAGGCATTTTCCCCTGAAAATATCTATTTTTCCCCGTCATAATGTCTTTCCTTCAATATTTAAGCCTCCACAAAAATACTTTTGTAAAAAATCGTAAATTTCCTGCAAGCAGAACATTTAGAAGCTTACATACAAACAAAATTTTACGTAGACACCAGAAGGAAAAAATTCACAAAAGAGTAGCAAAGAGTCTTCCTAACCTAAGTCATAGCCTTAAAAATCTAGACCTGGGGTCTGTAACAGAGGTTATTGTTGACTTTCAACCCCTGCTGAACTGCTATTAAAAACTGTAAAGGAACCATGATACCGAAAGACTTCCTTTTAACCCTCAATAACCATGCCATATAGTTGATAATCACCAGTATACAACTACAGGCCACCAGTCAAAGGACCAGGTCAGGTCACAATACAATGCCCAAACAGCAGCCCCTACACCTACAATCTGACTTTAAAATCTAAAAACTAATGCAACTCAAAGAAAAATAAGAATCTAAAAAATTGAAATATTAAGTAATTATTGCATACTTATATAAGAACATTGTAATATATGTTTATTCAGAAAGCCAGTATTTTTCAAGAAGAAAATTAATCTACAATATATGAAGTGCTAAACTTAAAAAATAACCAGAAAGAAATCAATTTATAATGGTACAATTGTATCAAGAATTACCTTAAATCTTTACTATACAGGTGACACACAAGCTTCTGAAACTGCTTTCTGTCCCCGCTGATCATAAATCAGGGAAAACCACTGTCATGCTACTGACTAGGTGTATACATTCATCAAACAGAGTATTAAAAAAAAGCGACATAATGAACCTCCTGAACCAATAAGCAGCCTGATTCAGTGTGGCTGGTCCATTATATGATATTCCGTCAGCAATTCATCACCGTTCTTAACATGTTACATACAACCATAAATCAAAACTAGAAACAATGCAATTATTTTATTCTGAACAAAGGTCTTGCCAGGAGTAGATTCGACTGTGACGTGACAAAAATAATGGCTCTTTGCTTGCACTGCTGTATATAACGCCGGCTAACAGGGCCGAACAGCGTATTTACACCAGGGAAGACCGCCAGTGAAGAACACCTTCACACTGGTAGAACAATCCAGCTTTTAAATTAACCGCCACCTGAGAGACGGTCTGATGAGGACACAGCTGAAGTTTGTTTAGCAAACAGATCAACAAGTCAGAAGACGCAAAGTTGGCTTCCAAAAGCTCGGAACAGAATCCCTGATAGGTTTATCCAATCCTAAGAGGTCAGCCAGAAACACATGGATAAACAAACACCACTAATGGATTCAGGAGCTGGTGTGTGTTCATGTGTATGAAACAGTAATAATTATAGAAGAAGCCATGAACCTGACATTGAGTCGAGGGAGCTGGGGGTGGGGGGGGGGGCGGTGATGAAGGGGTGGGAAAGATGTAAATATAGTGTACTCAAGTACAAAATTCTCAAAAAAAAAAAAGGAATCATAGATGCAAATGGTTTTATAATCTAAAGGTAGAGACTGTCAATCTGGACTGAAATAACAAATTAACAACAACAACAAAACCAAGATCCAACTATGGTACTGTCTATGACAAATAAACAATTTAGATTCCAAGTGTTTAAAAGCTCCATTTACTACAAGCCTTCAAATGACATCTGCCAGCGTTTAAATACACACATAGCAATAAAAGTCAGAGAACACAGCTCTCACTGAAGTTGAAATGATAACCCTTTCATTGTCAATGTCAACATCCCAACTGCTTTGGGCTGTCAAGCTGAGGTTAGGACAGCCAGTCTCTGTAAACAGGGAGTTACTCTCAGACCTCACAATACATGGAGAGAGAAATTAAGTCGGGCTCTCCAGTCCAAGTTTAACACTGACAGAAAAAGAACGGCCCAAAATTTAAAAGTGAATTCCCTTCACTTTAAAGCATTTCTGTGTAGTTAGATTTCTAAGAGACTGTCAGTTCTTAACCTAGGCAACAGCATTTCATCAAACATGCACCCAAACACATCACCCCGATGAGCACAGCAGCCCGGACATAAAAACCCTACCTTTTCCGGCTGAGAGAAGGTGCCAGCATTACAAGGAGTTCTGGGATCCCACAGTTTAACTGTCTGATCCCAACTTCCAGTAACCATGACATTCACTTCGGGACAGTATTCCACACATCTGATAGGGGCATCATGCGTTCCGACAAGATTTTCTATTGCAAAGAAAAATAAAATAAAAACAGCACATATAGCCTTGCCATCTCAACTGACTGGGATACCTTAAGTGAACTAATGGGACATTCAACTGAAATGAATTTGTCTCGATCAACTTGACAGGAACGCCTGCACGTGAGCAATTCTCCGCGACTCCAACGTTACCCGGACCTAATTTACTCCAGACTGCCTAGGTCAATGCCATAGCAGAAGGGAGCACAGCTGCCTTGAATTTCACTCCAACTGCATTAAGACGGTGCGTGCTTATCAACGTGATCCTAGGATTTATAAGAAAACTGGGTTAACTCTATGCCTTCGTTGGTACCTAGTACCAGATTGGTACATCGTAGGTGCTCAAGGAAATACTTGCTGAATGCAGCAATGAGTGGAGCTCTCTGGTTTCCTGTGCCCTGACAACACTTTCTTCACACTGAGCCAACGCCTGTAAGAAATGGTTACAGGATTTGAAAGCTGACGGGAGCCTTCCAGCTAATTCACTTTGCTCTCATGGTAAGGTCAAATTTCCACTACATAATTTTTTTTCTCAACCTCAACCTTCACATTATCTCACGTGTTCTCTCAGTTAACATCATCTATTAAGTATCTACAATGTGCCAAAACCCACGTGACACAAAGATACAAGATGACTAGCAGGCCTGGGGATGACGCTCAGAGAGAGCACTTGCCTAGCATGTATATAACACACACCCCCAAATCACGTTCATACAGAAGCCTCTTTCGATGAAACACTGCTCTTTTTCTCCTTCAAACAGTCTCATGTAGCCTAGGCTGGCCTCAAACCGGCTGTGTAGCTGAGGCTGGCCTTCAATTTCTGATCCTCCTGCCTCCCCCCATTCCCAGTGCTGGGATTACAGGAACACCACCACACCCAGCACAGAGATGCTTCTCTATCCATCTTCCCTTTGTTCAACGTAGCCTCTAGGTAGTTACATCACGACCCCCTGACGCCTCCCTTCAAGTATAGTTGTATCCAGTAGAGCAAACAAAGCTCAGAGCGCTCTCTTTTCTGGGCTCCACTCCAATTTCTGCCTCAGTGAAATCTGAAAACTCTTAAGAAATGTTTTTATACACACAACTGAAACACATTCTTCTGCGAAGAATACAAGTTTCCTCATGACTGGCTACTGGGTTGCACCTTTAAGACACACTTTTCCAGCAAGGAGAGCACCCTAAGATAGCAAACAGTCCTAGGAAATCCTGAAATGGATCCAGTCCACTTTTAAAGACTTCTAAAGGTAATGGCCAAATGCATAAGTGATACTTTGGGAAAACACTTAAGGCAGTGTTTAAAATGGGTTTGACTGCAAAATACACACTCCATTTGTGCTAACTTAATTCCAATTTAAAATGTCTATTATCAAAGCCACTTTTCACCTTCACCTAAGCACTGAGACCAACTACTCATCCTAAGTAAGCCTTTCCGCATTAATACACTAGCAAAGGAAAACTGGTAAAGTGTGGCCGTGTTACCTTGATCAGTGTTCAAATCATGCATTTTCAGTTGATGATCCAATCCTCCACTCCAGGCATGCGTTGGATCCTACAAAGTAAAGTTTGGTTTTGGTTTGTTGGTTTGTTTGTTTTGAGACAGGGTGTCACTAATAGCCCTTGTGGTCCTGGAACTCACTACAAAGAACAGGCTGGCCTCAAAACTCAAAGAGATCCGCCTGCCTCTGCCTCTGGGTTTAAAGACTTGGCCACCACGCCCAGCCCCGTAAATTTTGAACCATTTCAAAGTTACAAAGCTTTAGCAAGCATTTCAAAATGGCTATTTCTACAGTCAACTGTTTGGGTATGACAGACACTAAGAAGTAAACAAAAATGCAAGTTGTCTCCAAAAAGAACAAAGTGCAGCTTTATCACGAGGGACACCAGCAGCTAACTAGACGATATTCACGCCTTTCAATCTTTCCTTCTAATAAGGTAGCTAAATTAGTATTGCTGAGAATTCCAAACACAATTATGTCGAGAAAGTTCATCCAAGTCTGAACTTGAAAAGGGTGATTGAAACTGCGACGAAAGGAGAAACACAAACGAACGAACCATGGCAGTAGGCTCAAACCAAGCTAAAGAGAAGCACTCCAGAACATTATGAACTGCCCCAACACTCCAAATCGTGTATGGGATGCTATGGTACGGTCTACACTAACTCGGTAAGGGGACAAGAGCAGAAACTGAGTCCACCTACGTAGAAGGCGCAGTCCAGGACAGCACCAGTGTGCTGGTACTTGAGTCGCATGGAGTTGGCGGGCACATCGTAGAGGCGTACAGACGTATCCCAGGAGGAGACCAGGAGGAATTGGGAGGTGTTGGGGCTGAACTTGACCGAGGAGATGCCATCCTCGGGTGGCTGGTTCAGATTGAACTCGTTCGAACCCGTCATCTGCAAAACAAACGTTAAGTCTGAGTCCCTTACCGGAGAAAGAGAGGCCCGTCCGGGTTTGCGCCTGCGCAGAGTCGGAATCGGCCGTACTCTAGACCAGGCGCCATCCGGCTCCCACCGAGCTCTACCCGGCCGGGCCTCCTTCCCGGCCCGCGGATCCCCCAAATAATACACAATGAAGGCCAACAGGATCCCTCTGTACACCCACCAACCGGCTACAGGCTGCAAACCCCGCTCCACCCAATCCCTTGTTCGGATCTCTACCTCGTATTCGCCAAAGCAACGTTTCCACACCGGCCACTAACACACTGCTCCCCTCCGAGCACTCCCAAGCTAGCGGAGAAGGCGGAGAGGAAGCTCCGGAGCAGGCCTATCATTGGCTGATTTCAAACGCCAACGGCTCGATCTCGGCCGCCAATTGGTTCGGTCTGCTGCTCGAGTCATTACCGTAGTCATCTTGTTCCGGCTCAAAGGGAAACCGCGGTTTTTTCCGTTCACGGGGTTTCAATACCACCACGCAGAGGTTACGTCGCCGAAGCTGCGCAGAGAAACTACAACTCCCAAGTATGCTCAGGTCAGGAAGGCACTCATGCCCGCCCACATTTGTACGCGGCATGCTGGGAGGTGTAGTCTTCCTGGTGCTGCCTGCCGGACCAGCCACAGACTAGAAGGCAGGAAAGATGTTTTATCTAGCTCTGGCTGTGACAGCCTTCTCTGTCTCTCAGACACAGAATCCCGTTTTGGTTGAAACTACTGTATAGCTAAATTAACATTTTCTATCTGGGCATGCTCATACCCCTGGAATTAACCCAATCTGGACATACTGAAGAAAATAGGTTCTAGTCAAATGCACTATTTGCCTTCATTTTGCTGAGGTTTCCCCTCTGTGATTAGAGTCCCGTTTCCCTTGCAGTCTAGTGATCTCATAGGAACTAGCCTTTATTTCTATTGTTTTTTAATCTCTCTACAATTTTCAAGTACCTGAATGCTAGGCCTGGCAAGAGGCTCTGGGGATACAAATTCAATCAAACTACTCTTTGTTTTAGAAGAGTCTCGCATCCCAAAAGGTAAACAGAGTAGGACATGGAGACTTCCGATGTTTTCGAGCTCAAGCAGAATCTTTTAGGGATGTTCATCACAGGTGCTAAACTGTGGCTGTCCTCTCCCCTTCTACCCTGCCATGCCATGGGAGATGCGGGCTCAGTTGGCTGCATTTTCTGTTTCTAAAATCCTCCAGAGATATGAGAATCAAAGGAGTCGCTTCCACGACCAGAAATGGTTTGGGTTCTGTGAAAAGAAAAGCGGTACTTGACCGGCAGAATGTAGTGGCTGCACACTCACGTGCAAAATATTACTGCACGTCTCTATTTAACCTGTGCTACGACTTCTTTTTCACTGCTCTCTCTTCTGTGAGACAATCTTTTTTATTTTGTAATTTTGCATAAAGTAGAAAGTTGTCGCTAGGATTAAGCTACACACACACACACACACACACAACCTTTCTCCTATTGCCCTGATGATGATTATTACGGCTAAAATATTCTGGACCTCTTCCCTCTTCAAATAGTTCTAGTATTTGGTTCTTTCTCTCTCTCTCCTCTTTCAACAAATCAACGGCCAAGTTCAATTTTTTTTTTTAAATACAGTGAGTTGTTTTGCATTCTAACGTTAGCAAAATAATTTCCCCTCTTGACTTATTTGCTTCTCTTTCCCAGTTGTTTATTTAATTCTATTAGTGTTTCCAGATTCTGAGCATAAATTACCTGCTAATAAAATCTAAGTGTATTTCATTATCCAGTGTGTGTATGATTCAGGTCCCTCTGGCCATGCAGTTGCAGCCCAACTCTATTTGAGTTTTAAGAAACGTCAATCTTTTAAATCAAGTTTAGAGCCTGAAAGGAGATGGACTATTTTGCTGATTATTCAAATGAATTGATAGACTTGAGATGGGAAATCTGGCAACAGTAGCATCTTGGACATCCACAACACAAAGGTAAAGCGGGCATGTAATAATATCCAATCACTTTTTGGAAGAACTCCTAGAAACTAATTGCAGAGTTGGGTCACCTGTCACAGCTAAAGTCTATGTGAGTGAAGAGAGTCACACATGTCCTGTTTGACAACTGGGGAAATGGTCATTGCCTAAAATAATCAGGACAAACTCGAATCATTATGTGCTGCCAGTGACTGGAGGAAGTCACTATCTTTAGAGAATGCCAGCCTGAGGAGAACATGGTGACCCATACTGTTAAGTCCATCAGCAAATTGTAATCTACTGAAATTTGCAGACCAAAATTATCTGAATGGAATATTCCTTTACAAGATGTTCCTCTGGAGCAATTTGGTTGTTTCTGTGTGGAATGTCCAAAGAATGCTGTCAGGGGAAGAATACAAAGAGATTACCTAGCGTGATGACAACTTTAGTGAGATAAGATACACACTTCCGATAAATAAGAAGAGAACCGATGTCCTCTCTCTGACCACCAGATTTAGTGTAGATTTTCAGCTTGTGTTAGGACCTCAGCAAATACTTGCAATAATACTTGAACTAAACAAGTGGACCAACCTAGTATTGGCAGGTGCATTCTTGAGTAGCATCCATCTGACGTCATCTTGGAGTAGTTGCGGGGGGGTTTGTGGAATATAACAGGATAAGAAGAAAATGGACAATATCAGAGCAAATGTCTTCGACCAGGCGTTTTACACGGAATCGTATGGGTCATGTAAGCATTTGTATTCTGTGTATATCTACAAAAATGCAAGTTATTTCTATGCTTCTTGGCACAGAGACAGAGCCACTCAGGCAAATGTTTTCTTCTCAAGAAAGAAATAGGGCCTTGCCGCTGCCGGACTCCTAACTCCTTGCTCCCAGTCAACCACTGAAGGGAGGTAGGTAGGAGGACCTAGAAACTCCACCTGAGGCTTCCTCCGAGCTCCAGCATACACTCCAGACGTTTAACAAGGAACAGGTGGCTGCCCTCAAAACGGAGAGAAACAACCGGCTGCAATTTGCATGATTCAGGTGCTGCTGTTCTCTGGGTGTAGCGCCTCCCCAGCTCCTGCTTGGAGCTGATAAGTCCACTCCGTGGGTGCCTCCACTGCACCTCAGGGTTCAAGCCCGAAATAGCCGCAGCTTGCTGGCCAGTAATCATTTAGCCACTCAAAGGGCAAATGTAACAACAAAAAGTGTCGGGAAGCGCCTGCTCCGTGAATCCCTCCATCGAAATGTGACCTTTAGGCATCACCTCCTGCTCCTCGGAGAACTGCGCGTGGCTGCAAGCGGGTCGCGTGGGGCTTTGGACCCCAAGCTGACGCTTTCTCATATATACTGCGTCTTTCTCTGCGAAGGAGGACGCCAACGCGGCACTCGGGGCTTCGGCCATGCATGGAGTGCCCAGCTGCAGTCTAGCTCAAATCGATCCCCAGCACCAGGGGAGATATTCACCTTCTTGCCTGACTTATTCCCAGAGGTAACCCGGTCAGCATCCAGGCCTGCCTCTCCGCCTTTGTCTTTTTCCGCGCGGGCTCGGGATCTCGATTCCATCCTGGAGTGTACCCCAATCGGCACACCTGGATCGTGGGAACTGTGCTGTTCCAGTAAGCAGCTCTAGTCACGTGCTGCCTGGGCAGCCCCAATATCCGACCTTTAACCTCTGAGCCCAACCCCACCCTCACGTAGAGAGCTCAGGACGTTGGTGGTGGGAGGAGGGGAATGGGGGGTCCGATGTAGAGAATATTGCACGCTCAGGCACTAAAAATCTAGAAACCACTCTGCATTGTATCGCGGGACAATTAATCCTTCCAAAGTTAGCAACCATGTTTAAAACGTTTTATTTTTTTTCTCCTTAAAAATATTTACAGATCTGTACCCTCCTCAAGATGAAGGTTGTTTTTTTTTTTTTTTCAGCTTCACCCCTCAAGATGAAGGGAATGAAGAGAGGTGATTAGTTCAATGACGAAGGCCCCAGTGGGCTCGGCTTGACTGAGCCTGTGTCCTTATACACACACACACACACATACACACACACACACATATGTATATACAGGTGTATAAATGAGGAAAAGATTATCCGGTTTTGTTGGTGTTCTTATTTTTTTTTCTTGCTACCAACCAAAACTTACCTAGCCAAAACTCCCTGCCAAAACTCCCTTTCCCGCCACCACCCGAGACTCTCCCCTTTCAAAAGAGTTTTCAAACGCGTTTTGGTTTGGTTTTGTGTAGAAAGCAGGTGTTCTGGCGTGTGGAATGCAGATAAATACCCGAAACAAACAAACAAAGTAGGGAAGAGGCCATAAATAAGACATAACGAATACACATGGTGTATTTCTTAATACTTCTGAACACGCGACGCTCTGCTCCGGAGCCCTGGGAAGGACGCCGCCCGCGCCCGGGTGTGCAGGCGGCTGCAGGCAGCCAGGGACGCTGCAGCCAGCGAGCGGCTCAGTAGTCAAGCTTGTTGTACAGGTTGTAGAGTGGTAAGGCCGAGAGGTTGCTGCTGGGGTAGTAGAGCGGCGCCGGGAAGGCGAGCGAGCGCGGCACCGGCACTCGCAGCAGTGAACTGTCCCGAAACACTAGCGGCATGCCCACGAGAGTCTGCGCCGATGCGTGTGCCATGTTGGCCGCCTCCAGTTCGGCCGAGAGTTGCCGCTTCCACTTGTTGCGGCGGTTCTGGAACCAAGTCTTAACCTGGGTCTCGGTGAGCTGCAGGCTGGAGGCAAGGCAGGCGCGCTCCGAGCTGCTCAGGTAGCGTTTCATGTCGAAGGTGGACTCGAGCTGATACACCTGACTGCGGGAGAAGACGGTGCGCGTCTTTTTCTTGGCCGCCCCGGCCTGTCGTTCCGCACCACCATCCCGAGGCCGTTCCGGGCCCGGAGAGGGCGAGCCCGCCGGCAAGAGCCTCTCTTTCTCGTCTTTAAAGTCCGAGTGAGAAGGAGAAAGGAAAGGCGTGCGCTCCGAGCCCGCAGGCCCTGTGCTTCCGCTGCCTTTGGGGGTACCTGGAGAGTAAGCACAAAGAGAATGACCTTGGAGTTGATGCACTCTGCTCTTTCAGGGACCAGGAGGTTGGCCGAAGCCTGCATCCTTGGCCCCCTTATTACCAACTCTTTCCTTTTCTTGTTAGCACCCAAGGTCTAGAGCCTTGGCCTTTTAAAGCAACAGAAGAGGGTCCCATATAATACGAGTCTGAGGGTCTCCGCTCCAGTCTTATAAAATAAGTATAGGTGGTAACAGGTCTCAAGTGGGCACATTAACACTATTTTTAAAAGATGATTTTTATCTTGCAAGAACTGGGCTTTATACGGTGACATCATTTTCCAGGCCATGTCTTTGGAAGTCAGGTTAAAGACTAACTCCCGGGCTCTCCTCTGTCAGCTGCTGTCAAGAGGAACCCTCTCTGAAACGCACCACTGCCAATCATTTTAGAGTACTAATCACTTCACGAAAAGATCGACAGGAGAAAAAAGACCTAAAGAGACTGTAGAGCTGACAACACCTACACCAGATCTGCAGAACTCAAGTCAGGAAAGAAAGTACCCCGTGTGCGAAAGGATTCTGGCTAGCACCGAGTGTACGGCCCGCAGAGTTCCTGGCCCACTCCAGTTCACCCTCCTTCCAACACAGTCTTCCCCTAAACGCCCCCAATATTTCTCTACTTCTTCCTAGCGCCGGTCCTTGGGAGAAGGCAACACTGGTCCGTAGACACCCTCCCCTTGACCTGGACCCCGAGTAGCCCGGCTGTGGCCAGAAGACACCCTGCTCCCGAGTCTCCGGTATGCACACACCGCATAGATAGGCTCATGCACTGACTCCCGACGTGCGATCCTTACCCAGGCAAGGGAAAGGGATGGGGGGATGGTGCTTAGGGCTTGGCTCCTTGGGGCCGTGCGGATCTGGGCAGAAACAAGCGGGCGCTTTCCAGCCTTCGTCCAGCTCCTCCTCCTCCGAGGACACAGACAGGCTGCGTTTCCTGGCTGGCCACCCGGCGGGTTCCCGCGGTGCCTCGGAAGGGCCCCCGCCCAGGATGGACTGGATGGTGAAGCTGGAGACGCCACCGGCCGCCGGACATCCCTTTCCCACATCTTCCTTGCTGCCCATCCTGGGTTCATAAGAAATCGGAGGAAACCAAGAACTCCCTTTAGAGCGGGTCTGGGTGGAAAGTGGTGCGGGCAGGCAGGCGGGGGGAGGGGCGGGAAAAAGGCAAGGGGAGGGGGCTACGAGGCTGGCGAGGAGTCCCTTCAGAGTCAGGACACGCAGGCACCGGACCGCTGCGCGCGGGTCCCTGCCGGCCCGGCTCTGGGTGAGCCCGCCCAGCCCTGGTGCCTAAGTCCCTTCCTCGCCTGCCAACTCCACGGGTCTCGGGCGACGCGGAGGCTGCGCGGCCTCATTTGCATAGAGGTTACCCGACCGCGGCCAATCGCAGCGCCGCCGAGCGGCCCCGGAATTTTTTAAAAAGCTGGGGCCGAGCACGCAGCACTGGGGAGCGCCTGGAGCACACCTAACACCAGATTCTCTCTGGCTCTGTCCAACCTGGGGCATCTGGGGCTGAAGGCAGCTTAGATTGCAGCCTGGATTCCCGATTTCATCCTGACTCGGACCCCTGTCTCTCCAGAGGCAGGGACAGCGCCGGACTTCGAGATGATGGGACTCTGTCGGATCCAAGACGCTCCCACTAAACTGCAGCCAACCTCCCGAGCCCTCAGTTCGGACTGTTCCAGTCTAGCGGGAACAGGCAAAGAGCTATGAGTCTCCTGCCGCGTTGGGATAGGGAAGTTGACAGTACGGGCCTCCTTAGAGATGCCCTTCTCTGGGAGCAAAGAACTTCTAACAGTTCTCTTTAGACCCCACTGGCTAAAGAGGCCACAGAATTTTGGCAATGGAGTAGCCCTAGATTTCCCGAGGTCCCGGTTCACATTCCAGCACCACCATTTACATTGTGCTAACTTGAACAAGTCTTGTCCCAGGAGAAGCATCTCTGTTCTCTGGCAAACTCCTTAGTGCCGCCCGCCCTGTTTCTCCTTGTGGAGTTTTGTCCGCTAGAGGTGGAAAAGCGCCAGAAACCTCTTCTCCCTCAGAATACAGGATAGTTATTTCCTAAACCTTGACCGAATATCACACAGCTTGCTTTCTCATGCCACAACTAAACTCTTTTATATTTTTGTTGGTAAATTTTGACGGTCTAAAAATGGCT